>NC_136935.1:37669374-37891874 GCF_949987615.1 Pollachius pollachius | reverse complement strand
AGCGGCAGGGACAAGTCCCTGGAGCTGGCCGGACAGTCGCACCACCATCACGCTCCTCCTCCACCACCCAGAAGGGTCGCGGTGCCTGTCCTGGTACGGGACGGAAAGCCGTGTCTGGGGGGCACACAGAGCTACAACGCTGCGTACGGGTCGAGCCCCTACAGCTATAACGGGTATCCGGCGTACACGTACAACAACCCCGCCTACAGCAGTGGCAACAACAACTACAGCTGCACGTACACGAGCCTCCCCACGCTGCCCCCCACCAACACCACCAGCGGGGCGGCCTTCATGAACATGAACCTGGGGGGCCTCGGTGGCCCCCAGACCCAACAACACCAGGGGCCAGTCACCCCCTGCCAGGGCTCGTTGCAGGGGATTCGGGCTTGGTAGGGTACCCCCCCCCCCTTTGGACGTTTTGTATTGACTTAAACTCTTGGAGGTTTTATGAACATCCAACTGCAAGCCTTGCGGTGCCGGTGCGTAAAGGTTCTTCTACGGATCGAATGTATACTCATCGACAAATACGCTATGTCATACTACAAAGCATTGGTTAGATTGGTAGGCATGCTATTGCCTAGACAGTATGAATCACAGCGAACACTGGGATACAATTGAGTAGACATTTCAGCAGTTTGGTCCACAAGATTCATGAATTAACCACACACAGGACGAGTTCAGCAGCACGCATTGGTTTGCGACAGTATTTCAGTTTGTGTGACCATGTATTTGTATGAATTATTTTAAAGAAGCCAGGGAATTAGAGGCTTTTGACTTGAGTGGAATTACTTTGAATGTTTTGGGTTAAAGAGAGATATGTATCTCCTCCGCAACTATTCCAATAAACACAAGATGGAAGGAAGTGCTCTCTTTGTGTATTTTAATGCAGAACGGCATTTATAGAGAAGTTACTAAGAAACACGTTGATGTGGTTGTCTACTGCTATGAGCGTATCCTATATGAACAATTCTAAACACCATATTTCCTTTTAAGCATAGTGTGTACTCGCAAGGTTAAACATGTTTGTACGCTGATGGAAAGATAGTTTGGGTTGACTATTCCAACACATTCAAACCTCCCTTGCTAATTCCTTAAATGAAACATGTGTATTTTCGAGTGCAGCTTGAGAGGCCAGTCTTTGAGGGGCCCGGCCAGGCAATACTCGTGATAATAGTCCTGGTGCCTGCAGTGTGAAAGGAGGAAATGGTTCTCTATTTGAGGGCCTTTAAGGACGCGATTAGGCACCTAAAATACCCCTAAAAAGGAGCTGGCGCAGGACTGCAGAGCGGGAATAATGGTTTATTGGATTCCCGGACAAAAGGTGTGTGGTGGGCAGACTTGGGCTCTCAGGAAAGACAAAGGCGCACAAGAGGCGAGAGATTGACGTCCTAATATTCCAATTTGGGGATCGGGCAGCGCGTTATTCTAACTGGCTGCGCTCCGTGGAGAGGGGGACACGGGGAGATGTGTTCACTTTTGTCCGCGTCGGGGGCTTTTGTCCGGGAAGAATGGCTCTCTGATTTGGGGCGGAGAGTAGAAATCCCCAGCCGAGAGCGTTCGGGCCAGCAGGGCTGGAGGTTATGGCAGCGGGGGGCAGCGGTATAAAGGCAGGGTATTATTGCTACATGTTGTACCATTTATCCCAGGGGAGAACATGGACGAGGGTGGTGGTGGTGGGGATGGGGGACGGGGACGGGAGGCATTCATTCACTTTCTTTAGTTGGGATATATTGTGTTTTTTGGTCGTTTTTTTCCCATTCCTAATCGGAGATCAGAACCGAACTGCTCCTTATTAGATGCGTAAAGGTGCTATTTTGTTTTATTTAAAACCATGTGTCATTTAAATTGAAACCTAATAACAAATAATAATAATCGAAAGTCCCCCATTCTATAACATTCTATTGACAATAGAATGTTAAACTTAACTTAGGTTTTTATAACGGAGTTATTCTATAAACTAAAGGAGTCTATTTTGGCTGAGCCTCTGGTCTGAGCTGGACAGGGGTCCTGCTTTAATCCACACTCATTCACCCGGTCTCCCCGAATAGCACTAAACATGTGGCCAACCACGATACAGTAGGCCTACTGTTTTAAGTGGGGGGAATTTCTCAAGCTTTATGTTTGCATTTAAAATAATTCATTAGTAGCCTAGCCGATAGAGGTTGATAGTGTCAGGCATGGGAAAACTGAACCAAATATGCCTGCTTTTCTTTATCCGGTTCACTGGGCTCCTGTCCTGTGGTCCTACTCCATCGCCCCTACCCCCCCCCCCCCCCCCCCCCCGCCCCCCCGCCCCCCCGCCCCCCACCTCACCGCCACCCCTCCATCCTTCTAGTTGGGTCCGTCCTTATCGCTCCAGACCATCGGGCGCACCGAGATAGAGATCAGTCGGCTACCGCCAGGTAAAACCCTGTTAACCTGCCCGACGCTTTCTCTCTCCCCTGTTTTTTAATCTCCTGTTTGGGACCAAACACGAGTTAAAGCCGTCTCTGGACGCCTTCAGCGTGGCCCTGCAGCTTCTAATGGGGGGGGGGGGGGGGGGGGGGGGGTCTCTGGCCCCCGGCGTGGGGAACGCCACTTGACCCGAGTAAATAAAGATGGCGACAGAACGGCGTCAGCCTCATTATACACCTTACTCATCTGGACCCACTGCAGGGTTAAGACGACACAAATGTAGGCCTAACTTTGATTTATGTATTATTATGCCTATTTATAAGGCAATGTATCAGCATAATAAACCGTATAATAATACTCATAATCATCATAATTATAATAATTTTATTACAATAATTAATATTAATAATAACCATAACATTATAATTAGTTGGGTTAGTATTATTATAATATGCCCCGATCAAGTTTAAACGACTAAGGCTACAATTAGAAAATATATTCTTTCATAGGCTATAAACAACGATACAATTGAATCACAATGCATTGTTAACTATTTAAAAAATAAATATATATATATTTTAATCACGATTATAGGCGAATACAACTATGGATATAATTATTTATATCAATAGGTAATAACAACAATAATAACAAGTTATTAAAAATAATAATGTATTAGTAGTTAGTTATTAATAATAATTGATAATTTTTATGTAAACAACATCCTAGTATAATATATAAGCCTATTATTATTATTTATTTTTTCTTATTGCTGCTCTGATTATTATTGCTAGTATTTTATCATAGTAGGCCTACACTTAGTAGGCCCGGTAGTAGTTATTGAACAGTAATAATAGGGAAATATTGTAATGATTTCTGGCTATTAGGTTTGGCATCTGAAGCTACAAGTGCTCTACAATAAGATACCGTGTTTACACTAATCACCAATGAGGAGGACTAGGAGTCTCCAACTCAAACACCGGCACACGCATGCGCCTGGCTGTTCTGCTCGTGCCCGCGTCGGAGATCTTGTGTTTGTCATTTAGAAATAGGTAAGGGGATTTGTTACGCTTGATTATCTTAAAGTCCTACCGGAAGCTTTCTTTCGTTCCGTGTTTCGTCCCAACTGTGTTGTCTTTTTCTTTCTTAATTAGTTGTTTGCTCTCTCTCTCTCTCTCTCTCTCTCTCTCTCTCTCTCTCTCTCTCTCTCTCTCTCTCTCTGTCTCTCTCTCTCTATCTCTCTCGCTCTCTCTCTCTATTATAGCCTATTCATCTTATTTTCTTGTCAAAAAACTGAAATTGCATATCCTTCATTTATTGCTTAACTGTAATTTCTTTCTGTTGATCCTTTATTGTTTTAAGGTTGATGAAGGACACAAACTAATCCCGAAAAGTGTACCTGATAACCCCCATTAAAACAGAACTTAATGGAGCATATTTTGGCATGTGAATTCTTGTGCAACATATGGGATACAAAGGACAGAATAAAGTGTACCCAAAAAAGTGTAGATGAGTGGTGAGAAAAGGTGAAGTGAGGAGATACATGGTTGAGAGGTGGTGGAGCTAAGCAGACATTCACACTCAACTGGAGATTCAGAAGTCGGTATTAAGACCAAGAGCTCATAGTCTGAATTTGTGGCCAAGCTTGCTCTTTGTCCATTTCTTCCCCAACAGAGTTCAGAGAGAGAGAGTGGAGGAAAGAACACATCGCTTGTTCATGCTGGCATACATATGGTTTGGAAAACAAATCTGTGGGTTTAATTTGAAGACAGAACTCATGTAAACCCTCTAGATACCAGTAGATATATAGAGAGCTAGTGAAGCAATGCTTGTGTTATCGTTAGATTAACTCAGGTTGTGTTATTGTTAGGTTAACTCAGGTTGGAGTATCATTTGATTAACTCAGGTTGGTGTATCATTGGATTAACTCAGGTTGGTGTACCATGGCATCATTGGATAAAGTCAGGTTTTGTTATCATTAGATTAAATCAGGTTGTTATCGTTAGATTAACTCAGGTTGTGTTATCATTAGATTAACTCAGGTTGTGTTATCATTAGATTAAATCAGGTTGTGTTATCATTAGATTAACTCAGGTTGGAGGATCATTAAATAACTCCGGTGGGTGTATCATTAGATTAATTTAGGTTGGAGTATCGTTAGATTAACTCAGGTTGTTTAGTTGTAAAATTAACTCAGGCTGGTGTATCATTAGATTAACTCAGGTTTGAGTATCGTTAGATTAACTCAAGTTGGTGTATAATTAGATAACTCACGTTGTGTTATTGTTAGATCAACTCAAAATGTGATATTGTCAGATTAACTCAGGATGTGTTATAATATCATGTTAAGAAACTTTTGCATCTAATTAGGATTTATAGGATTTCAATAAATGGAGAAAAAACCAAAGCAAACAAAGCTTGTGCAGCCTGTGTGTAAAAGCTGTTACTTAATTTGTCTGACATCTACGGATAAGTGTGTATGTTGGTCTTTTCATTTACCCATCGGAAAATAAACTTCATTTAGAAGTTTACTATATAAGCATGTGGTTCCTGAGTGTGTTTGTTGAATGTATGTATAAAGTGTAATACATGGTATAAAAAATCCTGGCCACTGTTTTTATCTAGTTCTGAACGAGTTTTTAAGTATTGAGGTATTTTTTACTGATGCCATGTTTGTTGTCATTTTACCTGTATTTGCTTGACGTATCACTGAAAGGACAAGAACTTGTGCAGTAAAAAGGAAATCCATGCAGGCAGGCCAGCAGAGAGGCAAACAGACAGGGGGGAAGGGGGGGGTGGGCAGATTGGCTGACAGACAGACAGGCATGCAAAAAGATAAACCGACTGTCAGACAGGCAGACGGGCATAAAGACAGACAGACAGGCAGACAGTTGGACATTCAGGTACAATAATCGGGATTAATCGAAACCCCATACCTTAACCAAACAGGAGACAAATTATGATACTGCAGAAATAAAATATTGAATCATGACTCTCTCCCTCACATATCCCTCTCAGTCTGTCTCTCTCTCCCCCCCCCCCCCCCCACCCCCCTCTCTGCCACTCCAACCACTCTAGAGGTCGTGATTAGGCGGGAACATTCCATCTATCAGCAGCCAATGAGCACAGGCCATGGTAGGCCACGGCAGGCCTAGACACATTGCTCTTTAAATACACCGCTGCTGTTTCATCTGTGGTCCTACCGTTACAAAAAACAATGTTTATTTAATAATATTAGACAGGATAGAGTAGTTGCTAGGGCGTTTGACTGTCAGCCAAAAGGATCAGGTTTGAGCCCTAATGTTGGCAGTCTCCCTGTAGGCCGCTTAGAGCGAGACGCCTTAACCCCTAACACAGATCTGATGGTTAACAAGTGTGTTGGAGCAGGGTATGTTCACCATACAGACCATACAACACGGGGGCTATTTTGTCTCCCTGACAGTCATAAGGTTCCTTTTTTGCCCACCAGGTTTGATACAAAATGTCTGCAACCTCGGAGCAAGAGGCCTCGTATATCTGCTCCTTACTGACGTGTATCTAAAATTCACAAGTTGCACTCTTAGTGACTAAATTTCAATTAGGTTTTACCTGTGTATGGGATGTGATATGCTGTAATTGTTTAACATCTTGTTTTGAGGAAGAACTTCCTTTTTGGAGGAAATACTTCTGGCAAGTGTGCAAGTTCAAATATGTACAAATATGACAACAAATGCTTCTTAATTCAATTGTCTGCCCTAGCTTTAAGATGACAGGAATAGGACATTTATTGTATATATTCACAAACAGACTTACTCATTAAAGTAATTACCAAATGCTGATGTGATGAGCCTCTCTCTCTCTGTGTGCTTGTTCTCCTGTTGTTGGACTATCTTTGCCGGGGGGCCAGTGGGCGGTGCTGAGAGCGTTGTCTACCTATGTGGTATGCAGGTCGGGCTGCATACCACATTCAGGTTTCATTCTAACTATTTTGGATAAATAAACATAACTTTTAATCATGAGGACTCTTTCAAGGGCTCTTTCACCCTTTAGCATGCTCTTTTTGCCTGGCCATTACACTGTCTGTATGCAACACATCATCATGAAAACATAGAATTTTAAGTGTTACATTGCATTTTAAGTGTTTTTCTCAACTTGCACCCACCAGATGCCAATCTGTTGACTCTGTGGCTTGAGAAGTACTGGTCAGTAGCCCCATCGGCAACCTTAACATCGAGGCAATCTGAGGTTCAGTAGCCCAGCTCATCCAGGGAGGGGGGGGGAGTGATTGATTTAGCCAAAGCCTAGAGATGTTTGGAGATAAGAAAACTGTTTTCCCGTGTTCCTGACTTGGAGAGACTAGAGAACATCGGTCAGCCAAGAACAAGCTCGACAAAAGGGGCTTTTGGTCTGACCGTCGCCCTCTCATCTCTAAATATTTATCCTCCATGATCCCCATGTATCCATTCTGCTGGCACAGCCTTCTGGGTCAAAACCATTATGTTTCTGGGAAGATGCAGGCAGAGGCGCTGTTTATCCACCGCTACCAATATCCATTCATCCCAGTATGTCAGTGTTTGTAAAAGCAGGCATAAACTGCTGTGTGTTTGTGTGTGTGTGTTTGTGTGTGTGTGTGTGTGTGAGAGAGAGTGTGTGTGTGTGTGTGTGTGTGTGTGTGTGTGTGTGTGTGTGTGTGTGTGTGTGTGTGTGTGTGTGTGTGTGTGTGTGTGTGTGTGTGTGTGCGTGTCTGTGTGTGTGCGTTTGTCTTTCTCTCATGCACCCGTATACACACACACACACACACATACACATTGATTTGTTGTGTTCAGCTGGGGGCTCACTGGGAACGTGAGGGGAATGCTAATGATTGATAGTTTCCTCTCTCTGTCTAAATGCAGTGAAGGTCATTAAAGGTCCAGACTGTACAATTTAGTAGCAACTAGCGGTGAGGTTGAAGATTGCGACCAACTCAATCCGTCCCCCCATGACCCCTCCCCTTCCTATTGCTACGGTGGCCTGTACTGGCCTGTATTGTTTAAGGTACCAGTGGGTACTTCCAAGATTATGTCATCGTCTACGACGGCATCGAGTAGCCAAGTGATGAGGGTCCTTGATAGATTCATGTATTGTGTAGTCTGTAAATGTACAACTATAGATCATAGCTTACAAGTAAAGTTCCTTTTACACTGAAATTGTCATTTTTCCCAATGTCCATAAATTAATTACAAATCACTCAATGGCAATGCGACTGTACACACCAAAATTTATTTTTAGAAAAATATACATTAATATGAAAATTTGTCATAGCCATTGTCACTGTACATGTTGTAGGACGTGGTGGTCGGTGGAGGCAAGGGCGTAGGAACCGGGGGGGACGGAGGGGATGTGTCCCCTCCATTATCGGAGACAGGCGCATTTGTCCCACCTAAAAATTATACCGGATCTGTCAGGTTTCCGATATGTGTCCCCCCCAATGTTAAACTCATTCCTACGCCCCTGGGTGGAGGTAACAGCCTATTTAGATGTTTTTTTGTTTTTTTAAATATACCGATGCATCCTTGGTTCTCGATACGATTCGGCGGGTGATTCCTTTTCTTGTGGAGCATTCTACGATCTTAACAGCGGGTAGGCCTACAACGGAGAGCGAGGAGAACATCTGGAGATTAGGCAGAAAGTGGGAGGGGAAAGACAGACATTCGGAGCGCAATAGCGTCTATCAATCAACACAGCGTTGCTTATGTCGCAGAAGTTTCAAGTCCACTGGCAATGCTTTAATGCTGCTTACAATATATTTTAAATCCAAGGAGTTCCAACGGGGTCCGAATGTTATGAACTTGCCTCTATATATCCAAATCTGATGATAATAAACGTTTCTATTCGGTTTACAAAGTAACAAACATTTAGATAAGGGAATTAGATGCTAGATTGTATAAGATTCAAACATCTGTTAGTTAACTAAATAGGCTAGTGTATTTAATAAACTTATATTTGGACATCTCCATGGATCTGCTTATCCTGGTAGGCTTACACAACTTCAAGAGAGCTATAATGATGTAACCAAGAAAAGGCCTTGGCACCGGTAGCTGATTGGTTCATTGCAGTGCAAGCCCATGTCATATGACCTTTAAGAATGTAGGGTTAGGGTTATTTTTAAAAACGTAAGAGACGTTTTTCTCTTTATTATCATTTATTTCTTAATTAATTTAACCTACTATTGATTTATGATGTGTACACTTGCGTTCTTACATTTTCCTTAAATCGAATTATGTTCATTCTAAAGATATAAATAATTGTTTATTATGCAGCAATTTTCAGCTCGTGAGCAGCGAGCTCACGTTGGCTCTGGAATAGCCTGAATAATGTCTGAAAATATTTTTTGGTATATAAACCAGGCATTTTTTGCATTTCCTTCAGTCCATTGCTTTGTCTTCATAAAATGAAATCCAACATGAATAGGATGTGAACACGTTATCTCTTTCTTCTAAAGCTGCGTAGCGGTAGCCGACCTCGAGTGCGGCCCGACAAAAGACGCCATGGCACATGATCCATCTTGGTCCAGGTGTGAAGGTGTGGTCCTGGGGAGTGAGGGGAGCTACAATAGAGCACTTAACTAGAGAGCCCCCACACGTCGCTGCCACAACCGCGGCCTCGCTGCTAAACTGAATTATGACCATTTCTGTTTACACAGCTCCCGCAACTTTGCATCGGTGTTATTTTCTGGGTCAGGATGTCTGTGTGTGTGTGTGTATATGTGTGTGTGTAAGTGTGTGTGTGTGTGTGTGTGTGTGTGTGTGTGTGTGTGTGTCTGTGTGTGTGTTTTGCAGGTGAACCGTTTCTCTGATGTGGAGAAACATAATCCCATCTGAACCAGAAACCATTTATCATCATGAAGCCCTAAGGACTGTATCTTGGCCCATCGAAGCCCTGCCTCTCCACCTCTTACATTTTCAACGACCAAAGATGCTGATTCGTTGCTCTACTCCCTATCAGTCACAAAACCAAAATTTGCCTATAGGCCTGTAACATTGCAGAGTAGCCATTTGTTTGACCGTGAACATATTACTCCCTGTGGACACACATTCGGTACTACACACAGATTTGACATAAAATGACAGACTCCCATTCACATCATTTGAAAGGACCTCTCTCCGGCCACACAGGCGGAGCGTTTGAAAATGAGGACATCAGTGAAGCTTGGTGGCAGGATGCAGAGCTGAGATATGTGTGTGTGTTGGCGTGGACGCCGGAGGCCGCAGGGGGAATACATGTGCGCACACACACCACCGATAATGAAAGAGGATCTAAAGGGGGGAGCAGTCACGTAACTGTCTAAAAGTTTGAATTATACATCCATGTTGAATAGCCGCTGGTACGCCATTGAACACTACGTCACCGGCGTAGCTCGCTTTCTCCCCCCCGCTACGCATATTGGCTATAATTTATGATTGTAGATGAGATTCCCACAATTATTTGTACGACACCTCATCTTTTGATGTCCCTTGATATTGACTGTTTGTAGATTACGCTCAGAATCAGCGCTGCAGAACCATTAACAGAGGCATAGAGTGTCGTGACCCATGACACGTGGTCGCTCACCCAAGCTGGCTACTCAACTTGGTCTGTCGTACCGTTGCCCGCGGGCCTCTGAGAAAGAAGAGTGCCTTACACTGTATGTAAGGCACTCCTTTGATGAGGTGAGTTGTCTCCCTCTAATGGACATGGCTTTAAGATCGTGGGGACTTAACTGGTAAGATAGTGTATTACAATGGGTTTGTCAAACTACAGGATTTGTTAATTACAAATGAGTTTTCCAGTAGGCCTATGCCTAGGGAGCTGGGGGGCAAACCCGGTAACACCCTACTGAGATTCAAACACTGGGCTATAAATAAAGTATCAACCAAGAAATTGTTATGTTTAGTTCATAAATCTTGAGCAGATTTACCAGGAGCAATAGTGATAGAGATTCTTAATAACCTTCATACAGGTCCATAGCCAATATCCATTTAATGAAGAAATGGTCTGTTCAGAAGACAGAAAGAAGTGGAGGACGCGAAGGTTAGAAACATGTGGCAGCGCCAAGAGAAGACCCTGCTTCTGCGAGGAGCTGCCCTGGGTTTATTTACAATTCACAAAATACAGGCTTCTCTTTTAGTGTCAAGCGTTTCACACGTGCATACCATCTTCCTCACCTGCTGGTTCAGTCCCTTGGGTCTTTTGTTCGGCGATTGTTTCTAAACCTGCTGTTTGTCCATCTTGTCTTCGCTCTGGGATCGTTTTAGTTTAAAGACTTCTTCAAGCACTCGTCTGCGTACAGCGCAGCCATCAGAAACCTCTCGTATATTTAGATTTCACAACAGAGAAGCAGTGTTCACCCCCAAACATAGATGTTGAGTGCATCTATAATAATGCATGGGCTGTATTTATATATAATTATAATAATTTATACACGTCCATTTACTGTTGTATGGCTACACTGGACAGGATTTAAATATAACATAGTATTTGTGCGTTTGGTGCATGGCGGCTGATTGTAAGGCCATGGTGTGAAGTATCGATAGTTACTTCAAGTATCCTTTAATTTCCTGTAAGTGCGCATCTGCAGAACAAAATGTCGTTCCATTCCTCCAGGGGCAAAACACGTGTCCCCTGGGTTTGCTTGGAAAGAACTGAAGGGAACCGGGCGATGTATCCAACCACCAGTCTAATCATAACAAGACCATTTGTCCTCACGTCTTATGCGTTAACTTGCTCAATGGTAAATTGAATGGTACAAGTAATTTACATTTCCGATTAAATGTTCAGCAACACGAGAAGGCGTCCAAGACGAATACCGTTCACATTCCAGCCACTTTGTAACTACTCTCCCTCACTTAAACACAAACACACATATCAGAGCGCATTTTGATTTAAAAATAGACTTTTGATTCACTCACTAAAGATTTTAAGCTTTTAAATCTCTTTCTATTTTGCTTATTACACTGGGAATTGTCTCCATCTAGTTTCTAGCGGAATACAAGTTTCCCATCCGTTCCCAGTCATTTCTACGGTAGAGAGGCGCCCCCTTGTGGTTATAACAACAAGGCTGAATTAATAATAAAGTGCGGAGTGTGTTATATATGTGGAGGGGATTTCCTGATGATTAGAAAGAACTATCGGGTCTTCAGTCCGTCATTTGTGTTATAGAGATACTAATAATATTTGGTAGGGAAAATTAATAATGATGATTTTTTGTTGTTGAAAGTAATGGACCTGGGACGTTATATTACGTAATGGAAAACAGCACCCAGTTGGATGCGAGCTGAAGAAAACACCCCAAAAGAAAAAGTATTTGTGAAATGGCCATCTATTACCAATTCATCGTTAGAGCCTACCGGGTAGCTCAACTGAAACGTGTTATCGGACCCTCTAACCTTGTTAACCCTGACTACAGAGAGAGGCTAACTCGGCTAGCGGTTGGTTCTGTGCGTCAAAAGACAAACGGGGGGGGGGGGGGGGTCGTGAGAGCGGTCAGTTGTCTACGTCACGCTCCGGGGGGCGCAGACGGCGGCGGTGCTGGCGCTCGGTGAGCGCGTACTTAAAGAACTCGTACACCGACCAGCTGATGGCGGTGGACGGCATCTGGTAGATGACACGCGCCTGCACGCCCTTGAAGAACGCCGGGGCCCCGCCCATCCGGTACACCGTCCGGAACGCCTCGCCCAGACCCGAGATCTGGCGCGCCGCTGCGTTTGGCCGAGCCGCCGCCGATGAGGACGACGATGCCGCCGCCGCCGCCACGGGGAGCACCAGCGCCTCCTGCGTGTTGAGGAGGGTCTTGCACACGTCCAGCGGTGTGGTGGCGGCGGCGGCGAGCGCCCCGGCCAGCGCGCCCGACACCATGTGGGAGGAGGGGTCGTAGTGGCGGTGGGGATTGAGCAGCTCCTGCAGGTACTCGTAGGTCATGAAGTGCAGCGCCTGGAAGGGCACGTTCATGGTGAGCTGCGTGGTGAAGCTGCGGTAGAAGGCCCCGGGGCCCTCGCGCCGCAGCGTGGCCCCCACGCAGTCCATCACGCCGCGGTACGGGGAGTTGAACATCTGCACCCGCTGTTTCACGACTGGGGAGGGAGAGATGGAAGGGGGGGAGTGTATAGGGAGGAGCAGTGGGCGGAATGAGGGAGAAAGCAAGAAGATTGAATAATTATTGCAGTGAAACAATTGGCCTTTGAAACATCTGAATATATTTATGAAAAATATGTATGAAAGTATATATGAAAACATAGAATACTACTATAATATAAAATGACACATGTAGGTGCTAAACAGTTATTCTGCATTGTTTATTTTGCAATGCAAAACAACCTAGTGGTCGGCCAACATTATACCTAAACAAATGACCATTTAACATTTCATAACACAGCATGAATGTAACACCGCCACCGGTATTGCCGGAAGGCCAAGATCTTGCTTGACTAATTTGGAGGTAGATGGATGAGCAGGTAGGAGTAAGGTGCTCAAGAAGGTAGACTGTGGACATGTAGGCCAAACACAGGACCTACCAACTGGCTGTCCAGAACCCTAGACACCTGACTATCTGGCAAGCCTATTCTATACGAATACAAGTCATTAAACTACTGTAATGTCCACCATTCATACACATAAAAATATAGACCGTAAAGGATTGGAAAAAATGTAACTCATGCACGTGGTGTGATATGAATATCTTCAAACGGCAGCAGCTTCGACAGGCTAATAAGAGATTAGGCTTCCCTATTAATAGAATTGAGGTGTGTGAGAGAGTGAGTGTGCACCTTCAGCTGGGTTCATCACAGCGTCGTGGAGCACCGTGGCCATGCAGCCAGCCACTCCTGGAGAGAAAGACAGAAAGGAGGGGAGGATTTATTCATATTGCCTCGTCCAAAAGAAAATACAACTAAATCTATATAAAAAAATGACTTCACAGTAATGTTTCCTGATTATTTCTAAATTGAGATCTTAGTCGTAAGAGATTTATTGAGTTGGAAACAACATGACCACATGCTGCAGTGGGCAACCGGACATTCCTTTCAAATTATTAATTTCTTCTGTGAGCCCAAAATACGAACAGCTTGTGATTACTAATCCCCCCCTCACACATGATGGCAAAATAGGGGCCCTTTAAGGACCTTGAAGACTATGGGCTTTAATTGCTGCAAGTGATTGGACATTGCTTCGGACAACACATCTGGAGATTGGGAGGGCTCCGTTGAAGGTGGTGGTCCAGCCTAGGAATTTCTCACAAACTCATTTCTGGAGTCACAGTATTTGGTGGGCCCCCAGAACTGCAAGAGCCATGTTCTAGATTATATTGAAGAATTGTGTATACCGTTGATCGATTTTATAATGTACTAGGGAGACAGATGTATAATTTAGTTAAAACATTTATTGCAACCAAGGTTGCAACATCTCTGGTATATTTGAAGGATGAAAAGTTCCATTTTAATTTAAAAAATGAATAACATTGAAACATTGGGCTTATTTGCACAGGCTGCATTTACCGTGTTGTGTATAACAAAACTTGTGCTTATACTACATGGTCTACTACTCATCATACTAACACTTCTTGGTCCAGGCTCAAACAATCACTTTGGTTTAACCGTTTGTTTAACCCTTAAACTTTTAGAAATGTTAGTATGTTAACCATTGGGACTTAAAACTTTTGAACTCGGTTCAAATATTTTTGCTTGGCTCGGGTATCCAACCTTTCTATACACCTTAAAATATGAAGCTTTATTCAACATAAGATTAAGCACATTGTACTAATATAGCACGTATTTTCTAGTGCTAGTAAAATGTTTTTATCCACCATTCACCTTGCCTGGTGAGCCTAAAGTGTGAATTTTGGACCCAGACCGCAATCTGAGCGTCCACGTTCTCTGAGCAAAGCAACCTCGTACCGCGAGCAAGGCAACCCACTTACCGTTGGCGAAGTGGCTGTTGGCGCCGGGGTGGACGGCGTCGCTGAGGGTGAACTTGATCTTCTCATAGCAGGCAAAGTAAAGAGCGTGGGCCGGCCCTGCCCCGACGGCCATCACGTTGACGCCGCGGACCGGACGCCAGACCCCCTCAGTGCGGACGATCTGCCGCAGGGCGTCCGGCACACTGCGGTAGCGGGCGCCAGGGTCAGGCTGGAGGCTCTGCATCCGCGTCTGGGAGGAAGATAGAGAGAGAGTTCTCCTGTTATAATACAATATTTTGCCATCCATACTAATAAACCCATTTGAACCTGGTAACAAGTTTTTTTTTTTTAATTTTCAGCGATTACAGGGGAAAAAAGTGAAAAAAGCGATAATAGGGCTTCAAATGTAAAATAAAACCCATTAAATATCACAGAGGGATGTATCCACCTCAAACCTACAGAGTATCAGCTCAGGAATATACGAAAGGGTATATTATCAGCTAATGAACTCTGTATGGAAAGACTCAGGATTTTAGGAATGTGGTTTGAATCACCCCCCCCTCCTTCCCTGGCCTTGTTGTTTTGTACTCCCTGATTGGCTACGTAGCCAGGAGGGAAAATACATGATAAATCAGGTTAATCAATAGACTGAAGCCAGGTACGGATCTGTTGGGTCCATCTCTTTATAGATTTGATGATAGTGTTGCAGGGGCTGATCAGCTAGTTTAGCCCCCCTCTCTCCAACAGGCCCACTGGGTGACTCTGCAGCTTTCACCCACTTGCATAATCCAGGAAACCACCAGGGTTCACGTAATGAGGAGGATGGCCCAACCTCAAAACTTCTAACAATGTGCAATAACAAGGATTTATTCCCTCCCCCTCTGCCCTCTCCAAACCACCCTTGAATGTTTCTTAAACCTTTGGCTCATGTAGAAAGTCCACACACACAAACAGCACACACACACAAACGGCACACACACACACACCAGTGCCGGTAAAAGATGGTATAAGGAAAGAGAAAATGGAAAGTGCCTAAGGAAACTGTGGTTATAAAAGCCATCAGGTTTAATATACCCCTCCCAAATTTAGATTAATACTTCTGCAGAGAACCCTCAACATGTAGCCCAACTTTTTTTTGGTAGAGGGCACACAAGGCAGAGCTTAAACTGCCCTGTTCTTTTATTTTTATTGTAAGGGGATTCAGGGTTTGTATTGCTTTATCAATTTGTGGGTACGGGAAAAACAACACAATTGGATCATGATTACCTACCAAGTATGAGGTGAAGAAGGCATACCCCTCATCGTTCAAATGTGAAAAATATATAGGCCCAATAAATACCAAAAGCCTCTGCTGAAATTAAACATTAACAAAATCAGTTCCAGTGGAATTTCTGTTCAAAGATAAGGAATATTCACTGCCTCCGAGTCTATTTAGAATAGTTCCAGCCCCTTTATAAATGTGCACTTGAACCCACTGCAATTCTTTTATTAGAAATCTCTGTTCTCACTACTCTGTCCGCTTCCTGGATGACATTGTTACTGACCAAAACAGAGTGCCTTTGTGAAAGAATGGTGCTTCACATGATGTTTGTTCCCCTACTGAATATGGTGGTCGCTCTGCTTAACCCAGCATCAGTGTTGAGAAAGATAAAGTAGGCCATGGAACGACGTACAATGTCCCCAAACACACCAGCACACTGAAGGCCAGACCTTCCAATAGTCATCGATCAAAACATTTTTGAGCACAAGTTGGTGTTATCGACTGACAGAACAGGTTATTACATAGAAACAAAAAGTTATGCTTTCCTGAATGAAGAAACATGCATCCTTTTCTGATTGTCTCTAGCCGTGCCTGGCGAAACTTGATGCATCAGAATGACATTGCAATTAAATAACCCCATGAAGGCCATTTAGACCGATGCAACAAAATGGCTGATGTGCCGGTGTTTCTGCTGCTGTAGTCTAGGGTGCATCTGGCTTGTACAGTTCCTCCAACCCTTGAGGTTTACATTATTTTGTCTAATCTTAATGTCATACATTATAATGTATTGTTGCATAAGCCCTTGAAATAAAGCTCTTTGTTTTCCTTATTGGCTCCAACAGGGTAGTGGCTATCTACCTTCGAGTGCCAGTGAAAGGGTACTTTGTTCTATGCCCAATATGCCCCAGGCGACATAGTAGAACTTCCAGCGACTTAGCTCCCTTGACCAGAAGAATTGGGCAAAGGTGGCCAATTCTTAGTCATATAGTGGGCTTTTTAATGACCGGCCATTGTTTTCTACTTTCTGCTGTTCAACTTCCTGTCTTTAGAATTGTCTGCAACACTGATGGATTGTGTCAAAGTAACTAAATATAGCCCTCAAGACTGACACTTAATGTAGAGAGCAGAAACTTATTTTCAAAAGAATGGGGCTGAAGAACAGTAGCACAAGTTCTGTTTTCGGCTAGCCACAACCTCCGCTTTTCTTAAGACATTTAGTCTCTTGGTAATTGAGTGGCAAGTGGGTCTAGGGGCCGGCTGCCTGAATACAGCAATGATATCCTGAAGGAATCCATGTGGTTCTGCAGACAAAAGCAAGTCACCACATCGATCAAACCCAGTTGACCAATGAGGTGATTGTTATTTTATCAACAACAGGAAATGGAAAAGGTAAGACGATTCAGAGAAGATGTCTGCAGAAAATAACTTCCTGTTCCTGTTCAGTAATGGTCAACTCATTAGCATATCGAGTTTTACCGGCATCAGGTAAATAACTTACAATCTTATTTTTTTTAAAGGCTCGCAACAAATACACAAACCTGTAGAACTTTTTTTTTATCAAGTCACATTTCAATTAGGCTACACATTACTATTCTACTTCTGGTGTGACTTAAATTAACCTCTGCATGTTATTTTCTGATCAGCAGATAAGTCGATGAATCTGTCACTGCAGCTTTGTAGCCAAGCAGGCTGATAGCCCCCTCGCTTACACAATGCTACTGTAACTGCCAGCATTCTCCACAATATTGGGGTTGTCACAAACGTATCATGCCCAATGCCCATAACAACTTCGGTAGCCATTGTGCCCTAGTCCCTTGGTAATTGAGTGGCAAGTGGGTCTAGGGCCTGGCTGCCTGAATACAGCAATGACATCCTGAAGGAATCCATGTGGTTCTGCAGACAGAAGCAAGTCACCACATCGATCAAACCCAGTTGACCAATGAGGTGATTGTTTTTATCAACAGGAAATGGGAAATGTAAGACGATTCCGAGAAGATGTCTGCAGAAAATAACTTCCTGTCCCTGTTCAGTAATGATCAACTCATTAGCATATCGAGTTTTACAGGCATCAGGTAAATAACTTACAACCTAATAACCTTATTTTTTTAAAGGCTCGCAATAAATATACAAACCTGTAGAAGTTTTTTTTTTTATCAAGTCACATTTCAATTAGGCTACTCGTTACTATTCTACTTCTGGTGTGACTTAAATTAACCTCTGCATGTTATTTTCTGATCAGCAGATAAATCGATGAATCTGTCACTGCAGCTTGGTAGCCAAGCAGGCTGATAGCCACCTAGCTCACACAATGCTATTGTGACTGCCAGCATTCTCCACAATATTGGGGTTATCACAAACGTATCATGCCCAATGCCCATACCAACTTTGGTAGCCATTGTGCCCAACAGAACAGTTTGTGTAGCGGTTACTTTACTCGCAACCTTGGCTAGTTTGACCCGGTAACTAACCGAGCCCATGCCTGACTGGAAGGGCTGATGGTGAGTTCAAGTTATGTGGGATAGTAGATCGTATTAACGATTCCCATCTCCTCCATATTATTTGATTCGATATATCGGAGGTTTAATAAAGACGCAATATTCCTCGTTTCAATCGCCAGTTGGATGTTTCATGCGTGAGCGGTTTATAAAAGTTGTAAAATATGATATGTCGAGAACTACGATATGGCTTGAACGCAGCAGAACTCGAGATTAATGCGCCGAATGCCAACCCGGAGTTTCTTAACAGGTTCCAGTGGGAACTTTTATGTTATTTCTTATGGCTACAACGATATAAATATAAACACCGTCAAATAGGTGTAGGGGTTCAATATCATACTTCAGTGGTACTCGGTGTATACAACATAAATAATAAACGAATTAGAAAGACAGACACCCATGCTTATCTAACTTAGTAAGATAAGACAGTTTCATGGTAATTGACATATCCTCATTTTTTGATACCTTGACACAGTCGATGGGGTACATTAAGCAGTGCTCCATGATGCCAGCCACGGCTCCGGCTAACATGTGTGTGGTGGTCGATACTCCTTGAGGAAGTCCTTCGTAGTCAACGTCTGGCTCGGCAGCAGCAGCACACAGCTCCGGTGGTGTCCGGTGAGATGTTACAGCAAAGTCCGGTTCCACTCCTACTGACCTTGGCGAGAACCCACCAACTAATCCACCAGTGTTGAGAAACCTGCCGCCGAGCCACCGGATCTCTGCCCCGGCCGTGGCGGCTGTGACCCCGCTGTCGACGCCTGGTGCTTCCACGGCCATTCGCCGCGACAAGAAACCGTCCGCTTCCATTGAAATCGCTTTAAACAGGTTGGTAAGATAGCCGGTGCGAAGACTATGGCCGCCCTGGCCTAGTCTACCGGCATGGACGATGGTTTCGTTGTCCTACGGGGAGATAGAGCAGCCGGGTGCTGACGCACTAGCAAAAGTGGCGCCGTCCCGGTCAAAGCACGACTGCTTCGGGGTTTGGGGGCGGAGCCGATTGCAGCGGGTATGGCAGTTCTCGCAATGGAAATAAGCTCTCCGATTGGTCTGAATAGCTGCCATTCTTCTATGAACACAGGAATGATATTGACAATTGGCTGAAACATATGTTTTATCATAATTATAATATAAGGCGGGTAAATAAGTGGGCTGGACTTGACTAAAAGTGGTGCAGCACAGGAGCGAGTCTCCATCACTTTATGTTACGAGATAGGCCTACTGACAGCTATACAGATGACCAAGGTCATACAAGCGGACCTTGTTTTTATGGGAATTATTGAATTGAATTCACATTGAATTCATTGTGTGCATTTATATTAAATAGTGAATATGTCTGTTTATGGTTTTGATTCAACTACTCAAAAATGTAACTTAAAAGTGATTATCAGTCAGATTAAGAGCGAATTGCTTCAGTGTTTACTGCTATGCTCAGAGACACAAAACGCAAAGCTACAAAAACTGTAAAAGTTTAAGCCCTGCTATTACAAATTCAAGTTCATTGTTTTTGGTAACGGATCTAAAATGAATTTAAATGTATAAAGACCACAATTAACTTCAGTATACGGAGCTTACATAGGTGAGCCCCGTGTAAATATGAAATGCACATAGGTATCTATATATATTTTTTTTTTCCTAGATAAAGGCAAACCTTTATCTTTTAGTTAGGTTTGGGTGACCGTCAGTATATGGTTATATAACTAACCCTTGCTTACATCAGTATGCGACATGGTATAACGATATCATATATGTCCACCAGGTGGTGCTGCTCCATCCAGGAGGAGGTGACGTGGCTTCATGCGAGACTTTACCGGACATACGTCACGTAATAGAGCTGGGCTTTTTATTTCAAGCGAACAAGAAGAAACATCAGTAAACCACAGGAGTAATAACCATAACCCATCTGTAAACTAGTACCGGCTTCATGACTGAGGAAGAAGGACCCAAGACCGCTCTTTAACTATGGTAACTAAGTAGTCATGATACACACCAAAGCGTTTATAGCTATATAATTACAACTATAACGATACTTAATGATAGTTACAACTGCAGCCGGCCGGTGTGGACATTACATTCACATATGAGCTCTTTATGTGCGTCTAAATCGATGGCTCCATACTCTACAACGCTTCGAGTACTTTGGTGCCAAGTTGCCAGCTGGTTGTATAACTATCAGCTATATTAATTGTTGCCTCCCCTGTTTGGCAGCTCTTAACAACCATTAAGGGGATCAGTTAAGAGCAAGTCGGGGAGCCAGGTCGATGTATCTGGGGGACAATATGTATTAATTAAAGCACATCAAGCGTTACCATATTTTCCCAGGTAGCAGGAACGGCCAATGCGGTCAGATGATTTAAAGAAGGCTGGTGCACCATGAGCTGAGAACTGCTTCGGCAGTCACCTGGACCTATGGCAAGGTAAGCAGCAGGTTGCTAGCCAATTGGAACTCTTAAGGGTTTGGTTATTTAATTATTGAATAGTGAGTGTAAAAATTCGTCACATTATCAATAATAACATAGTGAGTATTAAATATTGTATTCTTTCCTGATCTGACCCTAATGCTTTGCAAAGCAGTTGGTCTTTATATGAATAGCCTTCATATTATGTAGATCTATATAATATTGTACATATTTATACAATATTGTATATATCTGTACAATGGGCAAGACAATTGCCTTATTCAGTCAAATTGATGAAAAAAAAACGACAAATGATATACTACTGCAAAATAAAAGAGTAGCATATCCAGTCCTATCAAATTCATTTAAAATATGTCCCTGATGGTTTAAGGCAGGGGTGGTTTCGCAACCTGTTGGTCACAGTAGGGGCCCTGTGCCTGCATGGCTTGTTGTTTGTATTTTTTATCATTGCTGTGTTAGCTGTTAATGGGAATTCTGTGATGATGAACAATGAAACACATAGCGGCACGTTAATCATCTCACCTTTTTGACATGGCGACGAGAATTTATTGTTAATGAGTCTCTACGCAATACTTGGTGGGTCCTGGGGCCAAAGGAACCTCCACAACATGAAGAAGTTTGATTGATACACCCCTGCCATTGTCCGAAAAGCAATTTTCGTGTATTATATGAGGATTAGGGAATCAGTGAGCAGGTTATTGATTTCAGACATAAACCCTGTTTTGAATTACTGGCTTATCCGGTGGTGTGTTTCTCTCTATGCTGGCTCCACAGGATCACCTTCTCCTGCCTGCCAGCCTCCTGGTACTGCAGTGTGTCCCTTCTCTCCCTGGGATGTGCTCCCCGACAGAGGCTGCTCCTGCTCCTGCTCCTCCTCACCTGCACCGGGCTGTTCCTCCTGTCCTCGTACCACCACCAGCTCTGGGGGCCCCGCCACCAAATCAGGGCTTCAGTCAACAAGTCAGTAGAAGCCATTCGCTAGGATGTAGTAGTACTAGACATGGTTGACGTTTATTGAACAGATGGTTGAGTTAGAGTTGGTTATAAACACTGTCATGTCAAACTGTTCAACAGCGCGTGGTTGTGGTAGTACTGTTCTGAACGTGTTGTGGCAGATGCTACATCTATGTCAAAATGTTGTTTTGTGGGGTTGCCTCGCTTATCATTTCCACCTCTACATAAATATTTTATGTTTTATGTAGTGGCATGCTAGTCAAGATGTTTGGCCGTTTGATTCTCAAAAGTTTCTGGGTTCAAAAAATGAAAGAATCATTAGCAGTCTACCAGTGTGAGTCCTAGAGCAAGATGCCCCCTAACTACTCCATTGTGAGTTCACTGCAAGTCCCTGTGGATCAAAGTGTCTGCTGAAGGATGACGACACACTAAAGGGGCTGACCATACCTCGCAGGTACCTCTCCCTGGCTGAGACCATGGAGGCCACAAACCTGCAGGACCCAGCGCTGAATTATGGGGTGGTGGTGGACTGCGGCAGCAGCGGCTCCAGGGTCTTTGTGTACTACTGGCCCCCCCACAATGGGAACCCCCACACCCTGCTGGACATCAGGCAGATGAAGGACCGTGAGAGGAAGCCTGTGGTCAAGAAGATTAAACCTGGTGAGCTTCGGGACGGGCGAGTAGCACCGCAGCCTTACCCTCTCGCCCGAGGACGAGATACGTGGCTTTGGATGTTGTGATCGAACAAACAGATATGATGTACACTACACCAGAATACCATATGGTTTCAGTCAATACTGGATAAAAATAAGACTGGATGGTTTGCAACTAGTCTATCATTTGGCATGCTGCCGAGGGTTAGCTCAACATTACAGAGGACAAACACGCTCCAAGACCCCGAATCACAGTTTGTGTGAATTTTCCAGCTCCATTTAAATTCGCTGTTAAAGGCTGGCTTTTACATTTCAAACTTGATGAAAATGTCCCCCAAATCCCAAACCTTATTTCCAATGCAATATTGTATTGAGGATGACAACCATGATGGCCGCTCGGTGAATCCTGTCCTTCCACAGGGTTTTCTGCATGGCACAGAAAAACAAGAACCCTGAACACTGTTTTTGTACTTTTTTACTAGCAGAAAATGAATTTAAATGTGAATTTCTACAGGTCCTCCTCAATGGGACCACCGTTCTAATCAACTTTCATATATTAATCACAGACACGTTCAACTCTTTGAGGCTGTGAGGACTCTGTACTCCGCTGTGATGCTTCACGGAGATCATAGTTTTTATGTACATCATCACTCAGCTGGCAACCAACCATTGGCAGCGTTTTCACTACGTTGCTACAGAACAGCTGCTAGCAACAGCATGAGGCTTAGCCCAGACATATGGCTCCTAGTGTGTGAGTAGCTAAACGATGTTAAACAAATGGCAGATACCAGGCTGTGGGAAATAACAAGCCTGTCATACGCCTGAAGAGATAGATGTATATTAATAAAGGGTATATGTAAATATGCAGTAGAAATGGACTTCGGTCCGCTGATATGGTGGTTGGTGGAAATTGTGGTAGTTTAGTCACGTTGGCAGTGTTTCACACACATGGCTTTATCTATTCTCGTCCTGGCCGTAAGATTAGATACACATGTCTCGTCTTTGAAAGGCTTCGTGGCACAAAGTTAATACCTTTTCGCTCACACATAACTGCTCAGCGTCGCTTGTAGGTCAACGCCTGTACATTTGTGAGAGTGTCAGCAGGTGCTCAAGCAGGTGTTTTGACAACTTTGTGTGTCTGACACATCGGTTTACCAAAAGATAATCCATGTAAAGAAAATCCATGTACACAGGTGGAAACTCCTGGTTCAGGTATCCAGGTGCTCAGTCTTTTGAGTCATGGATTTGTGCCTCAAAGCTGACTATTATTATTATTTTTATTAATTAGATGTATTTGATTATTCTGTGTATGCTTTAAAAGGCACCTTTTAAATGTTAGGCCAAGAGGCTAGGTTTTACGACCCAGATGTGTTGTTGCCTGCAGGTATCTCCACCCTGGCCCAGACACCCGAGAAAGCCAACGTCTATCTCCAGCCGCTGCTCAACTTCGCCGCAGCCCATGTACCCAGGGTCAAGCACAAGGAGACCCCCCTCTACATCCTCTGCACTGCTGGCATGAGGCTGCTGCCGGACAGGTAGGGGACAAGCTAGCCAGGGCTCAGCAGGTCAAGTTAAGTTAGTCAAAGCTAGTCAGTTACAAGCTAGCCATGTAGAAGCTAGCAGGGCTCCAGACTAACTTTATGCGTTGGTTGCACTGGTGCCCCTAACTTTAACGCCGTAAGGTCACCTTTTTATTGCGCTCCATAACTTTCATATAATGTGAATGATTTTTGTACAAGAATAATGGTGTGTTCCAGGCAACCCATAACCCGTGTTTTCACAACCTTCTACCCGTGAAAATGCCCTGGAACGGCAGACAAACCCGCAACTCAACTACCCGTGAACTCGTACCAGACCGATTCACTCCCAGTTCCAGCTCGTAACTTACGGGCTAAAAAGCAGCACCGCAGCATGAGGTGTAGAGAAATGCTTGTCTTTATTTGAAGCACAATTATAAATAAAAATAAAGTGTTTCAAGTTTTTCACTGAGCTGAAATGGAACATTTCAAACTAAAAAATTAAGCAAAATAAAACATTTCCAAATAGAAGGGCTTGTGTGGGTAATTCAGACTCTGAATAACTACTCTCAGTAGTAGGGCAGGTTGGAACTTGGCTTAGTTTTTTTGAATGAAAAAACATTGTTGTTTTTTACCTCGCTTATTTTTTACCTTGTATGTTTTTACCTCGCTTTATTTTCCCCCTCTTTTGTCGTGTTTATTTTCTTTATCCGTTTCAGTTACTCTGGCGCTCAGGTCGTTCGCAATTTAAAAAACAAACAAGCAGTGAACAGGGCCAGAGCCAATCAGAGGCAAAGAACCGACGAGCTCTTTCTCTTATTGGTTTAGACCACGATATGATCCTACCATGACGTGTGAGTTCGATTTCAGGAGAACACAGAGAGATGATTCGATTACGAAGGAAATTAATTTTTCACCCGGGCAGCGTCAGGTGCACCAGTGCGACCTATAAAAAATATTAGTCGCACCCCTAAATATTTAGGGGTACTCTGGAGCCTGGCTAGCCAGGGCCACACACACAGACAGACAGACAGACGGCCAAATAGCGTATATGTTAGCCGAGTACTGCTAGCCAGGGCCTTGTTGCGGGTGTGTGTCTTGCTGTACACACCCTAACAGCCCCGCTCTGCTTGCCTGCAGCCTGCAGGCAGCTATCCTGGAGGACCTGGTCACAGACGTGCCCATGGAGTTTGATTTCCTCTTCTCTCACTCCCACGCTGAGGTCATCTCCGGGAAGCAGGAAGGTGAGTCCCAAGAGCATTCCGGGATATTTCGATAGGGGAAAATTGTTATTGGATTGGACAAGAAGATGAAGGGTAGGGGAGATAATAATTATTAACTTAAATGTATTTTACAATGTAAGCACCGAGCAGGTTTCTGATCACTTGCTCATGGAGATTTCAGTTCCTTTTGTATTTTGAAAATGGAAGCTGTTTCTCTGCAGCACTTTTAAGTACATACATCGTAGGGACAGGTAGTGGTTAGGGCATCTTTCTAATGGATATCTACACCCAGCCGACAGTGTAACCCCTACACTAAACTGTGCAATACCTCTGATCTCTGTTTCTTTGTTGGCTTTGTGTTCTTTATAATGACTGTGTGCTGTTGGGGGTGGCATGTGTCTGGCCCAGGTGTGTATGCATGGATTGGCATTAACTTCGTTCTGGGCCGGTTTGATCACGCGGAGCAGGGTGAGTGGAGCATTCAGAATGCCATTAAGGATATTTCTTTAAGGTATTTTATGTTACAAATGTAGGCATTTTAGAACCAATGTTGTCTTTTTGTCTTGTTTTCCTTTCTGAAGAGGATGCCACTGTGGAGGTCACGACGGGGTCAACGCACCAGCAGCCAATCAGCCGGCGTCGTACCGTGGGCATCATGGACATGGGCGGGGCTTCTCTCCAGATAGCCTATGAGGTTCCCAGTGCAGTCACCTTCAGCTCCCCACAAGAGGTGAGGAAATCATGCTAACAAGCCTCTACATAGTTCATCCTTATAGCCTGATTTACTATTTACATATTTAGGGGACTCTGTTACGCAAAGCGACTTTCCGGGCATTCAGATACAGGTCATCAAAGAGCAGTAGAGCTGCAGAAATCGAACTGACTATCTTACGCTGTGTGTGTGTGTGTGTGTGTGTGTTTGTGGCCTGTAAAAGGAGGAGGCGGGGAAGAGTCTGCTGGCGGAGTTCAATCTGGGCTGTGATGTGGACAAGACCCAGCACGTGTATCGCGTCTACGTCACCACCTTCCTGGGCTTCGGAGGCAACATGGCCCGCCAGAGATACGAGGACCTGGTGGTGAACAGAACGCTGGCCAGCAACAGGTACATACAGACACACAGACACACACAGGTGTTAAAAGTTGTGATGATGATTCGCTCTGCAGCGTACTTGATTCTGCAGCTGTAACCCAGCCACAATCGCAAAGCCTCTGATTTAAATCCAATAGTATCTCCCATGGACTGATCCCTTACCTCTGACCCAGGCTGCTGGGCTCCCAGACCGGCCTGAGCCAGGACAACCCCTCCTTGGACCCCTGCCTGCCACTGGGCCTGTCCGACACGGTGGCCCGAGATGGCCACACCCTGCACCTGCGGGGCCAGGGGGACTGGAGCCGCTGTCAGAGCGCTGTCCACCCCTTCCTGGGCCTCCACAACGGGACCATGTCCCCCAGGGGAATCTACCAGGTAACAGCCACCTTCAACCTACTCCTCCTATTACCGTCAGTCAATTTCAACTAGCGTCGTGACCGTGGAAGCCTAGCTCAAGTCTCAAGGAGCTTAGCCCATACTCCTGAAGGACAACAACAAACTATGCTAAGCCCAGAGGAGAGAAACCCTGAGAAGGAACACAGAGGAGGGATCCATCCTTCCAGGGACAGCTTGGGGTGCAATAGGTGCCAAAAGGGGAGACATTATGGTTACAGAAACATGCAAAACAGAGGTTAAGGAAGATTAAAGGGATACGCTGAGCTATCTGTAAATCTGTGTTTGCCTGTCTTACCCAGATTCAGACGAGTTGTTCGATTCCAAATACATCATTGGGCGTCCAGAAGGGGGGCTTGCTAGATTAGCATTTGCTTTCCATAAACCGCTTCCATTGAGAGATTTACAGTAGGCTACCTCCTCTTCAGGTCAGGGGGATACTTTAAAAAATATTTATATTTAAAAATGTGTAATGAATAGAGGCTTATTCAAAACGAGTTCCAGTACCAACACAACATGATTGTAGTTTGTCTACAAAAACCAATAATTAGGCTGCCGGTGGTGCGCTGCTGTGGCAGTGATATTATTGGCTGCTTCTTGCTGGTTTATCGCTGTGGAGGGTAGCCTTCCAGCGAAACTTCACAGGTAGGCTCATAATCACAGCGCTGAAGTAGTGCAGAGCTCCAAGCTAAGTAGCAGTGGACAAAAACATATTCTTTGTATATTAATTATCTTTTCAACCCATGGGAATTAATTTGGTCTAGTGTTCAGATGTTATTTTTCGCACAGTGTCAAAGACAAGCGACAATTCTCGACCTGGATAAACATCTAGGGTGTTTTTTTTCTGTGTTAATATCTAGGCTGTTTCTGGTCCTGGGTTAATATCTGGGCTCTTTCTGGGCCTGGGTTAATATCTGGGCTGTTTCTGGGCCTGGGTTAATATCTGGGCTCTTTCTGGGCCTGGGTTAATATCTGGGCTCTTTCTGGGCCTGGGTTAATATCTGGGCTGTTTCTGGGCCTGGGTTAATATCTGGGCTCTTTCTGGGCCTGGGTTAATATCTGGGCTCTTTCTGGGCCTGGGTTAATATCTGGGCTGTTTCAGGGCCTGGGTTAATATCTGGGCTCTTTCTGGGCCTGGGTTAATATCTGTGATGTTTGACGTTATTATTTCCGTCCCCCCAGGCTCCCATTGACTTCAGTAACAGCGAGTTCTACGGTTTCTCTGAGTTCTACTACTGCATGGAGGACGTGTTGAGGATAGGAGGAATATACGACAGCCTCAAGTACGCCCGGGCTGCCACGGTGAGTGGCCACGCCCACAAGCTATTAGCATCAAGTTATTCAATGTCTAGTTACCGAGACACTCTCCTTAAAGCAACTTGCATTGAATTCAGGTTGGGGTTTGGGCATTGCTCAACGATGCCTACCAGAGAAGTCCATATACATATTAACATACCTTTGCGTGTTAAGCATAAGAGCTAGTTATGGAAGTAAATCTCTCTGTTCTGTTGTACAAATGTATTCAGATAGGTGAAACGGTTTATCTGTGTTATATCATTAAAACGCTAATATTGATCTCAGACTAAAATGATCCCATGTATTCTATAGACCAATTATCCCAAGGCAAGGTCTGACTTGACTGTTGTTTCATAAGCAACCCACTAGCAAGTTTAGCCATTACCATTTTAAAATATAAACTCTGCTATGCATCTATCGGTTGGTCGTATACATCTTGAGAACAAGTTAAGTCTCTCAGTGTTACCAAGTCCCTTTTTACAAGGGACTTGAGTGCAAGCATGTCAGGTTATATTTGTTGGGGTTGGATTTTCAACAGTTTTTTTTGTGACTTTGGAGAGATTTTCTTCTTTGTGGGAACGGGGACAGCTGTTTCACTAGTCATGTGCTTTGGTTCCTCTCCAGGATTACTGCAGAACACAGTGGTCGACCCTGAAACAACGGCTGGACAGCAAGCTTTTCTCCCAGCAGGCTGACGTTACCAGACTCAAGTAAGAAATTAGGACCTTACCTGTACATCTGTACACTGTACATACCTAGAGGCTGTACATATCTGCTACTATATAACTAATACCAGGTATACACTGGGGCCCTGCCTAGATAACTAACATAACTGCTACTGAGCAACAGATACAGCTTCAACACTAGGGCCCTACCTAGAGAGCGGACATAGCTGCTACTAAACAACAGATACAGGTTATACACTAGGGCCATACCTAGAGAGCGGACATAGCTGCTACTAAACAACAGATACAGGTTATACACTAGGGCCATACCTAGAGAGCGGACATAGCTGCTACTAAACAACAGATACAGGTTATACACTAGGGCCATACCTAGAGAGCGGACATAGCTGCTACTAAACAACAGATACAGGTTATACACTAGGGCCCTACCTAGAGAGCGGACATAGCTGCTACTAAACAACAGATACAGGTTATACACTAGGGCCATACCTAGAGAGCGGACATAGCTGCTACTAAACAACAGATACAGGTTATACACTAGGGCCATACCTAGAGAGCGGACATAGCTGCTACTAAACAACAGATACAGGTTATACACTAGGGCCATACCTAGAGAGCGGACATAGCTGCTACTAAACAACAGATACAGGTTATACACTAGGGCCATACCTAGAGAGCGGACATAGCTGCTACTAAACAACAGATACAGGTTATACACTAGGGCCATACCTAGAGAGCGGACATAGCTGCTACTAAACAACAGATACAGGTTATACACTAGGGCCATACCTAGAGAGCGGACATAGCTGCTACTAAACAACAGATACAGGTTATACACTAGGGCCATACCTAGAGAGCGGACATAGCTGCTACTAAACAACAGATACAGGTTATACACTAGGGCCATACCTAGAGAGCGGACATAGCTGCTACTAAACAACAGATACAGGTTATACACTAGGGCCATACCTAGAGAGCGGACATAGCTGCTACTAAACAACAGATACAGGTTATACACTAGGGCCATACCTAGAGAGCGGACATAGCTGCTACTAAACAACAGATACAGGTTATACACTAGGGCCATACCTAGAGAGCGGACATAGCTGCTACTAAACAACAGATACAGGTTATACACTAGGGCCATACCTAGAGAGCGGACATAGCTGCTACTAAACAACAGATACAGGTTATACACTAGGGCCATACCTAGAGAGCGGACATAGCTGCTACTAAACAACAGATACAGGTTATACACTAGGGCCATACCTAGAGAGCGGACATAGCTGCTACTAAACAACAGATACAGGTTATACACTAGGGCCATACCTAGAGAGCGGACATAGCTGCTACTAAACAACAGATACAGGTTATACACTAGGGCCATACCTAGAGAGCAGACATAGCTGCGACCAGGGGTGGGAAAAATAATCGATTCTTCGATGGATCGCGATTCTCTCTAGAACGATTCCGTCTCGATCCAGATAAATTATTAATCGGAATTAAAAAAAGAAAGAAAAGTATATATATATTTTAATTTGTTCGCCTGCTGCAACATTCTGTTCGCCAGAGAGGGATAATTTTAAAATTATTTATCAGTGTGTATTGGCCAATCTGATGTGTCTTGACAGGATTGCGATTCAGCCTACGCATAGCATGCACGCAAACTCACAGCCAGACACAAGAACTCCTTCTAAATCAAGAGCAGCTTTTTCTTTAATGACATAGAAAAGAAAGATTAGAAAGAAATAAAACTGAAACCTATTTTTTACCTACTTCCATATTGTGTTGTAATGCAAGCTGCATTGATTATTGCATTGTTCATAGAAAGTCATATTTGTGACAAAAGCTTTCTCTCTAATAAAATATTAGATAAGTTAATTCATCTGTTGATGTCTTTAATGATCATCACAAAAGTAGGAAGTGATTAGCAAACTGGGTAGCAAACTTAGATGTATATATATATATATATTTGAAAATCACACATGGAAATGTACATAAAAAAAATTGATGCATCGATAATCGCTTTAGAATCGAATCGTGGACCTCATAATCGGAATCTAATCGTGAGGTGCCAAGAGATTCCCACCCCTACCTGCAACTGTACAACAGACACTGGTTATAGACTGGGGCCCTACCTAGTGATATTACATACTTGCTACAGTTCAGCAGACTCAAGTAAGACACACTTTCAGACATTTAACCCTTTGACCACATGAATGGACTAAAGTGAGACACCATCGTCAACGTTCTTAGCATTCTATGACTCAAGGTGGAAGGGTGACATTAGCTCCAGCTGACAGCGCCACCCCCGACTTTGTCCCAGGTACCAGTGCTTCAAGTCGGCCTGGATGTACGAGGTGCTGCATTCGGGCTTCCGCTTCCCCAAGAACTACCCCAGCCTGAAGACCGCCCAGCTGGTCTACGACAAGGAGGTCCAGTGGACCCTGGGAGCCATCCTCTTCAAGACACGCTTCCTTCCACTCAGGTGAGCCTCAGGCCAGCGAAATGGCACCCAGTACCAGGGTTATGCACCACCAAGAACCACCAGCTTTTTAGTCATAGTCCACCAAGTCAAAGTTGCAGCGCTTCTTTTGTTCACTGGTCGTTTGGATGAGCATTCGAGCTAAATCAGGAGGTCACTGCCATTAACATCATTTTATTATATTGTACACCTGATTTTCTACTGTGACGTTTTATTGCTGTCATCAGAAGTCTCATGAATAAAATGTAATATTTGCAAAAAGAAAACCTCGGGTGTTGCCGTCGTGAAAAGAGAATGCCCCCACCTGCCTCAGGGATCCAATCAGAAGCCCAGGTTGTGAGTGTCCTCTCGTCTCCTCCTTCTCCTCCTGCTCCTCCCCCTTCTCCTCCCCCCCAGGGACCTGCAGCAGGAGGTGTTCCGGCAGAGCCACCCCAGCTGGCTGCGCTCCTCCTTCCTCTACAACCACCACCTGTTCTCCGTCTGCGTGCTGGTGGTGCTGCTGGCCATCCTGCTGTACATCCTGCGCCTGCGGAGGATCCACCAGAGAGAGCAGAGGCAGTCCGAGGTCCTGGACCTGCTCTGGGTGGAGGAGGGGGAGGCCCTGCTTGCCTGAGGGGAGAGAGACCCTGGGTGGAAGAGGAGAGAGAGAGGGGCGATAGACACAGACCCTGCTGGCCTGAGGGGAGAGAGACCCTGGGTGGAAGAGGAGAGAGAGAGGGGCTATAGACAGAGATCCTGTTGGACTGGTGGGAGAGAGACCCTGGGTGGAAGAGGAGAGAGAGAGGGGCGATAGACACAGACCCTGCTGGCCTGAGGGGAGAGAGACCCTGGGTGGAAGAGGAGAGAGAGAGGGGCGATAGAGAGAGACCCTGGGCGGAAGAGAGAGAGGGGAGATAGACAGAGACCCTGTTGGACTGGTGGGAGAGAGACCCTTGGTGGAAGAGGAGAGAGAGAGATTCTGGCTAGCGCAAAACGCTATCCAGAATGGCTTCTCATTGCAGCTTTGAAGACCTCACTGAGCCAAATTCAAATATTGGAGGTTCATTTCATTTACATGTAGTATTGTCCTTTTTGTGCTGTTTTTTTTTTTAATTTCCTTTTGTAATGTCTATTGCTAACGTGCTCAACCAACTCAGATGAGAACAGGAAATCCTGTTTAATTTACTGTTTTAATTAAGTATTTATATGCAGAAGAGTTTACCTCAAACTGTACACATCAATATACCAAAGGGGGCTGTGGATCAGTTCTTGCTAACATATTTCAAAGAGACCTCTGAGATCTTGTAAACATAGGAAAAAGTAAAAGAAAGTTCAGGCCAGATCTGTTTGGATTTTTTATTCCCACTCGGTTTGTTGGCCAAACGGGGAGTATGTTCCGACATATTCTAGCCCCATGGCGTCAGTCCAGTAGCGTTGATCCTGCGGTGTCCCTTTAAGGCTCTATACTGTTATATAAATAGACTGATCGTGTTGGTTTGCTAATGAAGGACAAATGGTGACTTGCAAGGACAAGCCCCCTCTGGCATCATTTAAACTGTATTTCCTAATTTCCGAATTGCGTGATTTCACAATGTGTGAAAGATCAGAAAATACCATTCCTTAATTGTCAGCTTGCTACTCAATGCTGCTACACCTCTGACCAAACCAGAGACCCAGGGAGGGTGTCTGGTGTAGGCCAAGGGTTAACCGCCAACACAGGAAACCCTCCATTAAGTCCCTGTTTGTGGATGACCAACAAGCAGGAGTGCATGGCACCAAATTAAGTTATCCTGCTTAGTATTTGGAATGGAGCCAAAATGTCCACCATGTTAATGAGAACCATTTGTGTACTGTAAAGACACATACATTCCGTGACCGATTGGGGAGCTGTGTCAAAAACTCAAGAATTGTACGACTGTTGTAGATGTGTGTATTCAACGCCGGTTCTCTGATGGAACGCTGGTACACAGCGCGGGGGGGGGGGGCTTGAACCAGCAACCCCAGGATTGGAAACTCATTGGCTCCAACTGCCAAGAAAAACGACTGAAATTGGTTGGGTCGTTGGATGAAGTGTTCTCAAAGCGCTGGGAGTGAGGTACACCCTGGAGGTCGGCCGTCATTCCTGTACTCCACACATTCGACAAACTGCCCTTTTCATTTTTTCCTCCATCTTTGGTTCCTCTGGCTGTGTGTGATAACCGGTGGTCACTCCTGCGCTTCAGACGCCTCGTATCTTCAACCACTTATAGACTAAGTAATGTGAGACTACTGACAGACCTGGAGGTGGTCTGAGGAAGAAGACGCGCGTACGTATCGCCTCCTCTCTAGATTTCGGTGGGGCGTTTTAATGTTTGAAAAGCGACAATCTTGCAGCTCCTATTGGACAGCATGACAAGTCCTGGCCAAGTAGTTATGGGATGACTGAACAGAGCTGGGCATTGTGCAATCTTAAAGACTATTACAATGGAAATGACTTGATTTTTGTCCTTCTCTGAATGATGCAATATTGCTTAATTTCATGTGAAAAAAGTACAATAAATCCTTGCTTTTTCATAAATACAAATGTCATCTTTGGGGATTTTGTTTCTTTGACCCAGTTTGTTTTCTCTTATTCAACTGGTTTAAGTGGGGTGGAGAAGAGTGGATGAGGGCCAGTTAAACCAATGGGGAAACGACTTTGAACGTAAAACGTTTAACCCCTGACACGCAGAAGTGTTGCTGGGTTGGCGTGTGTTGAAGCAAACACACCAGAACACTTGAACCACCAGGGGGAGTAGTTCAGCATTCTCCAGGGTCACATGAAACCGCTGCCAATGCCACAGCTTTACATAGGGTCTATGGACACACTAAAGAGACCAATTGCTGTGGAAGACCACACTTATACAAGCCAATACCCTGGCTGTGTTTGATTTTTGCTCACTAGTTCCCTCTATGTCTTTTCCCTACAAAGTGAGCACTATATAGTACACTGTCAAGAATAGGTATAGGGGGAATTGTGACGATAATTATGTAGTTACACAGGAGATATTTGGTCACACAAAGCAAAAATATTGGTGCCAGACCATCTCTACAGTATTGGATATATCTGATGACAATGAAGCCCACTATGCATCATGAACTAAAGTGCAGAAATAGATGTGCATTTTACACTTACTTTATAGTGCATTGTGGGTATTAAGAAGTGCATTTTATAGCTGACCAGATTTGTACACATAACAGACATCACTACAAAATGGGGACACCTAAATAGTGCACTATAGAGGGCACAATTGGACTGATTCAAAGACTGCCCGGGTGTTACATCATTACAAAGTTGAGGCATATAAAAGACAAAGCTCTTGCTGCCTCCTTTATAACTTTAAAGATTATCAATGCATCATTTTGATGGCAACCTAAAGCAGGTACCTTTTCACAACAGGGTTCCTATTCTAACACCATGTGTGACGCTGATTAGCCATTACACAACCTACCCTATCGTGACATCACTGATGGGAGTGTCCACCCAGATCAAAGATGGAAAGATCAGCCTGCCAGTTTGCACTTTCCCCTGGGTAGGCTGGTGAAAGGATTCTCAATTTCAATAGAGACAGTGTACTCATGTGATGTCTTCAGAGTCATGTGACCTGGTTGTCGAGTAAAAAAAGAGCACAGAAACCTATTTTAAAAATATACTTTAATAATACAACAGCTGCATATAAATATTAAAATATACATTATACAGGAGTACAGTACACTCACACAAAACAAAACCAACAAAAATATGATTCTATTTGTACGGCACTTCTTTTAGCATCTTTTTTTTTTATAGTTTGTTTTATCCCCTAAAAGGTACGTTCTAACAACGTACACGATAACGTGTTAATGATTGGTTTCTCTAGTCCTTAATGTGACATACTGATAAAGGGCTTGTACATAGCCATGTGTTAATGCACAGGGGGGGGGGGGCACTGTTATGCGATGACTGCAGGTGACTGAAGAAGAAGTCAAAGTCTAGTGCAGAGATAAGACGAGAAGGATTGATATAGGGTTTGCTGTACAGTATATAACATGGAATTGTGGAATGTTTCTGTACATTCTCTTGGCAGTCCACCAAGCCCCTGTGCTTACAGACACGCAAGCCAGCTCTGGATGAGATTGTGTACTTTTTTTACTCTTGTTACCCCGACGCACACATTACGCATTCATTCCTTAATGGAATCCTAATGGTTCCTGCCCTCCGCTCCCACTGCGCTCACTTCCTGTCAAAGAAGCCCCTCACAACGCCTGACGAGGCACTACAGACGACGCAGGCGACTCTGGCTTTGAGCCAGGAATGCCGCCTTCTCACTGGCTGTCACCACCATCAATATCAGCAGAGCCAGGAGCTGCTGTACCCCCCCCCCCCCTTCCCCCCACCCCCCAGTGAGGGCAAATTCTGAGGGTAAACCCCTTCAGTGGGGCACAACTCGCACACAGAACCCCAGACCCCCGCCCGCTCGCCTCCCGGCCCTCTAGCTTTTGGTGAGGTGTTGTGGAGGCTAGAGTAGGTGCACGTGAAACAATAGCCCTCTACCTCTCCATCCGGACAATACAGCCGAGACGGAGCGAATCGAGGAGGCGTGATACAAAGACGGCCACTCCGAGGTCAGAGACATCCAAGTCAGCTCGTCTTACAGCCCAGACTCGTTCTGCTCCAGCACCCTAGGCCTCTCAGCAAGAGTGCAGCCCCAGGGCGACCTTTTCACCGACAAAAGACTCTGGCCTTCACACCTGCACTTTCGAAAGTCACGAAAGTCCATTGGAATTTCCCATCTAGAGTTATTATCGTATCTAACATCAGTTCAGATAATCTTCCATCGCACTACATACTATCCAAAGTACATTGGATGTGGAATGAACATTTTCGTTGGCAGAACTGCCTTGCGTTTTGGACAGCCCTCATGAGCAGCCACAGCACACTTGAATACAACTTCTTGCATTTGGCACCAAAAGGATTTCTAAATTTCCCCAAATCACTGCCATAAGTTAGGGTTTCTCCTCCCCCCTCCTTCTCCCAGTAGACAGACATCAAGTATGGGAGACATTTACTGGTCCCTTGGGCATCTCTGGAACAGACCCGGGATGCAAACCCTTAGAATCGCTACTGTGCCCGATATCCTGACTGGGCCATGGCTTTAAAGCCACTTTGATCCGATTACTATCATCTACACAGTAAATATCAAACATCGTATCCAGGCTCAGAATCTAGTCTCGTCTCCATCATGGGTTAAGGCCACAAAAAAAACCAGGAAGGCTAAGGTAGCATCCGGTAAATGCTAAGAGTTGACTCACAGTACTTAGAAGTAGGGTTTGAATTGAACCTCATGTTCCATGGCTATATGGACAGAAACCAAGGAAGGCGTGCTACGTTGTTGGAATGTGATCGCAGACCGGTAAACTTGCCAATGACAAAAACAGTCAACCTGCTCAGTTGTTAATGCATTCACGATGCCGTGGTCAGGTTGAAAGGTTGCCACGTTATGTGACAGACAAGGTTGTCTATACAGATACCAGGTTGCCTATCTGTCTGTCAACCAGTTTGAAATACAGTGGCATGGAAATAACGTGATTGCGGTTGAGAATGCCCCTAGTTGAGGGCTATAGAGTGATGCACTGAGCAGATGGTCTGTTGTGTTACAGGACACCCGTCTAAAGCCAACAGGGAAAACTCGGTGAACCCAAAACAAAAATCACATGCTTTGCCCAAGTACTCAAAATGGTCCGTCTGGTTTTTGGCGGGCATTCTCATTTGATTAGTGCAGTAGAAGGCTGGTGTCTGTCATTATGGTCGGTTGTTTGCTGACACAGAGGGTCCTGTGGCTTCTGCTGCCGGTTCCAAAAGTCCCACTAGGGGAGAAACTCCAACAGTAGCAGCTCTAACATGGAACAAAAGAAAAATAATGGGAAAAAAACAAACAGAAAATATCCAAAATTCTGCACTCCTACTTTGCCCACCTTTGGTTTTCATGCACTGAGACCAAGAAGGCAAAACTGCCGATTTGAAACAACTCCTCATTGCAGATATTTGTTGTGCATTAAGAAATTGTTTAAAAGAGCATGGGGAGGGAGGGGGGGACCCATCTGGCTGGGGCATCAGGTTCCTGAACAGCGCTGGGGAGCTCTGCTTACCCACCACTTCAACTGGCCGCCCCGTTCATCTGAGGGTCGGGCATGAGAGGGTGAAATCAGAGACAGAGTTTCCCCCTAAAAGCGAATGCGTCTGTAGCTCTCAGTGTGGCCCCCCGGAGAGGCGGGCAGAGGAAGCGGCTGGTTGGGGTATTTTAGCCCTCAACACTGGGTGAGGACATTTCCTTCAAAGTTGTAGCCGCCATGGGACAATGGCTTTGGATCACCGCCCAGACAGGAGTCCAGGTCAAAGACAAACCCACAAAAAACTGGGGTATTGCCTAACCCTACAACCACTCCGGGTCCAGCTCCCGGTTTTCCTCTAGTCTATAGGTCGGGGTCGGTAAAGTATTCAGTTTCTAGGTTACTTATTCTTTTGTTCCTTTGTACTCAATAGAAAGGTAGGGGTACACTTTAGGCATTAGTGTGGTGGATTTTATTTTCTCAGTCCAATCTCAAGTCAAATGAGGTCAGGTTGGGTCAGGTTGACGCCAGGGCTGTGGGTTCGACGATGACATTTTAAATTAGGGGTTTTATGATCCGGCATAATGACACGTTGCTGTGGTTTCAACCTCCTTCCGAAAACAACCACGTTATACAAAACAGATTGACCGTGAGAATTATGGCCTTGCAAAAGACCATCCAGCATGACTTATGAGGCATATAGCACACCTAAACCTCCCCCTAGCAGGTACTGTAGCACCATACGATACACATCTCACCACAAGTTTACAATAAAACTATTGAAACATACATGCCTCTTGATAAATTCAGATTTATAAAAAAGGTTCAAAGCCCTCTTAAAAAGGAAACAAAGGTGCTCGGGTGATCTTGCCACAGTGCAATGGGTAAGGGTCCTTGTCATTTATGTCCAACAAAGTTTAGAGACCTCGGACAACACGGTCTGAATAGAGCAAGAGACAACCAAAGTAAAGGCAGTATTTTCAAAACAGCTCTAGGAGCTCGACACCCACTGGATAGGCCAGACTTTGCCGAAAATCTATCCCACACAAAAATGTATCAAATCAACAAACATTTACTTTTATAGCATCTGGAACATACTTTTTCGTCAGTATGCCCATTTGTCATTGAAAATTTAGGAACGTATGCTCAGAGGTTGAATTTCCGGGATCAAAAAGTGGAAATCCTCCTGAGTTTTGAGGCTCAGGATACAGCAACACAGGTCAAGGTTTAACCTTTATGACTTCCACCGCACTCCGCTCAGAGCAGAGGCGAAGCCAACGACATGGGCAGGACCTCCACTCCCTGAACGCTGGAGACGTCTCCTCTTGCTGGGTCTGCTACATATTAAGGTCAGGGGGTTGTGGCGGTGGCTCGGGAAAAAAAAAAATTGACACTTTCTGAGGGAAACCCCCAAAATACAGCCAATGGCGGGGCAGAGAGACAGCCAGGCTGGACCGGCCACCCCAGGATAGAGGCTGCATCCCAGTCCTGCTGGTTTGGACACCTCAACAGGGGTCATAGTGCATTAGGGTGAACCCTTATTATCCATCCACCATTCAGGGTGTATAGGAGAACAGCCAATAATAATTTAATTATCGACCCTCTACCTACCATCATTACTATTAGAATCCGAGATGGACATTTTCTGTAGTCCGATTCAATACTCTTTGGTCACTTTGGTGCAGTAAGGTGCATTCTAGTCAGTTGGTTTGATTTGGAAGGGGCACTGTGTACGATTGAGACTTACTACCTTAAATAAGCAGGTATTTGTGCTCTTTATTGACGTGTCCAGTTAAAACTGGACACGTCAGTCAGCTAATTATATAAAGTTAGGTTTTGAGAACGTTAACTTGTGAAGCACTAGGGAACCTTACACTGTGCTCCTTCGACATTGATTTGTTTGTTTGGGGAGTCTAAGGGATGAGAAACTACTATAAACAGTCTCAGGTCTGCACTGGTAGAGGAATCACTTCACTCCTCCCGGGGTTGATTGCCATAGATCAACCATACCCCGTTCCATTATCCACAGTCACAGTCCACTTGGTGAATTATCCACTTTTCTATTCGCCGGTAATTTCTTTTTGGTCATTGAAATCGGACTGAACTGATCACATGATTTCATCAATTGGTGTCAACATTAAACATGATTACAGTGATGCAGCATGGCCCGTTAGGCGTCTTCCAACAAGTGCACCAAGCGCTTTGGCTTAATAAAAAAAAAAGGAAGTTCTACGCCAAGTGCTAGGACTGCGCATCTCACTCCCCTAGCGCTGGGGCGGAGCTCCAGGGTGGATAATAGAACAGGGCATCGGTACTGGGGACGCCAGCCAGCATGGGTCGCTTGGCAACACTGGCTTCATTTAGCAGGAGAGGCCTCGTTTATGCCCCGCCCACTCCCTTATTCAAAGAAGGAGAACCAAACCCCCTGACTCCCCCTTTTAAAAATACTTTCAGGTTGTTGTTTCTTTTCCTGGTGGGGCAGGGCTTGCGGCGCCACTGTAAACGCCCCTTCAGGTCAGCAATGAGCCGGGGACAGCTGGGTCGCATGGACACTCGTCCGGCAGGTGACAGGGTAACCATGGTATCCATGTATGCCAATCCCAGGTTAAGGATGCAATTGCATGGGTGTAACCTAGAGAGGGAGTCAATGCAAACCAATCTCGAATGGGCTTTGGGTTTGTTTCTCCTTTAAAGACCACCTCCCCTCAGATTACTACGGGCCAGTCCACGATGACCTCCTACTAAAACAGTGCAATGTCTATTCAGGCACAATGGGGTAGGAATACAGCACGTCGAGAGGAATCAAGAAATCACAACACTATCAAACAGCGTATCTCTATATCTATTTATATAGATATAAATATAGAGATAGATATATACACACACCCGCACACAAACACACACACGCACACACAAACACACACAGAGTAGAACATACAGGATAAAGTCAGCAGCAGTTTCTAGCTTGCCAGAGACATTAGGGGGGGTGAGAGACTGATGGGAGATTGGCAGGAAAGTCTTTCCAATTATCCCTCTGTCCCCGTCTCTCACGCACACTCTGGGTGTGCACTGACTGGGTGTGTAAGTGTGGATGTGTGTTGCGGAGGTCTCCACAGGGGGTCTCCGTAAGGCGGAGACCGGGCTGCGGTGCCGGAGAAGGGCCATAGGTTGGTTGGTGGTAGTGGTGTACGAGAGGGGTGAATGAGGGGGGTGGAAGTTCAGACCGCCAGACCCCCGTCCCCTCCCTGGGGGGTCCGCTTGGTCTGCCCCCCCGTGCTGGCCGCCAGGATCCGCTGCACAAAATCTTTGGTCCGCCCCGCCACCAGAGGACCTTAAGGAGGGCAGGCATGCACACACACACACACACACACACACACACACACACACAAGACAACGTGGGGTGGTTGCATTCAGAGCCTTTAAACAGGGTGAAGCTACGTCCACACTAGGGCATCTTTGCTCTGTTTCGGCCTTCCTTCCACAACCTTATACGGACGGAAGTCTTTACGATTCCTACGGCTATTCTGCACTCTGTCCAGTCATTTTTATTGAACTTGGCCACAATGTCCTTGGCATTGTATTTTGTTGGTCCATTATTGATTGTATGACCAGCTTTCACTTGTAAGTCAAATTGCCACTAAGTGCTCATTCTTTCGACGAGCTTTGTGAGACCATCCAGATATGGACATTTTAACAATGTTAAAAGTAAACTTTGTAAACATTTGATTGCTCCCTAGATGCCCCTTCCAAAATGTTTTTTTATTTGACAGACTCTAGTTCCCCTTGTTCAACATTAAGTGGAACTACCTCCCTCCTGAGCTACTTGGTCCTATCCTTTAAAGTATTGTGGAAGAGCCTTTAAGTGGCTCGAGGTCAGACTGATCTGCAGAGAAAAAACACCTTGTGAACTGACATCAGAACTGAGATCCACTCCAACTATATAGATCTGAAAACACCGCTGTTGGTGTCAAAAGAAAGCCCGACCGAAACGGGGTAACCACTGTTCTAGTGAGCGGTCTGTTGTGCATGTCTATAGGAGCTCATCTCACCACTGGAGTCTTTGAGGATGTCTTCCAGGCGCTGGGTCATCCCTCGGACGTCCGTGTCGTCTTCCTCGCTGCTCTCCACACGCCGGCGGATCACCTCCTTGATCCTCAGCAGAGCCCCCAGCAGGTGATCTGAACAACAGCAACCGCCTCATACAGTCATCCACTGGACACTCAGTCACTGCTTTAACATGCAACTGCTGGGTCTGAAATTAGACCAGTGGGAACCAAACCCTATTTTCCCTGAGACCTAATATTTATGCCTAAACATTTGCACAAACCCATTTCTATGTTGGTTTGCGTAACCGCTTCCACAAACAAAATAATTTTCGCCATTAACATCTACCTGCAATAAATCCACGTCCCAGTGAATGAATGAGGACGGCACCACACTTAGTGATAAGAAGTCTTTCATTGTGGCTATAAATAATTCTGTTTGTATGTATAGAGACCTTTCAAACTCAAATGAAATATCTGGGTCTTTAAGAACCCTCCAACCACCCTGTCTGCATATCAGTGGACCCCGAGTGGGGTTCAGACCTCCCAGGGTTGGGAAACACTGCATGAGGAACTGAAGAGCCATCCATCCTCTATTCAAAAGCCTGAATTCCTTTCTTTCACTTCCTGTAACACTCTTTAGCGCAAACCCTCTTTTTTGGGGACATTCTGCATTTTTTCTGGCACCCCAACACACACACACACATTCGGGAGCTCTGGTACAAGACCAAGTAATCTTGTTGAGCGGTCTCATCGCCAGGAGCCAGGCTGACCGATTCACTCGTTGAGAGTCACAAGAGACACCATAACCATGGATGAAAGAGAGACTGAGAAAGGGAGAGGCACACACACACACACACACATACATAAAGAGAGCATTTACATGAATGAAAGAGAAAAAAAAGGAATAAATGGTAAAAGACACACACACACACACACACACACACACACACACACACACACACACACTCACACACTCACACACACACACGGGGGCTATGGTGGGCAGGTCCAAGAGACATAGAGTTAAGTAGATGAGTCAGAGAGGTAGTTGGTAACAGAAGTTGAAAGAAAAAATGTGGGGGAGAGAAAGACTGTTTGAATGAAAGAGTGAGAGGAATAGAGAGAGAGAATGAGTTACAGCACAAACGGTGATGTCTAATGCCAAAAGTGAGCACCACAGAGAAAAAGGCGGAGCCAGAACTAAAGCCCTCGCCAAGAGCAAGAGCCGGAAATGGGGAATGTTTGGAATGTATAACTACTGAAGAAGAAAAAAGGAAATTGGCCAGGGCTCACATCTACTAAAAAGGCTTGTCTGAGAGTGAAATACCCTCTATGGTTCATCCAGCCCTAAAGAGAGATTAGCTGGGAAGGATCTCCTAACTCTTCCAGAGGCTTTTTAGGAGCTCTGATGGGATCTGGAGAACCCAGCTGGCATTCATCCACCAAAATGCTCTAGTCGCTAACCTCACCAAGAGCATCTGTCTCCACAACATATAGAGATAAATACCCACAAAGAACTACTCAATCAGCTGCCACACCCCCCCTCCCCTTCTTGCCACCTGTCCCGGCTCCAGTCTAGTGGCAGTTCATATCAAGCACAATTAATTAGTACCGTGATAAGATAAAATTGCCCCCTTCCCCACTCTCCCGCCGTTCAGCTTTCACATGAGTAACGTTGCTCTGTTTTCTAGCAGTGAAGACGTGAGCCAGTCGCACGATCTCAAGCACATACAACAGAGTATTCCTTTGCAGCTATAATTTATATTTTGCCAACAGCATCGAGAAAGTATCCCGCCTGCCTACCTACTTTATCAGCCATGGCCGGGCAGTACAGAGTCAAGATAACTGCGTTCTCAATACCAGTTTACATCCCTTTTTACGATAATGTACGATAATTATCACACTACACAGGCGCCCTACACAGTGTTCAAGCTAGTTAGACAAACCTGACTCTGGGGTCGAGCGTACTCAGTTCTGGTCCCTGATGTGAAAGCGCCGGGGATAAACATTTAGGGGTAAAACAGTGTTAAGAACTCCGATATGGAGTTGAACCAGCTGCATAGACAGTGAGAGTCGAAAACACTGTAGCGTTGAGGTTGGCCGTGAACTGAACGATTGGCTTTGGAGTGTCAGATGTAGCTGGGTTATACACGGTCCAATCGATCGGACCTGTCTAGTGAGGTTGTACCCTAATGGATGCCAGATCGTGGTTGTGTCTTCGAGGTTTATTGACCATCACACACACACACACACACACACACACACACACACACACACACACACACACACACACACACTTAACATCCCCCTTGTTTAAATAAGCGCTTTGTGTTGCCAGGTTTGACCAGGGTCCGGTTTGTTTTAGATGCCAGGTTTGACTGGAATGAAAGTGAAGTCCAACGTGATGTTATCAGGTTTTTCCACAAATAGCCTAGCCTAATTACACCAGTGCCAATAACCTATTAATAGTTAATATGGGGCGGGTTGGATACGATGTACAGAGGAGTCTATAAAATTGCAGCTATACATTTGTGTGCAACTGTTGATAAGCCCCCTTTAGATATCATGGACATCAGGTGAACAGGAGGACAAACCTAAATGCATAGCTTGAGGAACCAACTAGCTGCAAAGCAAAAAAATAAGATTAGCCTGGTCCAACTAAGCGCCAAGGTCTTGCCTTTCCTCAATCAGAATCTCCATAGGTTGCGGTCTCGTTTTGTTGCGTGCGTATGTGTGTATGTGTGACGATTTTAGCTTGCATGTCCCTGCAGGCTTGTAAGGGATATGGATACAGTGAATCTAACAAACCAGGTGGCTGAGTGTGGAAGTCACAGTCTTCTTTATTGCTCGTTGGACATGTGGGAGGTGGGCTCGTGAGTGACTTGAGCCAGGGTGTACTCATTGTCTGGCCATGTGTTTCATTTGGATTTGTAACCATCCAACCTAATCGGATAAAACTGGACTTGTATATTTGCAAGACAAATAAATGTGGATGCTTTCATTGCATCTCCGAAATTCTGTGTATTCTACACCAGGCAGACAACAGGTGACTTGTATAGGAGCAACTATCCAGTCATGAAACTATGTTGAAGGGTCTTATTCATCCAAGCTTTCAGTGCTGTTGAGCAGAACACTTCACATTTCTAGAGTATTCTGGGATAAAAGAGGAGGTTGCGGTGAACCCGATGACTCCCCCTCCAGGGGCTTACTATTGGTTTTTATGGGGGGCTTTCACTGTTGTTAATTATGACAATCCCCTTTTTTTTCCCTCATCCATCTGAGGACCATAGCTTACATAACATAAACTGTACTGCTGTGTTTCTTTGGTAAGTAAAGTCTTTCTTCTGGCTAGTTTGTCTAATTCAGTGCAGTCTTGTATGGGTGGTGAATAAATGGAATGTAACATTTAACATGTAATCACAGAAGCCTGTTTTTAAACTCTTCCAAGTATCATGGGATCCAATCCAATTCAACATCAGTCAGTGGGCGGGATTGACAAATTAGAAATGATCACTTCCTAGACCAATAAGCACCAGAAATATATATTATATTCCTAGGAATGGTGTCAAAACAAACGGGAAAGGTTCCAAACCAAATGGAAAAACACTACCAGAGCTCAATGATCAAAATAATAAAACCTGCAAATTGAATTAGCACTTAAAAGGAAATATCACACAGAGACAATAATGTGGTTCTTTTCGCTATTTCAAATTTCGCTTTATACCAGGGTTATTCAATAAATAGAATCAAAATGCATTAAATGAATTAGGTTTGTAATACAATGTTAGATTCCTCTAATTAGATTAATATAACTTTCATTTAGCGTTTCTAACCACTGTAGCTGAGGATAAGCAGACCCATGCTAGGCTGATGGAACTGATGGAACTTAGCCAGGTTCCAGCACAGAGCATGGTAATGAAATACTGGCGAGTTATCCACAATCGCGTCGAGAGATTAAAACGCAATGTTCACTCCTAATGTGCAAGCTTCTTCTAGATTTTTATGGCGGTTGGCAAACAACATTACGGTGCATGACCGCCACCAACTGGAATGGAGTGTGAAGCGGAAAACACTCCATCATGGAATGCCAGACCAACGCAGAACCTCAAGTGTATTATGAATGGAACCAAGTGTGCATCCGGTACAAGCTGGTACTGCCCGCAGACGCAGAAAGTATGTCCGGGCCTCAAACTAGCAGACACTGACCGTACTCCTGGTTGAGGCCCCATAGTTTGATCTTGTTGGCCTCATGCTGAGCTTTCTTCTTCAGCCTGCATGCCCTGAGAACACACACACACACACAATAAATAATTCGACCGATATGGAAATATATTTATATACAAGAATTATTGTAGTAATGTAAACAAAGAAAGGATAAACATCCTTTTAATGGGCTTTACAACATAAAAAGTGGGCCGTAAAAAAATAAATAAAAAGAATACTGATCCATGTTTCAGAAATGCTGCTTCTTGTGCAAGCCAACACATTTAGCCTCACACACACACACACACACACACACACACACAAACTTTCACTCAGTCCCACTTCCTCCTCATTGTCTTCCTTGTTCTTAGAGCGTCAAGCTTGGCAAATATTTGCTATAAATGAACCTTGTTTTGATAACAATTCTAACTGAACTTTGTCTGCCCTCACAAACCCTCCCACACAATGCACTTCCTTTTTCTCAATGAATCCCTATCACTCAGAAACAGCAAGTCTGAGTGACTTTGCTCTTCTCCCTCTATTAAAGGACTAGCAGATTTTCTCTCAAAGGACATTCCAATGAAATGACCAAGCAACCTTCTCTTCTAATAAGTGCATTCTTTTTGGCGAACAGAGACCGCCAGATAAGATACACTGTTTTATAGAACCAGAATATCACACAAGCATTATCATATTCTTGCTTTGGCTAGTAAACTCATTTCAACCAACGCCTTGGATACTTTTTTAACTCCTTCAAGGTAGATGTAATGATAAAAGTAAACATTGATAATTAAGTCAATCTAATACAGAGGTTTGCAGTACAGTACACATATATTGAGAAATATTAAACAATAATACATTTAAAAGTCCAGCGACCAATGTTGCTAAGTTAGCGTTTTGCTATGTTAGCGTGTTTCTAAGCTAGGGAAGTAAGCGTAGCGCTAGGTTAGTGCAGTTGTGCTACAGCGTTTCGTTTAGCATCCTACCTGGAGGCTAGCTTGTTCTTCTCCTTGCGGGAGCGAGCGCGGGCGACAGCGGGCAGGTCATTAACGGGGCCCATCCCGTCGATGGCGGCGTTGAGCTTTTGCAGCTGCTCGCCAATGCTGTGGAGCTTCTGGGGGTTGGGCGTCAGGTCGCTGGCATCCGTCTTTCTGGCCTTGCGACGGCCTTTCTTCCCTGCGGGCGACAGGGGGCAATTTAAAGTACTCTCAAACCAAGATATTAAGTGAAATGTTACGTGACAGACCATCACACATACTGCCTTTTTGCACCTTTGTTGACTGTGAGGGTCATTGGATGCATGATAGGATATCCCCTTGTTGGTGTCGTGCAAACAACATCCTCATTAATATTTCTCAGGAACCATACAACAACGTGATTGCTCACTTGCCACGATGGTCCTGGAGCAACATTCATCATGAGGCAGTAGGAACCCCATCAACCAGGTGACATCAGATCGTGTGTCATTGGATAGTGTTGGGGAGAGTCATGTGGAGTAGCCCCCCGTGGTGTGTGTGTGTGTGTGTGTGTGTGTGTGTGTGTGTGTGTGTGTGTGTGTGTGTGTGTGTGTGTGTGTGTGAGACATGCTCACCCTCTCTGCGGTACAGGGTGCTGGGCAGGGTGCTGGAACTCCAGGAGAGCGACCAGCGCATCTCCCCCGCCAGACGCTTCTTGGCAGCGGACTCGCGGGCACGCCGGTACTCCCAGAAGCACCGGCGCTTCTGAGGGCGCTCCCCACTGGGCTTGACGGCTAGCTCCTCCACCTCTGGAAGGACGGACACATGGGAAAAACACATTACTTTCCCATACTTGCTATGGATGCACTTCTTATAAGCATGCACAGCCTATCCCTGCCTCCATCAAAGCATTGCTTGCAATTCAGAAGAATTTAATTCACATTTACATTTAATTCTTGTGTGTATATGTGTTGTTATTGGTGCAACTGGCCTGTTGATCATAAAGAACAACTGGGAAATAGCTATATTGCTCACTCTGACACATGCATTGAAATTTTCATGTTTATTAATGTGCACTGTCCATTTCCAAATAAACCTTAAATAAAATTAAAATAAATACATTTAGACACTTTTATCCAAAGCGAATTACAATCAGTACATTAGTCAGAAGAAAGAGAAACAACAATATTGCTGTACAGTAACAATTTTCATAGAACCAAGTGCAAAGCACTAACAAATGTCAGGTTTACCCATTCCCTGTATACAACCAAGAAGCTAGAATAAGATGCTACATAATGCCAAGTACTATTTTTAAGTGCAGGGCATACACATACAGTATGTTTATTGTGCATGTGGTCAAGTTTTTTTTTTAATATATATAACGTATAATTATGATCCTTACATGGTGTGACGCATTCTTTTTTTATGTCTGAGGTAACTTACAGTGAATAGCTGAGGACAATATGTACTTTGTGGTTATAACAGTTGAGGAATGACTGGTAGAACTCAGCGTACGATTGTGTGTTGCATGGGGATGCCTTTGCAGCTAGGAGAAAAACCTCCTAGATAATCCTGCCCCTGTGCCCTAGCTAGGAAGAAGGAAGTAGGAAGAAAACATAGGTAGAACACAGAACAAAGAGCTTAGGTTGAACCCTGGCTGAACCCTGTGCACCCTTGTTCCCAAGGTGAATGTATAAACAGTGCATTGCTGCACTGATTCCCAGTATAGGCCTGAGCTCCATGAAATATTCAGCCCCCGCCCCCCCCCCGCCCCAAAAGAGACAACGTCAAAGCACATTCACAGTGCATTTGGTTTTTAGATGCTTGAGGCAACAAGAGTGTGAAAAATCTAAGAGGGGAGGAATTTACTAATTTATTCATAATTTAATTGCAGAGGATAAAGATGTAACCACTGACTTTCTGAATTATCCAAAGGAGATCTCTCCCCAACAGTGTTATTAGAGTAATGTTTATCCCATCTGCTCGGACTCCATTTAACTGAAATGCTTTATGGAATATATTATTAACTGTAATAGATGTGAACCATTTAATCACAGAAAAATATGCCCAAAAGGTCATTTTCAATTCAATTCCACTCGTCAATGAGGAATTTTCCATTTCCTTTCATTTATTTAGACCACGGTGAAAGATATGAATGAAAAAATATTTGGTGAAGAAGAGCTCCCAACATATGCATTAGGTTTTGCAGTCATGAACTAAATAGTTATGGCTGGAATTTCATGGGACATTTTACGCGAGTATATTATGAAACACATTTCCCTCTCTGCAAGGTCATCCTTCTATCAGGGCTGCACAGAGGATTTGGAACAGGAACGAGAATCGTTTTTGATCGCATTTGCTTGCCTCATCTATCAGACAGCGACCCACTTTAAATACGCAGAGCTAAAGCCAGCATCATGCAGAGGGCTGTCTTCACTCAGCGTGACATCTCTCTCTCTCTCTCTCGCTCTCTCACACACACACACACACACACACACACACACCAGAATATCACACTCTGAAAATCTCATGCACACTTGACTACACGATCATAAACTACAGGAGACGCAGTGCACAACACCATCACACGCACACATTACAAGGCAAATTACACTCCCATATGACAACACGCACACACTACAAGAGAAAACCACACACCCTCACACCAAGAGAGAAATCACACACACGCATACACCACAAGAGATATCACACACACTCACAGACACATTCCCTTTCATCATCAACCACAGAACAACTTCTACTGCTTCTGGCTGATGCCAAGGCATAAAAAGAGTGCAGACATTAAAGGAGGACACCCTGAGTTCATCTGACGCCACCGGCGGCCGCCCTCTGGAGACGCCAGCCCAGCTCCGCCAAGCTCCTCCCAGGATTACGCAACAGCCAGACTACATCTGTTGAGGCCATGCCTGGTCCAGGCTGTGCACCGAACCGAGAGCGCAGGAAGCATCATATAAACCGGGACGCCGGGAACATGATAATGTAAAGTAACGCTTCAGGTATGTCTTGGCTATAACAGCAGGACTCGGTAGACAAGAGCACGAGCCCAGCTTAATATACATTTGTATTCATCAACCAATTTATCAAACCAACCAAATATTTATTTGTATTGCTGTTCATTTGGCTCCGTTGACATATTTTACAAATAGGCCTCATGTAACTGCCTGTCTGAGGATTCTAAAATTGTATCCATTTCATATTTTTGGACAGCCTGCAGTGTGTGAAATATTGCAAAGACGGCGTACACCCTAGGGCCTAGGTATGGTACCCCTGTCTGGGAACCACTCTACACCATTTCACAGGAGAGCTGATCTGCTGGCTTGGCTGGTGGACAGCAGAGTCCTGAGCCATTCGGTTGGTGCTTGACCTAGAATATGGAGGGTTCATGATGTTCCAAGGGGGTGCAAGGGGAATGAGACCAACCAGTCTCCCCAGTAGTTTTAAAATTTCCAATCTAAACCTGGAGTTAGACCAATCGATTCCCCCAGTAGTTTTACATTTACAATCTAAACTACTGGGGGAATTGGTTGAACCAATTCACCCAGTTGATTTACATTTACAATGTCAAGGCCTGATACCAGCTTGCGGTTGGGAACTCTGCTTTAGGGGGTTCCATAAATGTCATTGGTAAATCCGAGCTACTTTCCCCCTTTTGCTATAGTGCCTGCTCTTTCATTTCGGTTCACTCCAGAAACACCTTGGGCTACTGGCGATAAGACTGCTGCACGTGCTGGGCTCAAAATAGAGGACCCCAATGGAGTCTCTCCATCGTAGAAACCCCAGCTACAGCTGCTGAGATGCCACACAACTCTTGACCTCTGTCCGGGAGGCAAACCCTTTCAAGGTCAAATTCAATCTTCAAACCTTAAACCCATACAGTCAGGTTCACTAGTTTATTTCAGAGCGGAGATTTAAAGCCAATACAAAAAAACAGGTGACATGGACTAAAGCAAAATGTGCAACCCCCTTATTTGCTAGACATATTTTTCTACTGAAAATCTGTTTAATATCCAAATTAATAAAAGACATCAGATCAAGTCTGAAGCGTCTGCGGGTGGTCTAGTTCAGACTAGGGCTCTGAGGTATCTCCTAAGATGCCTAAAGGAAAACCAAATACCATTACCCCACCTTCAAAAATGTAATCTCCCCTGCAATTCACTTTCAATATACAGAAGTCAGGTGTGTTGCATCAACCCTTCAATTAGTCTCTTGCCCCCTTTTTGGTGCCCAGACGATATTGGCTTTAAGACACCGTTACAGTCCAAGAAATGATATACAGTTCAAAAGTACAATCATAATTATTTAGCTTGATCTTTGATAACATAATCACACGCCACATACTGAATCATAACCAGGGATAAGCAAAAACCTCTTTGAAAGTCCATTCAGCATGTCCCATTCACAAGACCACACAAAGCATTCCGGCTTAAGTCATCATAGCTAGAACAATAAAATAGCAAATGAAATTCATCTTTGGTCACGCCCATTTCAACAAACATTTGTTGCTTCAGGTAAGCCTTTAAATATATCCACCTCAATAGCCAGCGGCAAGCTAACAGTGCGTTCACATGTGTTGGCTTAGCTTGACTGTTTGACTCAGAGTGTCTTTAACCGGTTGTCTTGAGTCAATGGCGTTTAAAAGCAATGCCCTCTTAAACGCTGGATACTTTTGCACTGTGCAACCGTTTTTGGTAACCAACATCATGGATTCACCATGGCTGTTGTCACAATTTAGCTTGGCGATCTACTGCGTATTTTTTGAACGGGCAATCGCAACCTACTTGCCAAATGTCCCCGCTATCTTTCAAATAAATAATGAAGCATGTTATGCATATAATTTCATGAATTGTATTCAACTAATCAATGTATTAATGCATTATTAACAGAATGGTCCACCCTGATGTTAAGAGGCGATAGTGAAAGTAATTCTTGGTAACGAGTATAAACCCTGAAAGGAATGGTAAATCATATATGTTATTAAAGCAATGTCAAAGTGCTGTGTGTATTATTCCTTTAACACCACTTACTCTTTAGCAACTAACACCATCCATCTTATCCTAGAACGACTGACAAATTCCATCTCTATGACGGCATATCACTGCCAGATATCTCAAGAAAAAGTTCCTTCAGGTGCGCGACTGCGTACAACTCATGCTCGCAAGGCTTTTTCCTGCTCGCTGGGATATTTCTTCTGCTTGCGTGGTGATCATCTTTTGGGAATATGTTGGGGTGAACCAGCCATGGCATTGCATCCCAAAACATCATTGGCTACTCATAACAAATAACTTGTACATACACTTGAATACATATTTACAAATAGAGCGCTAGCGCTGATATATTAGACGTCATTAGACGATTGTTGTATTATGTTACACTAAATAACTGTTACACTATTTACTGCGAGGCAATATTATCAGCCTTTTTTAACATTCATATTTCCTGGTCTGATGCTATTCTATATACTCAAGTTCTGCTAATGTTCAAGGCTGGCTATGGTTCACTGCACCTGATAATCCTGCATTTATTCATGACATGCATAGTTATACGTAGTAGCGTACCGTGGGGTTTAAGTCAGGGCCTTGAGTAACGAACTCCACCAAGGGCCAACCCCCAAACACTCAGACATGAACACAAATTTCATATTAGGTGCCGATACAGCCAACAAAGCCACAATACGCGCTACTGCAAAACATCCACAACAAGACTAACAACAGCATGCACACCACTTTGCATTGACGCAGAGCTGGAGTAATGCAGCATCACCATCTGATCTTTCCTTATGTCACTCCGCAACCTGATTGCATATCACATACGACACAAAAGCAAGTGTTCACAGTTATTGTTATTTTCACCGAATGCTTTCGCAACTTCAACAGATTCAATAAAGTAGCCTATAGCGACAATATTACAAGTGCAACGCCAGTTCATTAACAAAAATTAAACATACAAGTAGGCCTTTATGCCACATATTTTACAACAGCTATTCCAGCCAGAATATTAAGCCCACAGGAGTAGTAGTGAACGGGTTCATTTAATATGCTTATTAAGCGGCATCCACACACAGCATTACCATTAAGCCTACTGCCCAAATTCCAGCAATATATTTGTGTTTCCAACCATTCCAAAAATGTATTATAAACTAAAGTACCACAACAACATTATCGCTCCTACACAGTGCAAAGTAAAACTCACCCATCACCCATGGCCTGATGTTTTAAAGCTGCCTTGGTGAAGCTGTCAAGACTGCTAATTCCGGCGCTGTTCCATGTCCCCTCACTGATATTGAACAGCAAACACGGCGAGTAGAATAGCTTGTTCTGAACGGTGCTAGCCGTTAGCCAGTCATAGCGGCTGTAGTTGCACTCTGTAAAGTGCTGCACAAAACCTTTACCTTTATTTTCTTCTTGAAATTAAATCTGTCTTCTCTCCAAACGATCGCCTTGAAAATGGCAAACGAAGGAGATCAGAAACAGGATCGCTAGGTGCTGTGAAGGCGGTGGCCATAGTAGTTCACTATCAACTCTGAACCGCCAACAATTCAAAATTCGCTGATGACATCACCGGGGGCCAGCGCCGGCATATTGCTGGGCCCTGGGGGCGTTCTATTACTACACATCAACATTTGATTAGCTGATTACACACGTCAGATACATTTATTAACCAATGGGAGGAGGCAGCTTCAGCGAAAGGCTAGTAATATTTTTAGTGCTGGCCCCGCTGGTCCATGTAACCTAACTGTGATGCGTTATTCAGCCGAGATCAGCCTTACAAAAAAAAAACGGTTTTCCTTCTGGAATTATGTTGTAAATACTGAAAAAAATATGGAATTAAGATGGGTTCAGACACAAATTAATGTAATTTTGAAAAAAATGATATATATATACTATTTCGATTTTGACGGCCCACCACTGGTTATACGTTTTGTTAACAACTGTAAGCTGTCTGAGGTGTAAGGCTGTGCTTTACTGTTCTCTAAAGCATGTTCGGAGATGTCAAGAGGCGTCAATGTAACCAATCACATTCAAGGATACAATGGCCAGAGCTGGCACCGACCTCTTAGTGCTAAACAGGTAACTACCGCACAACGTCGGAAAAATTGCAATCAGAGAAATACTGTGTGCGAGTGCAGTAAAGGAACTCGCAATAATATTTGATGTGTTAGTAGTCATTTTTGCTCGCCATTTTTGGCAGTGATATGCCACCATACATCTCCCTCCAAAATACGAACGCCACTCATGTCACCCTAGAAGGCCTTCTACTGTCTTAAGTCAGGCAGATGCCACCACGAAAGTCCAATAATACACAGACCGTGTGCAGGGCCTACATGAACCATATGGGGAGAACATTCTCCAGGCGTAGTCTTATTATATGCCGTGCAGTTGACATTGAATGTATATCAGTGCCTCGGGGATGCTTGTCTAGAAACATCTGATGAAACATTCTCTGTGAAGTTCAGCGTGTGGACTGGTAGCCCGCATAGAGACGACCCATTCTCTATTGTAGCATGGTGCCCTCATTACTTCAATTCATGCTACCAGAGCGTTCTCGTTATGGGAGAATATCACAAACATCCACGTACATAACGCTGATCTTATAGATCTGTTGTTCTCAGAGCAGAACAGCATGAATTATTTAGCTGCTCTTGGCTGTGCATCACACACAGCATGCCAATTTAAGACTTTGAGATCTGCAAACTTGGCATGGGCATTTGCCAATAATATAAAAGTATAGCCAATTTATTAAAATGAATCGAAAATGAGTATCGCTGGATTAATTGACATGGGAAAAGAACTTTACTTACTAACCTAATGCTCATACTTATAAGGGAGGATAAGGGCATGCATCGTCTGAAGTTAAAAACCAGCAGATGTTCCATGTCTGGTAGCCAAGGCAGATATAAATCCTACTCACCACACTCTGACTCAGAAGAGCTGGAATCCTCCGCCTCCACAGCCGTTTCCTCCGCCCCTTCCTCCTCCTCCTCCTCCTCCTCCTCCTCCTCTACCTCCTCCTCCTCTTCGTCTTCCTCATAATCCTCTTCCTGCTGCTGTTCCTCCTCCTCCTCCTCCTCTTCTTCCAGTCTGGGTTGACTCATGTCCTGCCCCACCTCCTCCTGCTGGTGTTGTTTTGGGGATCTGAGCGGGGTCTGGTAGGGCGGGACCTGGGCATCATCTTCAAGCCCAGCCGCCAGCTCTTCTCCCTGGGTCAGGGAGTAGTTGTGCTCCTCGCTGCAGAGCTCCAGTCCTGGAGCTCCCAAAGACGCAGAAACCTCCTGCTCCTCTGTCCCCCCTCCTCCTCCCCTTCTTCCTTCCTCCTCTTGATGTTGTTCTTCTTCTTGCTGCTGCTGCTCCACCTGGTACACCTCCACGTTAGAAACCCTCTCCTCCGCCTCCCTTCCTCCTCCAGGGCACAGCTTCCTCTCCGCAGCGCATCCACCCCCTTCGCCCCAATGATCCCCAGCGCCGTGCGTCTCAGTGGCGTGGGTCTCCCCGGCGATCCTCTTCCTCCTCCTCTCCTCCTCCTCCTCCGAGCTCCGCCCCCAGCGGCCCAGGAGCACCGCCTCCTCCTCCGTGCCGGCCGGACCCCCGTCTACCCCCAGGCCTGGTTTGGCGTAGCGGGCCATCTCGTCCAGTTCCGACACGTCCCAGTGCTCCGGGTGCAGGTCCTCGCCGAATCCCCCGTCGTCCACGAGGTCGCTGAGCAACTCAAAGGGTCGCTTCCGTGGCATCGCTGGGGAGCCCAGCATCAGCAGCACACTCTGGATAAACGGGGAGGGATGGTCACAACATGCAGAATGGTAACAATCAGGGCATATGACAGGAATTGTCACATTTACCAAATTGACAACATATTCCGTAAAATCTCTTTTTTTTAATTATCTGTTGCCCAGAACCCTAATGCTAATTAATTACATCACGGATAAAATCAATTACAATGGATACTGTTAAGCCGTCATGCAGAGGTGGAACAGTTGAGCGGTTAACACCTCAGCAGTACCCACCTGGTTGTACTCCGTCCGGCCCCCCTGTGGAGACATGGCGGGGGGGTAGGGGCTCAGCAGGCCCCGGTGGTTGCTGTAGGCCTCACCAAACGCCGGCTCCAGCCCATTCATGCCCGGCTGGGGGGAGGAGACACACACGCATAATTCAGCTCGGGTCACAGAAGCTGTGACATAATTACCCATAAAACCAGGCTTGATTATAAGTCTGTGTGTCTGTGTTGATTCTCCACCTTGACACTCAAAGTTAAAAACATTTCAACGTTCACCCCAGCTGACGACGTCAAACAGATACAGCTTTGTTTGAAGTCGTTAAAACACCGGACTCTAATCGGCAATGGCTTTCTTCAGTTCATTTCTAAAAACACACCTTTCCATGGTTTTGTGAGTTAAAGCTTTGCACTGCCGTTTGCCGGCTGGCCGTATTCCTAACGCGTCCCCAGCCGCTCATCATGTGTTGACCTCTTTAGAATAAAGTGTCGTACCTGAGGCATGCCAGGGGCGAGGAGGTGGAGGAGGAGGGGTGTGTCAGGGTAGGTTCACGGAGCCAACGCTGTGCGCTTTTCTGCTGGAAGGGGGGGAAGCATTTTTCGTTTATTATTCACTTCAAAAGCAACAAAACATCAAACTGGCTAGACAGAGTGTGCGTGTGGTACGTACGGTGGAAGGAGGATGTAGTAAGCCGGTCAGGGGGGTTTCAGCCAATCGTAGTGCAGCAGTGTGAGGGTGTTCAACTCCCTCTGCCCATGGCCTACCAGTCAGCTCCCTTTGACTTGAGAAGGAGGAGCAATAGAGACAAGAGAGGATCATGAGGAGGAGGATAGAGTCGAAGAAGAGAGAGATTTACATTTAGGGAATTTAGCAGATGCTTTTATCCAAAGCGACTTGAGGCAACGAAAGAAGAGGAAGAGAGGGACAGCTTGTGAGGAGGAGGGAGGAGGATGAGGTCAAACGATTGTGACCTCAGTAAAGCGCGATACAAAAGGTGTCTCTTGTACATGTTATTGTGTTTTATGCTAAATAAAGCACTCGTCATGTGTTGCATGACATTAGACAACAGGTAAACCCACATAATAAGATGTACCCTAATTCTGTCTTTTAGCAGACAGCCTAAAGTTAATTATTGCCCGCAATCTGCTCATAGACGCAGGAAGCCATTGTCTATTTATCCGTCCGTCTGCGTTATTAAAGAAAAGGGAAGGGCGATTGTTAAGAGAGACGAGCGGAGGAGAAAGTGCAGAAAAGGAGTAAACCAGAGTTGAGAGAAAGGACAGCGGGAGAAGAAGAGAGGCGGGGCGGATAAGAGACTAGCATAAATAAACTGCAACCCTCGTGTTACGGTGCTGCTGATGAAACCCAATGCAAGCAGAGGATCACCAGGGCGCTCAGACCAGACCCAAGAGAAGTAGAGGAGGCCAAAAGAGTGAACACGCGGATGGTCTGGCCGTTTGGGAGAACAATGCAGTGACATGTTTATCCGCGTGTGTGTGACCACGCGCTGGCCAATAGGAATGAGGAAGTGAGAGCTGGAGAGGGAGGGCAGAGTCTAGGCATGCAGGGCCTTGGCACAAAACAATGCCCGCTGCCATGCAGACGTAAACATTCACCAGCGTCTACTTGGTTTGTTGTCGCCGCTGTAAAGGCCCCTTTGGCGACCATAGCGTGATGTAAACATTCACACTGGCCTGTTGGCCTCGAGTCAGAAACCGTGGCGAGCAACACCACAGAAGGCTATTTCAGTGGGGCGTGGCGTGGAAACAAAAGCTTCCTGGTTCTACTTTGCATTCCCCCTGGGACCCAGACACTGTTGTCTTCAGAACCCACCCCACAAAATTGACTCACTTCTAGACGTAGCCAGAATAAAACAGAACATGGCGACGCTTTGACATTCAGTTGTTTTGTTTAGTTCCTATATGAATCTGAACAATATTCAAACACTTTAACATGACGAGGAGATACAACGACACCCAGTGTGGATTTGCACATGAAGAGACCTATGGAGACGCTTGCAGAGCAACATACGCTTTTACAAGGGAGCTGTTGTGTGTGGAGTTGATGTGACATAACCTCGGGCCAAAGGTTAACTGCGGCTAGTCGGGTAGAACAACAAAACCGACGTCACATGTCTCACATGAAGGCCAAAGTTTCTATAGAACTCAGGGTCATTAGCTCCTTGTAACCTCCCCATATGCCTAGCTGAAGCCACTGTAAACACACCGGTCCTTCTGGGGAGTGCATGTCCACACAGCTGTTGGTTGAGACCAGTCAATAGCATGCTAACAACCCTGAAGTATGTCCTGTGGGTATGGTACACAAGTATTTGTGGATATGGCTGTGCACTGTGTAAAGTAAACCAACTTATGTATACATATATACACAGAAATGTGTCATGCACTGAGTAGAAGACATTCATACAGCAACCCAAAAACCCAGCACAGGAACTCAAATTTGTTCAGGGGTTAGTTAGGGTACAAACTGTCCGCTGCCTCTGCGTGTTTAAATAGCAGACAGAGTGGGGAAATAGAAACGGGCATTGTTTGAGCTGAACAAAAGAGTCTTCCAACCTCCTCACCCTAAAGCTCTCTATAGTGGTTCTATAGGACGAGCCTACTATACCACAAGCCCTGCTCCGAACAGTGACAACAGACCCGTAACCAGCCTCTACACACTTCGTTAGAAACATGTCGTAAGAAACACACTGGAGTATTGATGCTTATTTGGAAACAACCTTTGAAGGGATGCTTGCAGCAGGGCCAGGACATAAACGTTAGGACCTTTGAAAATATACTGTCCACTGCTACTAAACTACAGAAGTAACATTTTTAGAAACACAATTCGACATAAACAATCAGATGTCCAGTCCTGGAAGTCCGTAAATCGGACGACCATAATAGACTCGGTTGGCAGCACGCAATGAGTGGAGCAGCGTGGAGTGGTCGCGCGTGGCTAACCGACCGAAGGGGGGCTGGAGGGCGGAGGGGTGGATGGTGGGCTGTCTGGGAAGCCAATTTGCGGAATTAAGATCTTATAGAGGTTGCACGAAGCATCGTTTTGTAGAATACCCCATTCCGTCTAAAAACCAGAGTGCATCTGGCGCCGCGTTTGCACATATTGGCTGATCTGGAAGAAAAGAATAGGCTACACACTGTCCTCTCCGTGTCCTTGCAGCTGGCAGACAAAGTAACAAGCTTCTCAATAGCAAATTTACGTTCCGATCCTAGTCATGTCCAAAAGTCGTCCCTAAACTGTCCTAATATTTGTTTGTTTTTAAAATAAATAAATAGACAACTACGAGGTTAAAAGCGGTCCTGTGTTCACAGCTGTACAGCGGACCGCCTGATCTAAACAACCGGAGAGAGAAACGGTACCATGGCCGCGCGACCCGCATGGCACACGCGGGCGAGAATAGGCACGACAGGGGTTCGTCCTACCTCTCAAAACATTGCCCAAATGTTAGCACAAATGTTTAATTGCATCCATACCATGTACTCCCGCGATCCGTGGTATCAGGTCCAAACAATCCCAGAGCTCCGATGCGAATACTAAAAAAATTAGGGGCGCAGCTGGCGCTGCCACCGGATGTCCAATATTAATAGTTAATACCGCACACCGCCAGAGAGCAAGGTTTGGTAGCGTCTCCCACCTCTCATAGAACACACTGGGCAGCCGCAGATACACCGCTTCCCACGGATTAAAACAAGCACAACACTTGTCATGGGGTAAGCTTTGTCCCCTTTGTACCCACAGGTGCTGCTACTGCGCAGTCCTAAAAGCAACTCCACACGTTAGAGATGGAGATCTGACGTCCAGCTGCCGACCGTTGCGTTTGCTCCGGTGCGTAAACAGTAAGAAAAAAGTTGGATTCAGTTGTCAGAGCGACGAACGAGGTGGAGAATGCAGTCGCCGAGTGAGCGAACAGCTAAAGCTAAACGATATCATGGCGAAGCCTAGGTCGTCGTCCTGGGAGAATCCTCCATGCAGGCTCTCTCTGGCTCCACTGGTCAAGTGTAAAATGTCCGCCTCGGCCAGTCCAGATGCTGTTATACACAGAGGTAGTAGCAGGGGTAGCGCACTGCCAAGTGGCACATACTTTACTCCATGGAGGAAGTTCGCTTTGCAACAGCCTTATGCCAAGCCTTCCATCAGCTACATTAGGGGAAAGGGCAAAAACAAGACTAACACGTGTTTTAGTTTCGTTATGTCCTGGATAAAACAAACCCAACGACTGCGGGGTAACTGTTAACATATTTTATGCTAGTTTCCAATCATTCAAGGAAAAAAGTTTTATATTTGGAGACATCCTACTAAACATTCAAAACAATAACCTATCTTTGGTAACTGATGGCCCTGCCTGGTATCTTCAATGTTATTTCACCGAGGGAGAGAGGGCGGGGAGCCGCCAGTAAATATTGTTGGTATTTTGAGTGCGTGTGTGTTGTCTGAAGAAGTTGTAGTTGCGCGTCTCTGGTGTCGACACGTGAGGGCGTGGGTCGCCACTAGAAGAGAAAGAAACAATGAGAGGCACTGACCTGTTGATAAAACGGTAAAACTGTATCAGGCGTGGAAAAATAAAGTAGTGCAGATCTGTTCGGGTGAGGGCATATGAGTTCACGAGCAGCGCTTGTTGTAATTCTAGTGGAAGCGGATATGGCGTCACATGGGCGGGTCCACGTGACCCTGATTTAAGGACAACATAAAGAGCGAGATAGTGAACTCGGTGAACTCCGATAAATGTACAGCATAATCAACTCGAAATGTCTGCTTTTAAACGTCTTTATGTGACTTTACGTTTTGTTTGTGTAAATTAAGTAGGTCTAATATGCGCTATATAAGAAAAAAAGTACAATTACTATTATAATGATGAGTAGACCTATTCATATTATAACATAATTATTATAATAATTATAATATTATTATTATTATTATTATTATTATTATTATTATTATTATTATTATATATGACATGCACACGCGTGTGAAGCATCAGTACCTGTATTAACTGCTATAACTGTTAACTATAGGTACAATCTCAAATCTCTTCATTCTGCAAATGTAAAAAAGAACACAGTGCAGGTTTTAGTCGAAGCAGTTGAGTGTAGCTTCACACAAGCGTTTTTAAAAAATGTATATTGAAAAGATATGTGATTGAAGTGTGTCCTGATTATTTAGATGCTTGACTACCGTATCATTTCTTAGACCGGACCAGAATTGTAGGCCATGCTGTCTGCACTGAAACACACTATTTTAATGAGGCAACGAGGTTAACGCACATATCTTATTAATGGTTTATTTACTTCAGGCATTTTAAGGTTTTAAACAGTTTTTAGGGTAAGGGTTAGGGTTAGGGCAAGGAAACTATGGTTAAAGATTGTAGTTGTTCAGAAAAAAGCATGTGTCATTATACACATCAATAGAAACAATGAAACCTCAAAGAATGATTTTTGTACAGTTCACATTTTAATTGACAGTTACAAATAATAATTAGTGATTCAGAGCTCTAATCTTAATTCTGAACACAACTGGCTCAAACAAAGTTTCCTCACACTGGGCAGGAGCACACAATGGCAAACTTTAATGTCCACTCCTTCCAGAATTCCCATGAACTGATATCTCTCTATTATTAAACAGCATCTTAAATATATATATATTTTGTTTAGCTTTCTCCTGATCACCTAATGTGTCATCTTCTTTGTTAGCACGCTCTTGAATGTATCTTTGTGACTCTGATTTTTGTGTTCATTAATCTATTAATGTGGTCATCCATATTTGACTGTCTTCACTCATCTATTGCTGTGTTGATTCACTGTATTACTGTGAATTCATTCATTTTGATTAAGGGGTTAATTCATCAATTAATGTTTTGAATCTTTGATTCATGTATTCATTAATCTCTTTTGATGTGAGTGACCTAGATAGGTAATATTACACATGCAGCTGTTAAACATAACTAAAAGGTCACCAAGCTCCATTGAAACACATTAAAAGCAGTAATCTGTAGAGAGTTAGTCAGTATGGAGTGAGAGAGAGGCACGTATCATTTGATCAAGTTTTTGTTTTCTATCTACAGTGCTGTAAATCTATTATGTGAGGCCACCTTCTCCTACTCTTTTTAATTAAACATTCCTTTAATGCTATTTTATATAAAATAAACTTCCTGTCCATGATGTGATCTGACCGGAGACCTATCTCACACACACACACACACACACACACACACACACACACACACACACACACACACACACACACACACACACACACACATGCAAAAACCGGCACACACATTCTCTCTCTCTCTCTCTCTCTCTCTCTCTCTCTCTCTCTCTCTTGTGTTTCATTGTGTCTCTCTCTGTATTGTGTGTTACTGGCCTACTAACCTTTTTATCCCCTCTGCCATTTCATGCAGGTTCCTCTCTCTAGTTCTCCACTCTCTGTGCTCTAGATTCTATACTTCAGCCATCATGTTTTGATCTACAAATTGATCATAAAATGTTCTAAACTTGTTTTATTTTCCTTCATAGAAGTCTTGGCTTAAACATCTGCAATGGTACCTGTTTTTGAAACAGCGATTTATGTAGATTATGGAAAACGCGCTGTTGTGTTACTCCACCTACCTACCCAGTAACCACATGTATTTAATCTGTATTTAACCTCCACCTCCCCATCTCCTCCAGACTATCTGATTCTCCAGGTCCAGAAGGGGGATTACATCATGGAACGCCAAACAGCGAGACGTACACCTACCGCTTCTAGACAAACTTCTCCTCTCCCTACCTGCTTACAACATCTTGCTTATCAATGAAATAACTAAACTGCACTGTTAAAGGCATGGTCTGTACTTGTGATCTCAAGATTATATATTATCTACAACCATGCACACACACACACACACACACACACACACACACAAACATCTGACACTATTCAGAGATGTGTTTTGTGTATAGAAGCACAAGGCTTCATTGTTTATCAGCCTGCTTAGAAACGAACAAATCAATGACAACAAAGAGAGCATTGACAAAGCCGGATGTATCATGTTTTTATTTCCACACGTTATCTGACAATGCCACTTGACGTCACGCACCACATCGATTTTGCACAAGGTAATTTCTTCTCAACTGAACGCACATTTAGGCTTATGATTTTCTGTTACCATGGTGACCACAACAAAATTACAAATACCTTTATGAGTCCAGGACTTAATTTCGAAAGGATCGACAGCGCTCCAGTTGTAATCTAAACACAAGACATTCATACACTCTAAAACCGTCCAAGATATAAAGGCGGGTTTTTCATTTCTAAACAAAAGGCGCAAGTTTTTTCTGCTTTGGACAAAATAATCTTTACCCCACCTGAATGTGGCGCAGTAGCGGTACAGTATTTCATGTCCTTGTGTTAACCACTGCACGGATGGGGGGGTGGGGGGATATCTTGTCATGGTCACTCCATGGTCGGAGGAAAACAGAGGAGAAGGGTAGGGGAGGCGCGGGCAATCCCTCTGGGACAAAATGTCACCAACACAACTACGGGCCAACAGAAATTAACGGAAAAGATAGAACACAATTTGGTCTTTCTAAGAAGTAGCTGTATATATTGATTTTAAGATTATTTTTGGCTGAAGCAAAGGTGGTTTTAGAGAGGAGCAGGTGGGTGGTAAGTAGTGGTGGTGGTGGGAGTGTGTGTGGGTGGGGGGTGGAGGGGCTGAGATGCTCGTGGGCAGATGTTGGGGGAGTTGAAACTCCATGGCTGCCTCAAGCGAGCTACGGTCAAGGGATTTAACATGCATAACAATCCTGGGATATGGAGGGTGCTAGCTAACACAGAGTCAGCTACCAAGCATTAAGCTAAATATAGCGTACCGGTTGCTAGAGGAAATTTATCCCTGGCACGATGCAGAGGCATTAGCCTATTGTATCCACCAAATGCACTTATGCCGAGTGCATCTGGTGGATTTATTTGACCATTTACAGACTCCAGGTTGGGGATGGTGAGATGTCTGATGTTAACTCCCAGTCACTGGTGTAACCGACATAGAGGTCTTGTAAAGCAGGAAAATCTCCTCCTGTGTGTTCCCTGTCTGTTAAATATCTGCAGACCTTATTTGGATCCCAATCCTGACTGTCATTGGTACTTGTAGTTAATTTATTATCAATCGCATCTCTATCCTGTCATCACAGCTATAGCCAAGTTTGGGTCAAAAGTGATTTCCTAATTTTACTTTGGGCCGCACACATTGGGTTTAGGGGTGGGGACAAGTAGCTGGGGGGGTCAGTAGGATCTCCATGGCAACAGGGACCAATAATAACATGACGTGGATGGGGGTGAAAGAGAAATGCCGGCTCTGCGAGATTCTGACGGCTTGGGTCCAAACATTTACCAGATAAACGCTTCCCATGCACCTCATACACACACACACACACACAAACGTTTAGTAATATATTACCTACACACACGCACACACACACACAAAGACATGCATACGAACCAACATACACACGCATACACATGCACTTTACATCCTGTAAGTCAGACTGCATGAACATCTCAAGCTCATGTGAGCGCCTGAATAAATACTAAAAGTTTAATAAGTCTAATAAAAAACAAAAAAAAAAGTGTTCCCTGATGATAGCGACATGCTAACACAAATGTAAACAAAATAACTGCAACAAAATAGCAGATTACAAGTTTCAAAATATTTACGCGGAACACGCCCACCATGAGGGGCTAAGCAACACAATGGACCTTATGTAAACCTCATAAAAACTCACACCATCCACAAAGAACACAAAAACATCCTATACACAACCTTGGCTGGTGACATCCAACACTACACTAGGGACGTTCCTGCAATATTCACAACAATGTTGTGAGGACCTTCAGGGGAAGTGTGAGGGGAATGACGGTAACAGCGATGTCAGTACCAAGCGGGAGGGCGGTGATTGGTTGAGGATGAGGGGGAGGGGCTTCATCTGGAACACCAAGACCGGCATGATGACAGAAAGTTCCGGGTATTTAATACTGGTATCCCTGGGGACGGATTGATAGATACATACAGGAAGAAGAAGAAAGAGAGAGATAACAGTGAATATTCAATTTGTTATATTTCTGCTCATGGATCTTTTTTACACACTTAAACACTAAATGATAAACAATTATTTAAGGTGCAAGCAAACAAAAAAGAAAATTAAAGTAATGATTAGTTGAATGTAAATTCATAAATGGGCAAATTTATTTATGAATGAATGAATGCCCTAATTAACCACTATATGGATGATATAATTCATAAGTTAAAAAAATAACTAATACTACAACTAGCCTTGGAACCAGACGAATGTGCAAGTTAGTGTTTTATTAGCTCTTCAATATGCTACTGGTGCTATACAGGTGCTATACAATATCCCCCCTCCCCCCTTTTCAGCAGCACTGGCCCAGGTTAGGCCAATCACAACTGTTTATCTAACATATGATTACGTAACAGAGGAGCACCCTATGGGAGAGCCATTGAGGAAACAACCAAGATGGCTGCATCACACATTGAGTTGCTCTGATTGGTTGTAGGTCGTTACAATTCAGTCCAGAGTTATTTTGGTATAACCCCCCTTGGAAATTGAGAGTGGTTCCAGTCCAACACACATCTGCTAGAGTCAGGTTACTTGTAACCTCATTCATAAACTAATACATGAACTTATTTATGAATTAATGGTTACTTAAAACTTGGACTAGACTCACCTGGCTCCTTTACTCCCAGAAGTAAAGTAAGTACCATATAGTTTCATTCTTCAGCTGAGGGCCAAACAGGGGGTTGGTCTGGGCCAGAATTGCTATCAACCAACTGGGGAGGAAAGGACAAAGACCGGATCAGACCAGAACCGGATCAGACCAGATCAGGACCGGATCAGACCAGAACAGATCTGATAGGCCAGATTAGATCAGACCACAACAGAACTAGACCAGTGTAGACATTACAAAACCAGAGTAGGACTACACCAGACAAGACCGGATCAGACTAGACCAGTCCAGATTAGACCAGACAAGAGAAGCCGGGACCGGATTAAAAACGATTATTAATTATAATTATTATTATAATTATATTATATTTTAAAGCTGCTATGGGTACGATTTTCGTATCCTCCATACATTTCTGTGTCATGGGAAAGTGTTGGATTCACACACATGTGATTAATAGGCATGTTGGATTGCCCGAGCCATTCGGGAAGAGCTTGATCAGAAATTAGCGGGAAATAGGGCCCAGTCAAGGTAGGAGCCAGTCGACCACTACATAACCCTGCCCTGATGTTGGGTTTAAAACAACAAGCTCACTTGTCAAAATATAAAATCCCATTTACTCACAACAAATAGCAACAGACAGCTGTGAGCACCAGACTTGTGATGATGACCCTGGGGAATGATCAGAAAATAAAGAATTATTATAATTGAAATAAGAATAAAATGTTGAATTATTCTTAACATCCAACAACGAACACCCCAACTCTCTCACACATACGCACGCGCACACGCACATGCACGCACCCACGCACCTTGGCACTCAATCACTCGTTCACTCTTCAATGCCCAAGCAAACAGACACATTACACAAAACGTAAAGAACAAACGTATTCTTTTAAAGCCGTCAGCGCATGCAATATTAGGAATGAATTAACGCAGTGAACGTAAAAGGCCTATATAATACAAGTAATATAACGTGCTCACCACAGAGTAGGCTATAGCATTCTTAAAGATCATTATACCTCACTTCACTCTCAGTGTGGGTTATTTTATATATTTTACATCTATCTCTCTCAGTTATCAAGGTCATGTCTTTTAGCACATTTTAGTGATAGCTTTAGCTGATAAGGATGCAAGATGACGCATTCGGCCTTCATCACATCACCATTAACGCCTTCAGCCCAATCACCGCAACGGCTACGAGGAAGGGTTTATTGCACAGACATACAAATAGGCTTATATCTTGGACACCATCTTTTGTCAAGTAATAAGGAAAAACAAGACGCATATAATGAATAGTCGTAGTGATTATCAGTTGCGTGGTTACGGTACATACCCCCGGTTCGGTCCTTTTGGCACCAGGAATGGTGCAACGATCCCCACCAGCCCCCAGAGCGTGGTGAAGCAGATCATCGGCAGTGCAAGCGAGTGGGAAACCATTGTTAGCGGTGGTTAATATTATTGTGTATTTAGGAAACAATAAAATGACGGTGAATTGGGCGCGTTAGAATTAGACGCATCAATGGCCTCTCTCGGCCAGCAAGTGCGTCTCACACGCCCCGCCTACAACAAGGATGCAATATTTGATTGGCCGAATAGAATCTAAAACCTACCATTGATTAGTGTTCCCGGATGTCTGTCAGAATTAGTGAGGCAGGGATTGGATCTTGTTTGTCCCACCAGTTCAGGGTCAGAGATAATAAAAACAATCAAGCAAAGTAGATTTTATTGCTTTGTTTATATGCGCGCCATCTGTTACAAGTGATAGCGAATTCAAAAACAAATGAATGGGGAAATTAATATCGGCCTAATAATTCTACAAAGTCCATGGGAGATTCAATATAGGCTTTAAATATATAAATATTAAAGCTTTTACTTCTTAGCTAAATAAATCTTGGAAGAGGAGATGCTGGTTCATGCGATGCAATCAGTACATCAATATTGATCTTTTAAAGTTGGATATTGTCGACACAATATAAGGCCGGCCAAAATGCGAATAGACAAATACATAAAATGGGACTGTGTGTGAAAATCTGTTTTTCAAACTGCAAAATGTGAACGTAAATCAATCCAACATTGCCCCCTAGTGTACACCGTAAATAGGGCAACATGAACTCAGGGATTAAGTGGCGAAATCGCGCCCCTTCCGGTAGAGCCCATGGGACCTATGAGATCGAATATTATGAATGGGTTTCAAAGGAGAGAAAGTAATTATATTTCTGGTCCCAGTCTTTATATGTCCTGGATTGTACATATGTTATTTGTGGATTTAAATGATAATTTTTCATGCAAAGAAAACGATATGATATACGTCACCACCCGCACTTGGAACTCATGGCGATCTCTCTGCTCCACTTCACAGCTTTTTTTCCAAGGGGAGGATAAAAGCATCGAAAGAGGTGAAAACGATTATAAATTGACGCATGGTTTACTTTCGACGCGCATGAACATGGAGGAACATGATCGTCTTACTCAATATAAAATAATCAACCATCATATCACATAGGCTACTTTACTATTGATTGACGTTGTAACGTCTGTTGGCATGACTTTGCTCAGTTTTAAACGTTGTGTACCGGTAAAGCAGCTCTAGATAAGGGGAAGTGTTGCCTTCCATACAGTGGCTATACTGTATGTGCTTCTCATAAATAAAAGCAAAAGGATAGTAGGTGATAGGCATCAAGGAAATAAAGGCATGCAAACTTGAAACTGATCCTACTAAGTTCTGTTTAATTCTGACTGTTTTTTATCGGATAAAAAAACCCTGCTGTGAAGAACTTTTAGATTCCCAACCGGCTATTTCCCAAGTGTGCATGAACGGTCGCTGTCGGGAACACGCGTAACGTGAGCGTCATCACTGGCGAGCCGTCTCGTTGGGAGAGTGAACGCGCCTAAAGACTACGCGTCTCGTATGTGACGTCACGCTCCCTGCGAATGTCGTGGACAAGACCGACAATCTCCCCATCGGCATAACTAAAAATCTATACATGCCCCGATTTATAATGGCTTTCACCTCTTTTGACGCTGTTATCCTCCCCTTGGAAAAAAGCGGTGAAGCGGAACAGAGAGATCGCCATGTCTCTACCAGAGTGGTGGTGACGTATATCATTCGCGTCGAGAGCAGCGAGGGGCTATAGTTCACAAAGCGGCCTCACACAAAACCTAACACGATTTTTTTCGGTTTTCTTTGCATGAAAAATTATAATTTAAATCCACAAACAAAATATGTGTAATCCAGGGCATATAAATACTGGGACCAGAAAATAATTAATTTCTCTCCATTGAAACCCATTCTAATTTTCGTAGCCCAGAGGTCCCATGGGGGTTCTCCCGGAAGGGGCGGATTTACGAGCTCTATGGCGGAGAACTGGAACTTCAAGGCAAAAATATTTTCTAAACATAATAACCCCAATTTCTTTTTTGAGAGAAACTATTAACATGGTTGTTCTTTAGATAGTTTAGTTCAACCTTTGTTTTATTATACGATTTTATTGATTATACAATTTTATTTATAAAAGTAATATATATTATTTAGAAATGTACTGCGGTAGTGCTACGTATGAGCGCTAGAGGACATTTTGGAGTGCGATCCTCAATAAATTTTGAGGATTAATATTTTCTGTTGTGTGTGTGTGTGTGTGTGTGCGCGCGCGTGTGCGCGTGCGTGTGGTGTGTACTTAATTCACAAGTCGCCCCGATGATATTGCTTTTGACACAGTTGCACATCCTTGCAGGAACGCTACGTCATTCCTCAGAGACAGCAGATGTACTCGTTATTGAGACAGTAAACGATAGTAACTATAACAATCAGTTGTTATTGGGATATGTCAAAAGAAAAGGATAAAGTAAAACTACATAGGAATTTTTGATTAAACTTGCCCATTTGATTTTAATCCCAAAACATAAATGATTACAGAAGGCCCAGCGACCGCGGGGCTAGCGGGGCCTTAAGCCCCCCCTGTAGGCTGAGCCCCCTCTAAGCCTCCCCTCCCAAACCCTGTCCTTTTGTGATGAAAAATATTTATGGGAAATATTTAATGTGATAGTAATGTGGCAACAGTGTTGTGCCTGAACGCGTTCACTGAACGAAAGTTCATGAACTCGTTCATATTTTGGGCGAACGTGAACTGAACGTACTGTATTACTGCCTGATGAACGTTACTGTGAACTCGTTCATTCTGGTGTCACTGAACGGCACGCTCACTCGGTTTAACTTCGTTCAATGGGGGGGTTATTTGTTTATCAACACGGCGGATGCGCGAGCAGATCGCCGTGTTGTTTGACCGGTTGCCATGGTAATCTGCGTGCGGTTCATTTGCAGTTGAGGTGTTGCCAGCTTACTGTTACATTGAACTGTAATCAGAAAAGGTGGTTATATGCTACAGACCCTATAGTATCTGTCATATAAAGGCTGGGACGAATTTCAAATTATAAATATGTACAATTTATTTTGAAAGTATAGACCAGCGCGATTCCCATTGAAACGAATGGCGCAGTGATTATTCTTCAAAACGAGAGCTGTTAAATTGTGGAAAATGAATTAAACTGTAATCAGACAAAGCGGTTATATGCTATAGACCCTAGAGTATTTGTGGTATAAAGGCTCAGACGAATTTCGAATTATAAATATGTACAATCCATAACGTTAGCTCTCTGGCTCATAGCTCAGCGGAGTAGAATACCTCCTAGAATCATTGCTTGTTGGCCGGAAACGGAAAGGGGGGCTGTTCACGTTTGGTTGTAGTCTTTTCGCTCGGTTCTCCGTCTCATCAGTAGGGCTAGAACCGAGCGAAAAGACTACAATCAAACGTGAACACCCCCCCTTTCCGTTTCCGCCAACGAGCAATGAGTCTTCCAACAGAAATCAATGGGATTTACAAAATGCGCTAAATGTGCAATAAAACACGATAGAAACTGTATTTCGCTACGATACTTGATTCAACCACTCTATATCATCCTAGACAAACCACAAAGGGGCCTCAATGTTCAAAATACCGGAAAAAACGAAAAGCTCACAGCAACATATTGAAAAAAAGAACTATGAACTAGTTCATTTTTTGGAACTGTGAACTTAGTTCAAAATTTTGAATTATGAACGTTTAACTGAACTAGTTCATTTTAAAATTTGTGAACTGAACTTTGAACTAGTTCACGAAGAAAGTGAACTTTCCCAACACTGTGTGGCAAGCCGCATGGGACTGACCAGATGGGAGCCTAAATTATTAGAGTTTCTATCTCTCATGCCCCATACACCGCACATCCTAGAGAGTTTATTTGAAAAACCTATTTGTTTAACAGTGACATATCCGGGGACAGTTCCAGCCAGGAACAGTACACCAGAAACAGGAACTGTCCCAAGAAAGCTGGTCACCCTACACTAGCTCTATCACTAGCTCTATAACTACCTCTACCACTAGCTCTATCACTAGCTCTATAACTACCTCTACCACTAGCTCTATCACTAGCTCTATAACTACCTCTACCACTAGCTCTATCACTAGCTCTATCACTATCTCTGTCACAAGCTCTATCACTAGCTCTATAACTACCTCTACCACTAGCTCTATCACTAGCTCTATAACTACCTCTACCACTAGCTCTATCACTAGCTCTATAACTACCTCTACCACTAGCTCTATCACTAGCTCTATAACTACCTCTACCATTAGCTCTATCACTAGCTCTATAACTACCTCTACCACTAGCTCTATCACTATCTGTCACAAGCTCTATCACTAGCTCTATCACTATCTCCATTACTATCTTGATCAGTATCTGGATCACTAGCTCTATCACTAGCTCTATCACTTGCTCCATCATTAACTCTATCAACAGCTCTATCACTAGCTCTATCATTAGCTTTATCTCTATCCCAACCAAGAATTCTCTATCTCTATTTATCCTCCTGATCATGCATTTCACCAGCTGCACCTCTGTGTCTTGTTCATCCTCAATGAGATGTGTATTTTACAGCGCTGCAGGGTGAGGACTGGGCAGTTGTGTGTGTGTGTGTGTGTGTGTGTGTGTGTGCGTGTGTGTGTGTGTGTGTTATTGTGTATAGTCTGGTTTATTTAAATAACTTTCCTTCTGACACCCAGATCTCCAGGTGAAATTGTCCATTCTAACCTCTACTATCGCAGCTGGGCAGTCCTGGAATGTCACAGTGTTTGGGACATTCCTGACCCTACATCATACACTTGGGTCAGGAGTGGACTGCTAGAAAATAAATGTACTATAAGGGGTACATTACCTCTGAAGACAGCTCTTCATGTGCTGTCGAACATCTCTCCTCTCCTTCAGTGTAAATCAACTCAACAGTGCACTGACATCATGCCAGAGTAAAGAACTACATGTAGATTTTTTATGAATGGACGCTATTTAATATAACAAATGAGATATAACTGTTGTCAGATGCTCCAAAGACCCCCTCAGTGACCGTGAGTCCCTCTTAGGGAGATACAAGAAAGACACATGGACTTGGTTTCAAGCTCGATACCACCACCATAACTGTCATGAACAATGTTAGCGCAGTGAAAAGTAGAAATTATCAGGAGGCTTGTACCGTCTGCACAGCCAGCTAAACTCCGCTCAAAAGCATTCTCTGTCCTTTTGGATCATCTGAAGTGATTTATGTAGAAAAGTGTAAAACTGCAATAAGTCGAAATAAAGAATGTGAATACTTTTCATCGGTTATTTTTACCATTGTACATTTATACATAACTTAACCAAATACATATTTTCACATAAAGTAAGGATTTGGCAGGTACGTGTTAGTTTGCTAGTAAAAGAGGAAAATAAGTATTAAACTATATTGCAGGGATACCAAGTATCCAGGAATTAACATAACTGATGTAATAAAGATCAATATAAATCTGAAGTGTTACATAAAAATACTGAATGTTTTTACCAACAGCCAATTCCCTTTTGAGGACAGAAACCCAATGGATTGCATCTGGGATCTGAACAACAAAAAAATAATTCTGATGCTTCATCTGCAAATACTGAGTATTCCCATTATAAAGGTACCCACAGAAATCGGTATCCCCAAATCAATCAGCCGTTCTGAAAATATCCATACAATTAATATGGGGAACATTCTGGTATTGTTCTGGAACATGACTTGTAGGTTATGTACTCCCCCATTAGTAACCTCATATGCTGAATTTCTCATTGTTGCCTTGCTGCTCTGCTTGCATCACCTGTTTACGCTTGCATCAGTGAGGTCAATCTCGCCGCGGGCTGCGATGAGCAGGAATAAGCAAGCATGCTAACGGCACAGTGGGACCTAGTGTCAGCCTGTATGCCCGTAAGCCTTTGTTAAACTATGGTTCAAATATATAACAACAGCAAATACTTGGACAACATCTATGAGATTATTACTGTCTGGCAGGAATCCCGTTTGTGGAAAGATGAATGCCTGACTATAGAGACATGTTTATCAAACATAAAGGCTTCACTGTAGTGATGGTTACTATTCAGCACATGTATGCGTTGGTTTCTCAGCTCCCCATTGGCTGAGCAGGATCTTCTTGTACTGGATCCCAGCCTTGTCACCTGGGAACCCTGATAAAAGTCCCTGACCCCCAAGAGAAGGGCATTATTCCATGAGTTTGGTGACTGGAGGACCACTTGGAGAACGTAGCCGAGTTTTGGACACCAAGTACGTTGTCAAGGTAAAGGGCATCTATTTGATCTTTGTCTCTTGTTGGTCTACTGTTGTAATCAAACAACAATAATCTCAAAAGCAATACATTTGAGACCGTTTTTACAATAATGTTCAATGTACAATAATGTACGTGATGTTGTGGGTGTCAAGAGGTCAAAGGTCAAAGGTTGTAACAGTCATATCAACAGTTGTTTGATATGAAATTGATGACGAGTGATTCATTTGTAAATTAGGTGGTCCCGGACACAGAGCATTCCGTTCTTATATTTCTCACAATAAAAAGTGTAATAATTAATTTTTATCCAATCCAATGTTCTCCAACTAGTTTGTTGCGGCCATAGAGCTTAGAGGTTCAGCAAGTGGTTTGATTTTAATTCTGAACTTATTTTGAATTAAGTTTAAATGAAGGTCCATAAACCAAAAAGCTCTTCCTCACATAATTAGGGGTTGCTTATTTAATCCGCATGAATAGAACATGTATATCGCAAGAGTATGTCATCTGTTGAGAGAACAGATGACATCAAATCGTACACAAAACATTTCAGACAGATTTCGATAGTGACAAAGGAGGTGACTGATCCAATCAAAGGTGCGGGTCCTCATCTGGAGGGTTCCGAATAATGTGCCGGTGTTTCGCGTATTTCAGCTGTAAGAAATATATGCAAATGCTGTTCGTTCTTCAGTTCATTTTTTAATTGAGTGATGAAGAAAAAAAACTCTGTCATGTGTCTTCCCCCTGCTCATACTCCTCTCTGTTATCACAGCTTCTATATCCCCCATCTCGCGCCTCCTAACGTCTCCCCTCCCTGCCTTTGCCATGCTGAACTCCACCACCAAGGCCTATGCCAACTCCACGCCTCCACCTGGCCCCCTGCTTTGGTACGATCATGAGGCGTGCGCTCCGGCGCCGTACAGCTTCCTCTTCTATTACGGGGTCAAGGTGCTCAACCTGCTTGTGGGCACGCCCTGCAACCTGCTGGTCTTGTGGCAGATCATCCACAAAAAGAGCGACGCCACCACATCTGACACGTTCTTCTTCAACCTGGCAATCTTGGACGCCTACTTCTGCCTCATGACGCCCATCGAGCTGGCCAACCGGCTCTACCTCGGCCACCCCAAGATAAGGAACTTCCAGCGGTTTGCGTACGGCGTCAAAGACTTTGCAACCTTCTTCCTGGTGAGTCCTGATTGACAGGAAGTTTGGATTGACAGGAAGACCATTTGGTGACTGCGCAACTAGCAAAGTTGCAAAGTTTACCGGTTACATAGTGGGCCCATAGGTCAGTGGTTGTATGTTTATCGAGTGCTGTGCAGTAGGCATTGCTTCCGGCTAATAAACAGTGTGGCTCATAGCAAACTAATATGGCTGAGCCTTGTTTCTGTGTCAACCATGAAATAAATGAATGAAATCTCAGTCACCCCCCCCCCCAGGTGTGCATCTGCCTGGACCGCTACATGGCCGTGGTGCACCCGGTGCTGTTCACCCGTATCCATGACAACAAAATCCGGGTGGGTGTCTCGCTGGTGGTCTGGGGCCTGATGCTGGGCTACGGCATCACCAAGAGCCTGATGAAGGTGGTGAGTGCCGCCCAGGTCTTCAGTGGGCTCGTCCTCACCGCCTTCATCATCATGGTGTTCTGTAACGTCTCCATCCTCTGGGTGCTGCGGCGCTCTGTGGCAGGCAAGGAGGAGATGCACCCGGTGAAGAAGAAGGCCTTCAGGATGGTGCTGATCATCCTGGGCATCATCGTGTTCAACTGCCTACCGCCTGTGGCCCTGCTGCCCTTTGCATCCTACTTCTCCTTTGTGGAGTTCCGCTGCCGGGTGAGCCCCAGCGTCTTCTCCCTCATGGACGTGAGCAGCACTGTCGAACCCCTGCTCTACATCACCAAGATGGACATGAAGGACAACGGTGGCGGCAGCAGCTGCTGCTGCCGGCGGCGGGCAGCCGCGCAGACACCACACAATGTCAAGGTCTGAGGGGGCACCTTTGGATCCACTTCCTCTGGGATCCACTGAGCCTACAATTCACTTGCTCTGGGGTCCACTTCCTCCGTGATGAACTTCCTCTGGGCTCTATTTCACCTGGGATCCATTTCTCTGGGATACACTCCCGTATTGTAGACTTCATCCTAGATTGACTTCCTTTAGAATCTGTTTCCTTTATTAGAATCAACCCGACACGGAATACACTTCCTATAAATTCCACTTGTTCATTCCCCTGTCTGAACAAGAACAGGGCAGGGAGATTTGCACCAAAGGGAGAACCTGGTGTCGACAGGGCATCCTCTTCTCTCTTCTCTTCAGAATGAACATGTTGATTCTGTCTCCCATTGAAAATGTAGGTATGGTGCCCAAACCCCTCCTCCTAACTCCTCCCCAAAGAGGTCTGTTGCATTTTGTATCAGCCCCAGAAATGCCTGAGGCTGAATCTTTGAAAGAGGTTCAGCCCCAGGCTATAGCTTGTTTGAACGATGGTAATGAACAGCTTAGCCAATAATTACTCATGCTAATTAACGCTTATGGTTAGAGGGCCAATTAGTAGCAGAGTAATAATAGGACATTGCAGCTACTATAAAATAATGAGATCACATAAGAGATGTTCTTTATTAACCCCCAGTAGGGAACTTTTGCTGAAGTGCAATTAATTAAGTAAAATATACAGCATAAAGCTTCAATATCTTTTTAAACAGCATCATCATATCTTAAAACATACTTTTTTAGTTCAGCTGTCTTATCTTTCTCAGAAGTCTGGAACCTCTCAGTTATTAAGGGAGTTATTAAGGGGCGCAGACCAAAATGCCTATTTACGGAATTGGATTGACCTACCAACCGATCTGAGCAACGAATCTTATGACACCAAGATGTTTGCCACAATCAGTGGCAGATATCTTGGTTGTTTATGAAAATGCCTCAACTGCAATCCTATAGGGCACTCCTCTGTAAAGTTATTGTATCAAACCCGCCCCGTATGAGATAATGGCGGGGATTGGCCTGACCCGGACCAGGTCTTGTGGAAATCTGTCTGAACGAAAGGGGAACTGGACGCATATGATAGAGCGAATATTACACAAGCTCGGCAAAAAAACGGAATGGGTACATTGCTCTAATTCTACCTCCAATTGTGTCTCTTTGATTCTAATCTTTACTGTTTACTCATTTTTGGTTTTTGTGTTTTCTTCCCTCATCAATGTACGGTTTTCCTTGTTGAGCTTTTTGTATCATTGCCATTTTTCAAGAAAATCGTATGAATAAAATTTGATTTCTTTGATTACTTTCAAATTCAGAAATTAGCCAACCCTTAGCCAATGCACAAATGCAACTAAAATCATCAACCCTAGAATACCAAAATGATCAATGGTTACAGACTTATATTGTTTGGTGACTGCCTATTATAATTCAGAATAGTTTTCTGCAACTATATATAGAAGTGTAGTAAATATGAATACAATTCATTTGTCATAACTTCTTCAATGTAGTTAAAAAAATAACGTTTTGCTTACTTACATGTAATGGCACATATAGCGATGAAATACAATGAAATGCTTTTTTTACATTGGATATCTAAAAGAAAATTGAAATACATTGTCTGATACAAAATAAAATTAATATTATTAGAACAGTACAAAATTATTCTGTAAAAATTAGAAAAATACGCATATTGTATAATATAATCTATCGCATGTATGTAGCAAATATAAGGCGTACATGTTTTTGACAATTATCATTGATGTACAAAATTCTATAAATGTATATTTGAAAAGTGCACAAACACAAGCTCCTCAGAATCAAGATGTGTATCATCTTTATCCTCCCTGGTTTCAAATGCATTGTTCACATCATAATCAAAAGGTATTCACAGCACGAACCGCCGGATCCCAGCAACCATCCTTTCCCAGCAATTCTGTAGTCAGGCACTTCCACAGAGCATGTGCATACAATAGTTCTCTAGCTGTTGAGGGGGCTCAGGTTAAAGTTCAGTGATTTGGTTGTGGATCTCCTTCAAGTTCTCCAGGCTCGCCTCGGGCCCGTCCTCCGAGGTCACAAACCCGGGGTACGTGGAATGGAACTGGGCCGGGCGCGGCTCCGACGGGGAATCGCCCTCCCCCATTGCCGACAGAGAGGACAGCAGCGGAATCAGCTTGGCGTGAGCGTAGTCGATCTCGAAGCCCTCAAAGATAAGCCCCACCCCCTTGGCTTCAAGCCCCTCCCCTATAAGCACGGCTACCTGCCGGGTTGCCAACGCCAGAGCCTCGTAATCCCCCCTTTCCAACCGGAAGATGTCGGAGGTCAGCGGCCGCCGTGGCACGACCACGGTTAGCCCGGGGGCGTTGGGGAAGGGGGTGAGGAAGGCCACGTGGCCACGGTCCTCCCACACACGCCACTGGGGCTCCTCGCCACGCACAATGCGGGAAAACAGTCCTGGGTGGCCAGGGTCCTCACCCAGGAAGGTGAGGTCTGCGGGGGCGTCCGGAGAGGGCAGCCCGGTCCGGACCTTTTCTTGGATGTCAGCCAGATGTGCGTCACTCCAGCGGGGGCCGCTCTTGGAGGTGCAGAAGCCAGGGTCAAAGGGGCAGTACTCCTCCTCCGTGGCCAGATGGGGGCGCCACTCAGCATCAAGGCCGTGCAGTGGAAGGATACGAATCTGTGGACCCCAACATACATATATTCATTCCAACTTAATTGTGCCATTTCATTTGAATGTATTATTTCTTCCTCCTTTTTTTATTCTGGATACTTTTCTACCTCAAAAGAAGAATTAAGTGACAGAATGGACAGAGAAGTGATGACAGTAAAAAAAGAAGAAGCTAATAACAAACCAATAGTACAAAAATTAATTAGCAAACCATTGAGTAGACCAGATGAGGTTAAAGGAGTTCTTTACCTGTGCTGGTGTGTTGGTCTGTGGCCTGGTGACCAACGCACACCTGCGTACCCCAAGTCTGTCACAGAGCAGGGCCCCTACTGCCCGGGCCCCCAGCAGCATGGACAGGTACTCGGGCTCCCTTAGCTGGAAGATGCTGGCCCCGCCGCTCCCAGGGGCCCTCTGCTCCAGGATAACAGAGCCAGGGGTCCAGGGCCGGGTGTGCAGGTAGGCTACCAACTCTGGAGACTCCCACACAACGTTGCGGTACCTGGTTGAGGACATCCTACCACAATGAATGAACAAAATTAATAAATTAACTACTTCGATGTCTTGATTGTTTCTTTTTTTTCTAAATATTAATAAGCTGTGTATAGAATGATTGTATGCAATGCAACGTTCAGTATGGATTAGCCCCCAAAAATTGGATTGGCCATTCTGAGTGAAATCCCAACTAACTCATGCACTCATAGGATATTAACTTGAGAATAAAAGACAAAACTGTTTTAACTACACAGACCCATATTTTGAACGACATTTAAGTCAAATTATCTGCAGCGCTCTGCAAAATAAAATGAGTGTTTTGGAAACAACGGCTATGCTCACTGGTGTCTGGGTTACCAGTGGGCCAACTACCTGTAGCATAACAACATGTTGTGGGCTAAGAAGTTTAGTCTGCCTATAGAATAGTCAAAATTGTCTGGATCTATTCTGTATTTTAACGTTTTAACCATTGTTAAGATTTCCGTCCGACAGGTAGCAGCAAAAACGTAAGAGGGACTAAATAACAACGTGGACAAACAAAACTATTCCACGACCTGGCCTCTTTTCTAGTTTCTAGGTCTAGTTGCGTTTAACCTAACATACCTTCGAACCAGACACCTCATCAACCACATGAACGCAGGGCAGAACTGACCTGAGGGCTACTCCCGGCTCGTACAGAAAGGTACAATAGGTATAGACAGCGATCAATGCAACGATGACCGCGCTGATGGTTTGTATCATGACACACTTTCACATGATCCAGAGCGGAAGTCATTCAAATATTAACCGTGACGTATCCTTAAAGGAGCGGTTGAAGATATAAGTAGTGTTTTGAAACATGTATCGTGTGAGCAGCACGATTAACAGTTTATTTGCGGTGATCGAGACAACGTCCCGTCTCGGTAACTCAAATTAAGTATTCGCTCTCAACCCCTTCCCTGTAAATTTGAGCAAAGCTGCAGTTCTGAGGCCGGACGCACGGGGGCGCTAAATAGATAACTAAGAGGAGAGTGGATGGAGCTCAACGCCCCATCGGAAAAAGGGGTATCTTGTAATTATAAAAAACAAACTTATTGCAAATTATAACATAGTCTAAATCATATTCAGCAAAGCATGAACTCATTATAAAAGCCAAATCGAAGCGGAAATGCATTGACTATTATTTCCACTATTTATTATTGCTGCCCTCTTCTGTATGTCGTTTTATTAGCTTTATTCTGTTTAGCAAAACAAACGACCCAATAACGCTTTCACGCAAAACAGAAACATCGACTCTTCAAAGTGTGTTAAAAGGTTATTATTGACTGCTGACAGCATTGACACGAATGAGGACAACCTTAATTACTATCAGCTCGGTTTCTAATCTACTCCCACATGCAGGCCGAGTTTATAACTCCCTTTCAGCCCACTAAACCTGATAAGAGTGAGTATGAATACTACACTAGAGCAGCCTCTAGCCCAGGCTTCTTTATCTCACTACGCAACGACTAGAACGGTGTGCTCAAATGGGCGTTATTGGGCAGAGGGCGGAAAATGGGCCATGTTTCAGATGTTTCAGATATTGTTCTTTTTTTTTATTATTTTTTTTTACGATTTTCGTGAAAGAAACACATTTAATTCTCCTCTCGTTGTTATTTTTGTCAGGTTCGTATTGTTCTCGTAGTATTATTTTCGCTCTCCGTCTCCAGGGATTGTGATCTTTCGTAAGCAGTTCGTAGGAAGTAAGACACCGGAAATAGCGTTACACAACGCCATGATAGTGCCACAGTTGATCATTTCTAGACACCAACAGATGGCAGGTCGTTGCCTCATGAGTCAATCTGGTTGGTCAGGGACATCAGCTGTTCCTTCTTTATCTCTTTTGAGCAGAACTAGAAAAGAAAGATACTGAGCTTAACGTATGTTGGATGGTGAGGAACACTTCAGTAGTAAATGCAAGTGCGTAATTAGCGAGGTCTTATCTTTTTAAAGTCGTTGGGTATTATCACTAATAAGCATCTTAGCACCTGAATCTACAGCACTACATGCTATATTGACACAACAGAGATGTTCAGATGTTGATTATTACAACAGAAAAAAGCTCAAATAGACCTAGAAACGAGTTGATCATGTATTGCAAGTTATTTTATGAGTTGGAACTGCTTCCCATTCCTTCTTGTTAAAGAGCATTAATCGGATTGTGACCCAACAGGATTAAAACACTGAGTCTCTATAAAAGACAGTGTTTTTAACCAACCATAATATTTGCCAAGTTATTTTTCTAGTAAAAGTCCATGCACACACACTGCTCTGTCTTTCTTTGAGCTGTAAAGTATATTTTGGTTTGACTACAAGTACATCTTTCTCATATACATTCCCCCTGATTCTCCAGCACCCTCGCCAACACTTCTCAGCAATACTTTTCAGCCAAAGATCAGTACAGAAAATTACCGAGGTGCTCTTGTATGGGCTGGGGTATAGGTATTAATAACAACTAAGTCTTCTGTCAGTCGTTTTGTCGCTGGCTCATTCAGAAAAACATATTTGAAAGCCTTGACTGCTCTGCTGGCCTACCCTGGAAACATGGATGGTGATTAAACCTGACCCTACATTTAGCTTGCCCTGAGAGGAGATTTGCTTGTTTACATGGATTTTAATCTTGGCGTGTGTTTTTCATGATTCTATTTACAATTAGCTAAACTGCCGTGAACGTTGGTGCACGGAAAACCACATTCCTTCATGAGTAGACATCAAGTCTGTGGTATATTTCCTGAGAAAGAGACTCTAAGAACGACAGTCTACAAGACCATGCAACCCTATTGACCAGATGGTCTACCGTTGGTTTAACACCATAAACCCTGCACATACAATGGTTTACAATGGGATTAACAGAGCATGAACCCTGTGGACACGACGGTTTACAGTGTGTTGACAGAGAAAAATCCTTGTGGACAAAATGGTTGACAATTTAACAGCTTAAAGACTGGAAACAATGGATTACAATGTGTTTAATGTAGAGCCAACCTCTATAAAAATCAATGTTAACAATGTGTTTAACTTAGCAAAAAATATGATATGTCCTAAGCAACGTTCATTACCTACATATAAAAAGAGAAGTGCCATCAGTTTTGGGCTCTTGGGTGGATCATGAGTCTGTGATATATATTTAGATAAATATTGGCAAATTTTACATTATGAACACAGACATTGTTTGTGTGTAAGAATAAGAGTGAGGCGCGGAGTCCTATCAATACAAAGCATGAAAGTGGTACAATCACACTCATCTTGTTGGGTGTGTCGAGAGAGAAACTAACAGGCGTGGTGGCGTCCAACAACGCATGGCGGGTGGAATGCTACAAGACTGGCGAGGACTGCTCGCTTCAGGGCCACCAAGCCTCCGCCTCATCCTGGCTGCAACCCAGTGACAACAGTAATGGGACTCTGAAGACTTCCGGATTACAATTAGTTGAATATAAAAAAATACAAAGGAATACACGTGTGCCTACAATATAACCATCCCTGACATTAACTGTAATTGGTGCAAAAATATGTCCGCCGTTCACATTGGTTGATGAATTCTTGAACCCAAACTATCAAACCCAAACTATTTTTCTTTAAATGTCACATTGTTTTAAGTTCGGTCCGCCAGAGTAAAATATAAATGATCGTGGCATTTTATTAAGCTTTTGATTGTGTGACAGAATACATTACTCACCTAAATGTCATTCACCCCGTTATTCAAATGTGTAACTATGGTTCCACTGCTTCTAGTCTATACTTAAAGATTAATAAACAGGATCAACAAGTAGGCAAAGTTAAATTTTGCTTCACAGTAACTTTGTTTCTGTCGAGCTCTGAGCAGCAGCAGCAGCAGCAGCAGCAGCAGCAGCAGAGGGCTTGCCGATTAGGGATCCCATGACTCATAGCCTACTGCAGAAGCTATGTGTGTTGGAGAATATGCAAAAATATGCAAAGAAAGATTTGCATGGAGGACTAACTTACACATACACGAACCTGCTGATGTCTAGTCTTGTTCATAAACCTGTCGGCGGCACCACGCCTTCCATTCGAACTGGCCTAGAAATGGTTAGTCTGCCACATATTCAACACACCTGTTCTGAACAGCTGGTCAAACGCAGACTAGATAAAATCCCTGCTTTAAACTTAAACACAGCTGGTCTGACCCCTCTTACCCCTCACTTCACACTTCCTTGTAGAGTGGAACCAGAATGACTACTGTGAAACCAGAGAAGAAACCACTTGTAGCCGATTTTCACTTTTCACACGAGACAAGATCAGTTTAAACTTTAATACTCAAATCATGTTAAAACCAATGCTGCTAGTACTGTAGATATTTACCATAATCAATTTAATTTGGGCTTCATTGTACTTGTAATGTAAGTAAGCGCTATAATGGAAAAGAAAAATGGACTAGAGCGCATTTAGGAGGAAACAAAAGCAATTTGTTGCCATAAGCGATTAATGCTAGTACCGAGGCAATAAACCCAAGCTCACCATAGCAACAGTTACTGTTAAGGATCATCCCCCACTGATGTTCTACTTGATAGGCAACAAGTGCCGAGTACACTCGCTTTTGCAAACATTTGCGTAACCGTGCCCCGACTTGTAGGCTTTTAGTTTACTCGTTGGTGTGCATTCCTCAATTTTACAGTCAATCCATGGATATCCCATTTGCTATTGGTCATTCAGCAGATGCTTTAATACAAACCCACTGGCGGTTCATTCAGATAAGTCTTTAACAATCAGCTAGGGGTTGAGCCAGCCATCTTGCCAAGTCATGCTTACAGGTAAAGTTGTGGATGGAACTCTGACCCTCTCATCTTGAGTCAAAAAACACAAAAAAAAAATTAACAGACATGTCTGAAGAGTATTGATGGATATTTAATAGAAAAAAAAAAGCATTTACAGTTGCAGAAAGAAACAAGACTTAAAAAAAACAAAAACAATCAGGAGTTAGTCAAAAGTAAAACTTTGCAAAACAAAAAATAAAATGATCAGTAAGCAAGAAGAGCATCCATTTACAAAACACGTAAACCGGAGTGCTGCGTAACAATTCATAAATAAACGTGGCCCCTTTCTGGACAAAGCTGCTCCGAGGAAGGTGGAAATGGGTGGTGGGGTGAGGGTGGGTGGGTGACACCAAAGCAGGAAACAATTGAGGGGTGAGTCAAAAGGGTTGTGGTGGAAGGTGGAATTTATTCAGAGAATGTTCTATTACGTCGGCAGTCTGCAAAGTACGACGGCCTCTTGGACTTTTCACAGCACTGTATGATCATGTGACAAATTAATTAAAATACTTAAAATTTTGACATTACAATGGCTGGTTGCCATCTGTGTGCCTAGTGATTGTCGGGTTAGCATAGTAAAACGACCAGGATATACACGCTCCTATACATCACTACAAGTACACCTAGATGTTATGTGGGTCTACTGGAGCGGACTGAGCGACCGTAAAGCCTCACAGCCCTAGTCCCTCTAAGATAAATTTCATCAATATCTCTAATCCGATAAGACTAGCACAATGTCCCTAATCTCACAGACATCCTTAATCTCTTGCCATGGACACCAACTGCTCTTGGCTACCTGGAACCTTAAATCCAGCATACACCTGCCGATCTCTTTCTACAACGGCCGCAGAACTGTGACTTGACCTCAGGAACCCACGGACTACACCATGAGCTGGGTTAGGAGGTGGTGGCGACTCAGGCGGAGACAGTCTTGCTGCGCCGGTTCTTTGCGTTGCGAACCTCCTCCATCAAGTCCTTCAGATACTTGATCTCGCGGCTGAGCGCATCAACCTTCTCCGCCAGCGCGTGGTTCTTTGTCTCCAGCTCGTCGCACTCCCCACTCAGCACCTCCTGCTCCACCCGCTTCTTCTGGCGGTAGCGCGTCGCTGCGGTCTTGTTCTGCTCCATCTTCTTCAGTTTCTTCTCCGCCACCCTGGGGGGCGCACCGCCTGCAGACTTCCTGTCGGCCTCCGGCCTGGAGTACGGCTTGGTCCTGGAGGAACCGGCCGAGGACGGGGAGGAAGGAGACGGGGAGGAGATCCGAGGAGGGCTGCTGGAGGCCGACTCGATGCCAGAGTCGCTGTCGCAGTCGCTTGTCACAGGGGAGGCCTCATCAGGGGGGAAGGCCTCCTGAGCAGCGGAGGTCTGGTCATTGGGGGACTCCTGGAAAGGTTCTGCTTTAGCGGTGAGCAGCACCACGTAGGGCCCAGCGGTGGTGAGGGACACCAGGAAGGAGGTGGTGGTGGTGGTGGTTGTTGTTGGGAGGTCGCCGGTGGGGAAGGGCATCACGTTGGCATTGAGGGTCGGGGCCTTCTTCTCCACTTCTAACACGTCGACCTCGCTACCCAGCTCCAGGTGGCTAAAGGGAGGCGGAGAGAGAGGCTCCGTTTTCACCATCAGCATTGCCTGCTGCTCCTCCTCCGATGGAGAGACGGTCAGAGTGACGGGTGGGGGCTCCAGTGGAAGAGGGACCAGATCGGGGAGCGGTAGGGGCAGGGCGAGAGCGTCGAGCTGGGAGATGATGGGTGAGTCAAAGGGGTGGACATCCAGATCCATTTGGGAGTCCAGGGTGGCGATCAGGTCCTCTGGGGAGCTGGGAGGCTCGTCTGAGGAGCCCATAAGGGAATCCAGGTCAAAGTCACTGAGGTCAATCTTCTCTGCCATCCAGTCCATCCCTGAGAAGGGGTCATCTGTAGAGGGAGGGAATTTGTTAGAACCTGCTAGAATCTTTGTTAGATCCTGTAACCCCGCACCAGAAGCATTGTCTCCAAGAATATTGCTGGTCTCCCTCTTAAACCTCTATATTATATTATTCAACAAACTAGCATTTTATGTCATATTTATTTTACAACAAAAAAGGTACAACGCAAAATCAAACTTCGATCTTAACAAGTGGGAAATCAATGTCAAAACATAACTGCAGCCCCTGAACAGAATAACTAAAACATAATTTCAGGTACAGCCCATAGCCGTGCTTCGAATTTACCAAGTCACTAGGTCGAAACAGATCTAAAACCCCTCCCTATCCAACATACCCAGCATGCCATGGTAGAGGAGGTTTGTCAGTGGCACAGAGAGACATTACTGCCTAAACTTGTTCAGTTACTGCGACTTATCTTGGTTAGTGGAACTCAGCCCGAGTACCCAAGACAGTTAATATGGGTACTAAATGGGTAAAAGGAAATTCAAGCCATGGAACTGTTTTTTTTTGTGCTATAGATAAGAATGTTCTGCCTTATCAGATGATCAACCTTCCTTGTTTCAAGAGAACAAGCCATGTCTCAAAGACTAATGAACGACTGCCACTGGTAAGCCACGTCTGGGTTGTTACGTCGCTTTACTCATCCTAAAAACTAAATTCAAAGTGGCACACGTCCCTTGACTACAACCCTGTGTGTTTTGGAAAATACATCATGTTGAAACCACTGTAGTGGCTGAACGGCGGCAAGCTCACCCCTGCTGACGGCTGCTCCAACGGGCGCGGGGAGCAGCTCCGCAGCCCCCAGCCAGTGGAAGGACAGGGCGTCAGCACCCACCTTGGGCTCCAGGAACGAGGAGGGGGAGGAGAGGGGAGAGGCAGGAGGGGAGAAGGAGGAGGAGAGAGGCGAGGGACAGAGAGTTTGGTAAGGAGACAGGGAGAGAGAGGAAGACAAAGTGGGGGAGGGTGAAGCGGTTGAACTCTCCTCTAAGACGGAGGAGAGAGAGAGAGCTTCCTCTTCATCTTCGTCCGGAAGGGGAACCATGGGGTCAGCCGTCAGAAACGAGGGCCCTAGATATGGAGAGAGCGAAGGACGAGTTGTTAAACATCAGCGGCCTGGGAAGGCATCGGCTCTATTAAGATAACTCATAAATGTCTGCCTCAGCCCTAGAGACAGGGTCGAGACCTTGAGGCTCATCATAATGGAGTAGGAAAACACCACATAGGTTGTGATGTGATTATTCTTTCTTTGCCATTAAACCTATTTACGTAGTTACATGTCTGACTGAATTCATCACTATAAAAGACCCATGTCCCATGGCGTAAATAAACATCTTCAAACATAATTTGAGGGCTTCAGTTGCTTTCACATGACACCACTTAGCCTGTGGCTAAAACAAATCCCATGCGCTACAGTAACAAGGAAATTACCAGTTAAAGACAACAATCAGCCCTGGTGTCGTGCAATAAAACAGACAGATGTGTTTTGACAGCTGCCACGTATGCAGATGGGGCCCTTAGCAACTCCAAGAACTGTATTGCCCATCCAATAAACCATCCTAGATCATTGTTCCCTAGCAACTAGAAGAGGTTGCACTACCAGCCAAACGACAACATTGGCCCCAAGCAACCCACCTAAGAACAGGGCCCCCACGTCCTCTCGGACCGGCAGTGTCTTCAAGGCCATGTCCAGTGGTCAGTGGTAGTCGTGTGTGGGGGAATAAACGTGATATCGTCCGGGTTTCCAGAGGGTAGGTCCTGCTGTCGACTGCAGCAAAGCTGAGGGTGGATGTCGAAAGAGACCTGGTGGGGTTGATAAAGGGCAGAACGGGGTGTTACTAGGAAAGGACAATCATTTTTTATTCAGGTTTTGTTTTTAAATAACGTTGTTCCTGGAGTTTAATAGTATATGGGAAACACCACTGATTAACAAGACACAATTCACGCTTTTATAATGAACGAGAACTTGGTCAAGCTGCACTTTAATATACATGCTTGTACATAATGAAATAACTTTGTTTCTGTAACGATGGATTACAACTTGATACTACTCCTCATTGTCAATGTACTAAGGTAAATGTAGTCAAGAGTTAACTAGTGACAGTGAGCTATTTTAGTCCGAACCCCACCCCCCGAGCGGTGGACATTTCCTAATTTGGTCATTTTCTGCCCGGTAACTCCACCCTCAACGGGGTGACTCATCCTGGGGGCGTGGCAACGGCCACAACAGAAGACACAGCGCGCCATTTTGGGGCGCCACGTTGCCACTGTTGTAAATACACAAAGACTTGGTTTTCTTGCTAGATAAATGGCCATAGGTATGCACCTCATAATAAACCTAAATCATTGCCAGTATTGAAAGTTTATATACAGGTATGATACGGAGTATTTATATACCGTTAATACAACACCACTGGTGGAAACAAAATGTAGTCAGCCCATGGTTCTACAGTCATAATCTAGTAATAAATTGTAATATTCCCTCAAAACGGCCGATTGGATTTGCATTATTGTTGCAAAACATCCCACTAAAACGCCAGGCGCAAGTTGACCTGACATGAACTGTCTGGCGCACCTGTCGACTTGCCAGCCCGTGTTATAAATTGGTCGACATAAATGTATTTTTTTCCTCTTGCGTGAATATATATTTATATATTTATCGTTTTCTTATTACAATTATATTTATATCTATTTACAAATATTATATTTACAATAACGTTACTAGCCTGTACTTTTTACTGTGTCGTGACATCCTAATTTCCCGTCTGGAATAGAGAAAGTGAACCTCAACGTTGCGCTAAATGAGAAGTGTTAACATTTTGTCAAATAGTACGTACGCCATTTTGCCAGAAAAAGCCAATGCAATTCGCCGCTGCACTGCCGTGTTTTTGCCGCTGCGAAGTAAGCCGCTGCACGCCTTTAAACAGCCATGATGCGCGGGAGAGCGCTTCGTTCTTGACAGCGAGATCACAGAATGATAAATCCTAAACGAGGGGCGGTCGAACACCAAATAAGGATTTGTCGGTGAGAGCTGACGTTTATATATGGCCGCATCATGGACTGACGCATCCCTCCGCCCAATCGCGTAGACAGTTGACGTTTAACAGGGTTAAGCCAATGGGGTGTCTCAAAATGAATGTTCTTAGGTATTACTCCGCGATGACCTTTTTTGTAATTGGCCAGACGCGTGATCGCACGTTAACAAAAATAGGTCCCATATTGAAATCATCTGTAACTATACTAGCAGCAAATTGGCACTGAACTATGAACCTTAAAAAGGTCGGCAGTAAAACCCCATCAATTATAGATAAATGGTAAAACTCTGAAACGCAGAAACCCACATATTACTATCAGGAAAACGAGAACATTGGAAGGTTTGTCCTGCTAAAGTACACTTCCGGGTGCCCAACAGTTAAAAAAGAAAAAAAGACCGATGTTGCCTTACGATTCGATACAATTATAGCAGCATTTGAATGTACACACTATTTAGATATACGTATATGTGTATCCTTTCAATAAAATAAAAACACATACATAAAATATAATATGTTTTAATTTCCACACCAATCGAAATAAAACATGTATATTATCCCGCACAAAAAAGTAGGTAAGTAACAAACGGAGATAAATCCAGTTAACTACATAGAAACGAAGTAAAACAAAGAAAAGCAGGTCCCTTTACTTTGTATGTGTGTGGGTGTTCGCTTCTGACAAATGTACTTATTGTAAGTCGCTTTGGATAAAAGCGTCTGCTAAATGCCCTTAATGTAAGTGTGTGTGTGTGTGTGTGTGTGTGTGTGTGTGTGTGTGTGTGTGTGTGTGTGTGTGTGTGTGTGTGTGTGTGTGTGTGTGTGTGTGTGTGTGTGTGTGTGTGTGTGTGTGTGTGTGCGTGCGTGCGTGCGTGCGTGCGTGCGTGCGTGTGCCAAGTTGATTAGCTAAAGGCCAGCTCGCTAGATAAACTCCATGTTCTTGTTCATGGAAGAAACACCTTGAGCGACTTTTTGGCTCTCTCAAGCTCCCCCAGCCCCGTGCCCAGCTCCTGCACCAACACACGCAGTTTGGTGGCGCACTTGGATCTAAGCTTATTCTTGGTTGCTCCTTTTCCATCCTTGAAGTACATATCGAGGCCCATTGCGAGGCCCTCCATGATCCCCGATGCCTTAACGTTGGCCTCGATGGCCTGAGGACACACGCCCCCGCCCAGATGGTACACCATGTTGAGCTTCACGGGGTCCATGTCCACTTTGGACAGCGAGGCATTTGGGTGCTGGGCCAGCTGGTTCATGCCCTCTACAATGAACTTCAGGCAGCCTTGAAGGACCTGAATGATGTCCTGGATGTCCTGGAAGACCTTTTTGATCTTCTTCTTTTCATTCTCCAGGTCCACCTGGAAGCATTGGGGGTTGCAAGCAGAGTACAAAAAAGAAAGTGAGGGATGAATGAACAGACAGAAGGCCGATAGGAAGCTAGTATACCATAGTATCCCGAAGAAAATGGTTGGCTGACACAACCTTTTAAATCTCTGTTTTACAAATGCAAATTTGATAAATATATATTTACAAGCCCTTGAACAGGGCAGGAAAGTGTCCTATGAGGCCCTAACTTAACTGGTCCTGAGTGGCTGAATTCACTGTAGGTTGCTTTGGATAATGCATCTGGATAATGCATTCAATAATAATAATAAAACATGAGCTCATCCTTGATGGAATGGTTCTGTCATTACCAGAACAACAGATAACAAACAACAACAACAACAACACCACCATCCCATAACAAAGGCAGCACCACTTATCTTAAATCGGACATATTATACCACCAGGTGTGGGTGTGATTAGCCTTTCAAGCCGTTTCGAAAATCTGCCGCATATGACATCACTAGTGGGCGTGTCCACCTAGATCTTTGCTGGATAGATGAGCAACGTTTACTTAAGTCCACTGGGTAGGCTGGTAGACTGATTTATCCAGCACAGATCTATGTAGACACGCCCACTAGTGATGCCATATGGGGCAGATTTTCGAAACGGCTTGTCAGGCTAATCACACTCACACCTGGTGGTATAATATGTCCCCTTCAAGACAGACACACATGAAAGCAAAAGAAAAATGTCTCCCTTCCGGAGACAATCTCACTTTGTGGGCGATGGCCGCTGAGGCGCCAGTGACTCCGCCTGCTGTGGCCACGCCCGCCCCGACAACAGTAATGGCCAGGGAGGCCCCCAGCGTCAAAGGGGCCAATAAAATCCCTGCCCCCGCTGCAAGGCCCCCCAACACGGCTGTGGTCCCACCACTGATCCCTGCAACCTTGGTCCTGTTGGACACCTTGGAAATGGAAACGACAAAAAGAAGATATGATTTATTGGCCCACTCATGACTGCTGCTCGTTGTTGTGGATAAATGTAGCAGGCAGGAAGATTGTGATTGGAAGTGCAGCTTGGTGCCGCCTGGCACTGATTATCTAGATGAGGTGGCGCAGGTAGCGCTTCCCTTTAAAAGAGTTGTGAGCCGTGGACGGGAGAACAATATTGAGGTGTGGATTGAAGCAAGAGCCTCTAGATATATATCATCTGTGCAAACAGGAGGATCCTCGGCTTGGTGTCTGTGCGTATGGTGACCAGTAAATGGTACATGCAAGTAATGTTGTGTTCCAGATGCCTCAGAAACCAGCCTTCCGAGTTTCAAGTGGAGAAATCTTCCAGCTTTCTTGAGGCATTTCACAGAGGCAAGTCCTCTTTTGGTCAGGCCCCCTCGGAATTCTGAGAGTATACCGAGTTCAGTAATGACGCTCTCAACAAGAATGGCTGTGCCGTAAAGAGATTTATTTTCTTTGTATTTGTAACACGTTGGTCATTTTAATGTTGATTTGAAATGCTCTTACACACTTGATTACATTTCTACATTATTACGAGCTGGTTTGCTAAAGAGGCTTATGTAGCTAACAATAAACAATGAATAGCTTATTTCATGACACAATCACAAAGACGAACGGGAACGCTATGTGCTCCGAGACTGGAGATGACGTCACAAGTGAAACTCGGAAGGCTGGTGTCCGAGGCATTTGGATCACACCATGAGTCTACCGAAGTTTTGCTCGCATAATAGCATGTTTACAGGGGTCTGCAGCAACACGCCGCGCTCACGCTGGCGTGAGCATGCACAGCTACGAGTCATCCACACGCAAACTTCATTGGCACTAGAGTGCATTTAGCCTCTAGTTCATCTAGGCTGGCCTCTAATATGAGGAGGGAGTAACGCCGCAGTTCAAAAGCATAACCAACTGACTGCAGCCCTCTGGAGGATTTAAGGAGGATTGCCTTTGTTTGTTAAACCAGACACTTTTTTTTCCTGAGCTTAATTAATTGTGTCTATTTCTATTTACTTGGATGTATGACTGCCTTAAATATTGGCCACAATTGTCTTCGGCTGACCTGAGAGACTTAAGTGGGCCTAGGGGGAAGGCCTGCTAGTGGTAGCCTGTTAGCTTAATTGTTTTGTCTTTGTCTTTAGTCTTTTTTGGTTACCATCGCTATCTTGTTTGGCCTATGGGGAATTGTGCAATACTTCTTGTAGGAGCAGTATCCTGTTTGCGGTGTTCACTAGTGTGATGTGTGATATACAACTGTGTCCGTGCGTGTGTACGACCTATTTGACGTTAAGCCTCTCTTGCAGTGTGTGCATGCAAACCGTAGCCTACCTATTTATTCAACCTTAATTACTCACTTCTCACTTTCGTATTGTATTGTGGAATCTCATCTGCTGCTGCCTACATATGACCTTTGCTTGCCCTGGTTGCCAGCCAGTGTATTTATCGTCTAGTCTTTAATCAATTTATATTTTTGATTACATCAGTCCTCAATCATGGAAATTACAGATGAGAAATAGGGGTCTGACTCTGGATACAAACATTGATGATTGAAATGGTCTTAAACCACAGATGTTATGTGTCTTTGTTTGGCTATTATGCTATACTCCCCCAGACAACCACTAATTGTTTTTTGAGGTAATAAAGAGTTTGCGGTCTGAAAGCAAATCTCCACATTTCTACCTTTTAGAAAAACAATTGGAATACACAGTACATTTAACCTACACTGAATCCTCTAGAAGACACCAGTACCTTTATCCCACACTGAATCATATAGAAGACACCAGTAGGTGTCTTTTGTCGAACGCAAAGACACCTGAAGAGACCAGTACCTTGTCCAAGTGGTCCGCGATGAGGTTCAGCTGATTCATGTAGTTGCTGAGGGTTTCAGTGTTCTCAGTCATCAGCAGGTCAAACAGCTGGACTGCAATGTGGAACCGGTTGGCTTTAACAGCGATGATCCTGAGAGAGAGAGAGATAGAGAGGGAGAGAGGCAACTTACACTTGATTAGGTGTGTGTGTGTGTGTGTGTGTGTGTGTGTGTGTGTGTGTGTGTGTGTGTGTGTGTGTGTGTGTGTTTTTGTGAGTGGGAGAAATTCTAAGCCTTTGCCAACTTACCCACTTTCTTTCTTGTCTTTGAGGTCTTCCAGGAGGGAATCCCAAGCTGGGAAGATTATTTAAAATTCAGTAAATCTGGACCTAGCATTGACGGTATTATTAGGGTTTTAGTTGTCTAAATGTGGACTCACGTGACACGCTAGTCCACCACTGCATCAGATAGTCTGGGTCCTGATGAAAACGGAGAGGTTGAACACGCAATAGTAAGTTGTCAAGGTACACTAGGTTTCTTCTCGTTAAGACAAAACTTAATGGTTTATTGGTAGTTAACAGTTAATTGGTAATTAATACTCATTTTTTTTGGTATGGTAAAAAGCTTATTCCCTATGATTCACTGATAAATCATAGGCAATTGTTTATTCATGTGTACTTGGTAACCATAGGCTCATTGATAATGAATTACTAATTGTTCAAGAATGACTTATCAACCACTGATGGTATTTGACGTGTACTTTGTAATTAAAAGCGGGTCAGTGGTTACCAGGACAACACGTTGGAAAAGGCAATCTGGTTTGGGTCCTGGTTTGGGTTTGGGTCCTGGTTTGGGTTTGGGTAGAGGTGGTGGGCCAGTTTTGGTTTGGTCTTGATAAACTGGAGCCTTGAAAGGTATTCCAAAAAAAATGGATATATTTTAAAATAGAGGAGTAATACAGCTTCAAACATTTTGACATCATTATAAAACATGTACTGACACATCCCACGTCCTATTTAGTGACTAAACTGTCACACTATCCAACCTGTCTCAGTCTCTGAAGTATCTCAGTGTCTAAAGTGTCTCAGTGACTAAAGTGTCTCAGTGTCTAAAGTGTTTCAGCGACTAAAGTGTCTCAGTGACCAAAGTGTCTCAGTCTCCCAAAGTGTTTCAGTGAGTAAAGTGTATCAGTGGCTGATAATGAATGCCTAACGGATCAGGAATGACTAATCAGTGGTTAATGGTTAGTTAGTGATGATAACTTACCAGGACATGTTCGATCTGGTCAACTGATTTGGGTCTTCGTTTAGGAAGAGGTGGTGGGGCTTGGTCGGTTTTGTCTTGATTACCCGGTACCTAGAAAAGTATTTCACAATGAATGATCATTGGAATTAAGCTCTGTCTTAGTTTAGCGGTGCACCCACTGAACTTCTGATGTCTACAAAATGAAGAATGCTGTACAGAAGGGAACAGAATACATTGTTTATACAATGAAATGTAACTTTAACTCATAGCCAACATTTGACTGACAGTAATTTGTTTTGTCACACGTTTCAATGGCTGTCACTCATAATACCAGAAAGGACATTCTGGTGTCTTCATCCAAGCACTACAGGACAGTAATGAGAATGAAATCAGTGAGGTGGATATTATTGACATTTTATGCTGTGTTAATGAAACTATACATAAGTCCGTAGGACGAAAAAGTCTCAGTTTCTGTGTCTAAAGTTTCTCAGTGTCTAAAAGTGTCTCAGTGTCTAAACGGTGTCAGTGACTATACTGTCTCAGTGACTTAAGTGTCTGTTTCTGAAGTTTCTCAGTGTCTGAAATGTCGCAGTGACTGATAATAAATGACCAATAGATCATATTTGGCTTATGGATCCTGAATGACTAATTGATCATGAACGACTCATTGGCTGATTGGTATTAAATGTCTGATTAGTAATTAAATGCCGGTTAGTCTTTACCAGGATATGTTGGGACAGGTCGACTGACTTGGTTCTTGGTTTGGGTTTAGGAGGAGGCGGTTGGGCAGGGTTGGTTGGGTATTGTTTACCTGGGCCCTACAAAAGTATGCCAGAATGAAAAATATTTAGAATGAAGCTCTTTCTTAGTTTATTAGCACACACTCAACTTCAGATATCTACAAAACAAAGAATGTTGTACAGAAGAGAACAGAATACACAGTATATATAATGAATTGTAAGGTGACCGCATAACCCACATTTCAATGACAATGTTTTGTTTAGTCACATGTGTCGATGACTTCCCACTGTCCCTATTAATCCTAGTCGGGATATTTTGGTGTCACGTCACAGCCGTACAGGATGGGAAAGAGATTTTTTCTTTTTTGAAAGTAATCCCATTGTAACAGTGGTAGAAATGTTGGAATACATTTGTAAAATGCAAACATGAGTAACAGTTGAGGTAGACGTTATGCTTTGTTATTGAAACTGTTCATCATTGACCATTTTACATAAGTCTAATGTCAAAGTGTCTGACGTGTCTCAGTGTCTGATGTGTGTGTCTCAGTCTCTAGTGTGTCTCAGTCTCTTAAGAGCCTCAGTGCAGTCCCCTATACTCTGTGTAGGTGAGTCCAGAAGAGTAGATGTGTATGGTTTTATTGTTGCTCATCGTTACATTCTCATTCACTCTTTTGAAATATTCTAGTTGGAATGCCTTCTTTATTAACGTTACAGACTAGAAAGACTGGTCACAAACGGTTGATCAATGGTTGTTTAGCTACCAACTTTAAACAAAGGTTTTTGATAGAGAAAGCGAAAGTATGAACATACCTGGGTCCAACCACACCCTGGGATACAACTACGTCTTCTTTGATGAATATCATCGAGCAGTAACATACCTGACAAGGCTACTATAAGCTCATGACACTAAGATAAGCTTTCAATGCTATAATAAACCAACAAGGCTAAACCTTGTCAGTGTCTGTTAAACCAGCGGTTTATCATTGAGCATCTGACTGATATTCTCAGTCAGAAAAAAAAACAAAAAAGCTGGAGTGGCTACAAAAAAAAGTAGATATCACATATTAAGTCCTTGCAGAATTGCAAAACAATGATTAAGATCAACAAAGTGGATATGCACATACTTGAGACTTCCTTGCAATTTATTTTACCAATCAAAATTCAAGCCCATTATGGAAAGTCATGCATTTTTGGATATTCATTCAGACTCTCATGTCGGCCTTTACAGTGCCGTTTTAGTTCTGAAAGTCTGCGCACTTTTAGACTTTCAGAAAAGAGGAATAAAATATACAGAATTTGAAAGTCATTCTTGAAGAACAACCAGCAGTTTATCATTGAGCATGTGACTGATATACCCAGCTGCTAGACTGATACAATCCAACAAGAGAAGTTTCAGGAATTGGAATAATATCTAAAAGTGAATATTCATTTGTACAAAGTGTGAGTTGTTGTTGTCCTTGCTGGACCAGTTCAGCTCATCTCGGTGTACAAGTCTGCATGGCTTTTACATTCACATTTGGAGAATGCTCTTCTTCAAAGTCACGTTAGGCTGTGAATAACCATAGCATACAAAAAAGCTGGAGTGGCAACAAAAAAACGTAGATATCACATTTTAAGTGCTTTCAGAATTGCAAAACAATGACTAAGATCAACAAAGTGGATATGCACATACTGTAGACTTCCCTGCAATTTATTTTACCAATCAAAATTCAAGCCCATTATGGAAAGTCATGCCTTTTTGGATATTCATTCAGACTCTCATGTCGGCCTTTACAGTGACGTTTTACTTCTGAAAGTCTGCACACTTTTAGACCTTCAGAAAAGAGGAATAAAATATACAGAATTTGAAAGTCATTCTTGACGAACAACCAGCAGTTTATCAATGAGCATCTGACTGGTGTACCCAGCTGCTAGACTGATACAATCCAACAAGAGAAGTTTCAGGAATTTGAATAATATTTAAAAGTTAATATTCATTTGTACAAAGTGTGAGTTGTTGTCCTTGCTGGACCAGTTCAGATCATCTCGGTGTACTAGTCTGCATGGCTTTTTACATTCACATTTGGAAAAGGTTTTTCTTCAAAGTCACGTTAGGCTGTGAATAACCATAGCATACAAAAAAGCTGGAGTAACTACAAAAAAAAGTAAACATCACATTTTAAGTGCTTTCAGAATTGCAAAACAATGATTAAGATCAACAAAGTGGATATGCACATACGTTAGACTTTTTTGCAATTTATTTTACCAATCAAAATTCAAGCCCATTATGGAAAGTCATGCCTTTTTGGATTATTCATTCATATAAAGAGGATGTGTGTATTGCAGTTGTTCAGGCAAGATTCTCATGTCGGCCTTTACAGTGATGTTTTAGTTCTGAAAGTCTGCATACTTTCAGACTTTCAGAAAAAAGAGGAATACAATGTACAGAATTTGAAGGTCATTCTCGACGAACAATAAGCAAATACAAAAACACTACATTCAGACAAGTGACATAATTAAAGGCTTACAAAACGCAAGGTTTAGCACAAATGGTCCAGATTTTAAAAAGTTCAGAAGGACAATTGGGATGCCTTACCTGTGCCATAGTTTGGTTCCGTACAGGGGTATGTTGTGCTTGCTATTGAAAACAACTTTGTCTCATTAGGGATTGATGAATCTGATACGCACCAGATGAATTGAATAGAGGCAACCCCTGGGCTGAACAAGTTCAACTCCACCTGCTACATTCCTATGGTCTCTAGTTTTAGAAATGGCAGACAAGCTCAAATCTGAGTGACCGGGGCTCGTCCCAAACCTTAATTCTTTTGAATTTAAAACCAATACTTTGGTCAACACCTCGGTATGCAGTTATTACTGCGGCTAGCAAGTTTATGCACAAAAATACAGGAATTTAGATAAATCAGTGCCCAAACTGGTCCAGGACTGCATGTCGAAACCTATATGGACACACATGTGCTCCCCACTGCCAGAACAAACAGCTGCATTTGTATTCATCCCCCCCCCCCCCACCCACCCCCAAGCCCACAAAGCCCAAAGTGCATTCTGGATTGATGAGGATACTTATTAAAATACTTATTTTTCATCAACATTGCAAAAAATGTATATGCAGTATTTCTGAGACAGAAGCCCTAAGATGTTTTCATATGGGAATGAACCCAATATCTGATACTTATGGTCGATGCTTCTTACGATTCAAAGCCTGATTTGAAAATAATTGAAATTTTAAACCTCATTGTAACTATTGCATCATTGTGTAGACATCTATCTAAAAAGGTTAATAACGTGACCTCAAGCCAATGGATGGAAAAACATTAAAAAGCTTTATTTATTTAAACTGATATTCATAGTTGCTCATGAATAGAATTGTGTATAATTGTAACAATATCAAAACAAAAAAGAAAAGAAAAGACTGTCTCTTCTACTCCACGGTCCGACCAAAGTACTCCTTCTGGAACTTCTGGAACTCCTCCTCACTGAAGACGGAGGTGGTCTCGGACGCCTTCCTGACTGGCGCGTCCGGACGGTTCCTCGCCTGCCTGCCGGTGTGCTGGCTCATGATCTGATTGGCCGACGGGAAGAGTGTTATATTTTACTACGGTTTGAATGACTGAAGGAAGGAATATTGACTAATGACAATGTGTTTTTTGTTGTTGTTTCTCTTTAGATGCTCCTTCATAACACATCTTATCTTACATCGAGTGCAGTGGGCAGACAACACGAATACTGACTTTCTTGGTGACCGCGTCGGTGGCTATGTAGCCACTCCCCAGGAAGTAGGCAAGGTTTTCTGTCAGGTGGCTCTTCCCCTGAGTCTTCCTGAACTCCTCTGGGTAGAGAGAGAGAGAGAGAGAGAGAGAGAGAGAGAGAGAGAGAGAGAGAGAGAGAGAGAGAGAGAGAGAGAGAATAAAATGATTGGGTGCATATTTGACCTTGCTATATCTGGTAAGTCCATTTGATATCAACCGTACCATATCTTCAAACCCTGTCGAGACCACGGAAAGTAAAAACATGATTACATTCTTCCAAAAGGTTTGCGATGGGATTCCTGTGTGACCCAAAATACAGTGTACGATAGAGATATGCAGGGGCTTATTGAATGCGTGAAAGTCTAAAGCCATACATTATGACCAGTGTCCAGTATTTGCTAGATAATGAGAATGCAGTCAAAAGTTTTGATTTAAAAGTATTACCAACAGCGTTCTTGATCCTCTTGTCTTTGACGGTGGCTTTGCTCTTACCGGGACCCAGGCGTCCCTGCAGACGTTTAACCTGCTTAGTGACGCCTCGCCGATTAGTGCTCACCATGTCCATCACATTGGCTTTGCTAGGAGTCTGTCGTTTTTTTACTTTGCTTGATTTTCCTTTACCGACATCTGTAAAACAGGATTAAGGCAGTCAAGGAAGATGGTTCTGATGTCAACCAAACTTAAGAGAATACAAGAAAGGATGTTGGTCATCCTTGAACTTAATTTGAATAGGCAAGGCAAGGCAAGCCAACTTTATTTATATAGCACTTTTCGTATATGAGGCAGACTCAAAGTGTTTCCCATAGAAACATTGTTATTTAAACACAATACAATACGATAAAATAATAGATAAGTAAAAGAAAAACAGGCAAAGTAAAACAATTCATTGTCATGTATTAACATTCTCTCTGGTATCAGATCATGTATTAAGTCCCTCTGGTATCGAAGAGACGTGTTAGCAGAGATTCACCTCGTAGTTAGGTCTCATCTATCCTGCACTTCTCATCTGAATATATGAACAATTCAAGTGCACTATGTACATAACATCTAATTTACATCAAACTACGAATCAAAGAGATACGTAGAATGGGCGCAGCCAAACCATCGAGGGTCTTTAACAAACATCAACGTGTGGTTTTATCTTCATCGCTACCTTTAATGTCGTTGCTTAGCAGGTCAAGGCCTCTTCTTATTATCGATGCCGACATATTGATATTTGCTTAATTTTAATAACTTGTTCTTTAACTTCATTCGAGAACTTCCTGATATAAGGGAATCATGTCCGCCATCGACCAAAACGTGCGCGATAATCAACATCCGGTGAATGGCGCTCCTTTAAAACGGGCTCGGCTAAAGCCTGCGTAGAGGCAAATTGTTCCGAATAGGGATAAGTAAGAGAAAGGAAAAATAACAAAAAGTAAAATTAGTTCCCATTTTTCTCGATAATTCATAGGTGATTATTACAAGTACTGGGAAACTAGTCATAATCGTAGTCACTAGTCCTTATTTTTCTTTTTACCATTTATTTGATTTTAGCAAACGTCTTCTTAAATATGGGGTCAGGACAGTCTCATTAATAATGAATGCACAGAGGAAGGATTCACAAATGTATTTTGTGATTTATATATAAATGACTCTCTTCTCACAAATACATTTCAATGCACACACAAATGGATATCGGTATGTATAAATGTAAAATAAATCCATAAACAAAAATAAGTTTCACAAACACATTTCCGATCCACACACAAATGTGTCTTGTTTTAAATAAATGTAATATAAATCCATAGATATATTAATAAAATATGTATTTGGATGTTGTTACATTTATATACAAACTGTTAAACTTGAATTAACAAGACGCTTTTCATTTGTGAACTTGTTTGCATTTGTGTGTGAACTGGTCTGTATTTATATGTGGATTTTTGACTCTCCTGACGTGCCTGGAATCACAAATGCATTTTTTTCAACAAGGAACTCTCTGTAGCCAATCAGATGCCTCCCTCGTTTTCAGCCAATCACATGACTGCAGACCCGACCTCTGAAGAATAAGTCCAGCCTCCGAGCTTCCCGGTTCGCTCGGTCAAATGTCTATGGGAAATAACGTTTTTTTTTAATGATCGTACATAACAATCTCTAGGTGGCAAAGAAGTAAAAGCTGCGTCACGTTTTGAACTACACACTTTTTCCGTCTAGTTTGGACTGGGTTAGAAAACCCAACCCAATAAACCGCCAATGTGTGCAGGGTCCGGGAGGGTAAATTAGGGTTCTAGCTCAAGCAAGCAATTTACCTCGGGGAGTGTAAACGCGCGGACCGTGCCGCGAAAAAGGCGATCATAAAACGGCCTATTTGGCAGTGTAAAAACGTGTCACTTGTGTTCTCTGTGTTGTTCTACAAAGCAGTGGACGCTTGTTGATGACGTATTACGACATGATGACGAATGTGCAAGAGGCAACCGTACTTCCCAAAGTGAAGGCTTGCTAGAGCACTTCCTTGCTAGTCGCGTCCTATGGAGATGGGGCTAGAGTGCTGGCTAGTGTTTGTAGCGTTCAGAGTTTGGAACGACTCGCTAGTGTGGAAGCGCTTCCGCTTCTGCTTTTTAATATTGCTCCAGTGTTAAATATTTTAATGTTTTAATTGTTGAAATTGTTATTGGCTTGTTTTAACACCACCTACTTACATATTAAAACAAATCAATCCATGCAAAATATAGCCTATCATTATGTTGCAAAAACGTTGGAAAGAAATTGCACAGGTTCATTTTTTGCATTTACATTATTAATCTATAAAAAGCAATAAGGCACAAAATATTTCTGAAAACGTTCAAATAACTTCACTTGGGTAAAGAAATGTGTATTGCTTTCTATAAGCATTTTTTTAATATCCCGCGCAGCATGTGAACGTAAAGGATTGTTGGTATTTTGGCTCGTTGAGGATCCATCGATGCATCCTTGAAAAATCTCGGAATTCTCAAAAACTGTTCTCAACATTGGAACAGTGCTTGTCGGCGTTCTATGACGTGGCGTCCTTAAAAAGGAAGCCGTTGAGCATGCTTCCTTCACATAGGGAAACAGCCATGGTGTGTTCCTCAATCCTCGGACGCCGGAGTCGAAAGTCGATATTCTCCCAGCTTTCTTGCGGCATTTCTCGGAGGCACGCCCCCTTTTTCTCTTCATCTTTCGGAAATCTGAGGGTAGACCGAGAGCAGGGATGACGCTCTTAACATAATGGCTGCGCCCGTGAAGAGATTTCTTTTTTGTATTTGTACCATGCTGGTCATTTTATTGTCAATTTTAAATGATCTTACACACTTGATTACATTGCTACTTTATTCGGGTCACCACTTTATACATTGCATGGAGCTCCAGAGCCAACAACCCTCCACGAACGAATGACCATGTTGGGCGCAGAGGTCCAGCTCAAGCTCGGCAACACCAGAACCAATGTGCAGCCTCCTGACCTCCACATCAACCCTGGAAAAACAGACCCAGCAACCCGACGCAAGAATAATCAACAGGAAAGGCTCTCCACGGTTGCCATCCACGGATCAAACAGACATCAACAGACTCAACAACCACAGGCCCCGCCCCCTCAACAGTAGATGCCGCAATTCCTCCCCTATTGTGTACTTCTGTCTCCACTGAACAACGGACCACAATACTCTCAACAGCTGCAACCTCAACAGCCCTATCCCAATACCCAGAATCAACCTGAACAATGGCAAAACCAACAACACCAACAACCTCCACACTCCACACCTGGCTGGTCACACCAAGGTGGAGGCGGGAAAAGACAAAAATCACGGCAAGGCCAATCACCACGTCAACCTAACACCTGCTACGACTTTGGCCAAAAGGGCCATTACTGGCACCAGTTCCCAATCAATTCTTTGTAAGATTTGCTGATACAATTCAGATGTCGTTCATATTCCCCAACCCTGATGCTGTGCCCATTTTGTATGATTACTCACAGGACAGTGACCAAGAGGACAACATGGACGCAGCGGACACATCCACACAGGCTCCGACTACAGCGGATCCCTCCTATCAGAGCCACCGGTCGAAGTCCATGGAGCGCTTGGGGTTCACCTCTAGGGTGTGCTCAGTCGCGGTCATGGTGAAGCAAAGAGAACTCCGTGGCCATTTAGAGGAGGTGATCCAACTACCAGGATGCCACCCACCAATCAAATAATCAATATTTGTCAAATGCCTTGCATTTTTGTACATGAAATTCTGCCATTGTCATTTGCTGTCCTATAGCAATTTATGTGCATTTTGTTTACTTTACGTTATGTGAGTCTTTCAGCCTCAAAGGTAGGAATTATGTAAATTATTTTAGTGTATGCTATTTCTGATGACATGTTTCAAGCTAACAACAGTTAGGAATGGTTTCTTCTCCACATAATGGACAGCACCATATAAGGTTTTAATGATTTTTTAGATAAGTTAAAGACTACAAACATGGCCCCTTTGCCATCTCTGTTTAAGCCAAGACAGACCAAAGGTTTACCTGCGTGAATTAGAACATGTAGGCTTATTTACCGTTCCGCCCACTCCCAATATAACTGTTTGTTTACCTGTGCTCGGGAGATGCTTCATGAACCCCCTCCAGAACGCAAGCCCGTTTACCTTGTGTCTCTGTTAGAATAAACCATGTGTTGAACATCTACCACTGTGCGAGTCATACCTAGCATGAGACCACCATACCACAAAGGATCTAAATAGTTTTTCATCACAATGCTGACGGTTTCAGAGTTTTAGTGTCGTTTTTGGCAGGATGACTGCTGAGCATCCGACGATAAACACCCACCAACAAAGCAGAACACAGCGCCTCCTCTCCCAGTTAGAAATTGGCCAGGCAGATGATTGGTTTCTTTGTGTTGTTGGTTAAGTCCTAACCAACTCAAACATATCAGGGGTTCTGTCTGAGAATTACTGCATATACATTTTTTGCAATGTTCCTATGGTGAGTAATAAGTAATTAGTCCCGTGTTCACTTTGCCAAAGTTTGAATTTGAATTTCAATGAACCTTTTGGGTGACAATCAAGCAGTGCCTGTGGACTGTATTCTTCTATCAAAGCAGACACAGTGTTGACAGCAGAGATCACTGTGTGCCAATGGACCATTTATCTTCAGGTTAATTAGCACGTCGACTACTATTTCGATTATAAAAAAAAACCTCCCTCACTTCTTCCGGTGTCACCTCACCATGAGCGTCGCTAGCAATTGAAAACATTCGGGGCTAAAGCCCAGAAGTTACAGTCCTTTTAAAAGGGGGGGTTCGGGGGGGGGGGATTCTCCCCCGTGAATTTGAAAATTGGGCTGATGAAATAAGCAATTGTAACGTAGTTTGAGAAGGAAAGGAAAGACCAATCGTCATGTCTGACTCACTTCGGGGCAGGCCTACCTACCACCTACTTACCAGGCAACCTCGGTTACTAATATTCATACTGGTTTAAATAATACATTTGATAGTATTTCCCATCTTTGCTGAGCAAGGGTTTTGTTCAAAAGTTCAGTGATTGAAACAAATAAAAGCCCTGGCTATTGAAGTTTTACGGTACCACCTACCCGATGTCAAGTGTGGACCGGGTTGAATTCACTGCGGGTCTCTCTTCTTATATCCATCTTACAAAATATGTTTTATTACTGTCCTTTTCAACACTCTCTGATCTCACTAAAAGGCTAGCAGCACGAAACAGCATTATCGACGAGATGCGCTATGCATGGAGAAGACAGAATACCGACGTTGAATTTGCAACATTTTGCAACAAATTATTCTAAATCTGCCCATATATGGACACGTCAGAATTTTGCGGTTTTCACTGGCTTTGTTGCATATATGCTGCTAGTAATGCAACCACAAAGAAGTATACTCTACGGGGCTATTTTCATCATTATTATTATTATTATTATTATTTTTTTTTTTGACGGCACAGCGATCCGGGGCTATTCCCAAAAGATCCGGGGCTATAGCCTCGAATGCCCATGTGTAATGACGCGCCTGCACCTCACATGTGGATATAGCGTATGGAAATAACGTTAATACATTTGTTGTTATTTTGTTTTGGTTCTGTTTTGCTATTTTGTTTTGATTGCTTTAGTTCAGTTTGCTTTTGTGTTATTTTCCCTTTATCTATTTCATTGTTTGACCATTGGGTTGCTGGGTTTTAGAACCCCTGTTTTGCTGTTTGGTTTGGTTTGGTTTTGCTCCAGTTTTCTTTATTTAGTTATTATTATTATTGTAATAAAAGAAAGTTAGTATATTTATTGTCTCTGCCTCTTTAGTTCTCGAACCTGTGTCCTTATTATTTCTGTAATATCATAGTTAAATTTTCTTTGTTCTATATTTCCTGGGGTGTAATTCCCCAGGTGGCGTTGTCGGTCCCTCTTTAGTTATTTCCCCCTTCCCCCGTTCATATTGTCTTTTACACTGAGCCCCACCACATTTTGGCGTTGACGGCAGGATTCCTTTGAGGCAGAGACTTGTAGTTTTTATTTTTTTTTCCACAACCCAATTGATTTGTATGTAGTTTGTTAGGGTTTATTTTATTTTTTTAACTACAAAACAGCAGCAGGTGCCGGGCAGTTCCTGGCACAGACAGTTTCTCTCACCTCTTCAGTTTTGTTTCCTCATGGAGGAGGAGGTCGCCCAATTAAGAGACTTGGTCACTCAGCTGCGAGCTGAGAATCAACACATGCGTCAAGAGCGAGAGGCTAACCAGCCTTGGCCCAGCACCTCCTCAGCAATTCCATCAGCTCCTGGACCCTCTTCAGCTCCTACAGTAACTGAGAGACTGATTCATTTCCCCAGAGACCGGAAATGCCCACTCTTTCGGGGCAGGACAGGACTAATCATTGGGGAGTGGATTGAAGAGGTCCACGCCTGCATACCAGCTCGTCACCTGTCTCCAGCGGACCAAGCGCTCTTCATCTATGATCACCTGGAGGGAGAAGCAAGAGAAGAAATTAAATATCAGTCCCCAAAGGAAAGGGCAGATCCAGATAAGGTTCTGCTTATATTAAAATAACTCTTTGGGTGTACAAAATCATATGTGTCCCTGCAGGAAGACTTTTTCTCCAAGAAGCAACGAGATGATGAAGAGTTCTCTCATGCATTAATGTGTTTGATGGAGAAGGTGGTACAAAAAAACCCTCATGGTTCACTTAATAGGGAGGTATTGTTGAGAGATCAATTTGTTGAACATGTGTTTGATTGTTCCCTTCGCAGAGAACTAAAGCAGTTTGTCCGGGGCCACCCTACCGCCACCCTGATAGAGGTCTGTACTGAGGCTATTAGATGGGAACAAGAAGGGATGCCTGGGGGTGCAAGGGGCAGAAGCTATTCTGTTCCCAGTGCAATTAGTTACCAGCACACTGTACAAGGTAATCAGTCCAAGCACCAGGGGGCAGGTAACTCATCCTTCGGTTCTGAGTTGAGTGAACTGAAGGAAATCCTCCGCAACCAGTAAGAGCAACTGATCCACCTCACAAAGAGCTTTTTAGCCCTTAAGGAAGGCCCTAAAACCCAGTCAGGCCATGGTAAGAGAACGGTGATCTGTATAAGATGTCAAAAACCAGGTCATTTTGCTAGGGAGTGTAGAGAGGATTATGTAGCTATACAGCCCCAGCAAGCTCCTGCTGCCACACAACCCATGTCCCGCCCTAGAAACCAGGGAAACTTGCACCCCCTGAACCATTGAGCCAAAGTTCAGGTGGGGGCTCATCTGGCTCCAATTTGAATGCTAGTCATGAAAGATTGTGTTAGTGCCATTTTGCCATATTGTAATTTAGACTTAGAGTAAAACTGTTTTGTATTAATCTAAATATTATATATTTAGATTAATATTTAGTGATTGTTTATTATATTGATTAACTAATTGTTTTGCATAGTTTTGCTTTTTAGTTTAATAACTGTTTAGTGTACTTGTTTTCATTGCTTATACTTATTAGAGATGCATAGGACATTGGTTGCTATAGAGGGCGCTGTTATGCCGTAGCATTGAGGGAGAGTAAAACTGTTTTGTATTTTTTTTTTGGCATTCAGTAAAGACGGAGCGAACGCACTGTTTTTTCTTCCGTTGTTTCAACAGTAAACACGCGTAGATCTCGTTCTTTCTGTCAAAGAGTGGTTAATCGACTGAATATGTTTAGAGCAATTTACAAATGCACAAGAAGGGAGTTTTAGCCTCTACTGATTGGTTGCTGCATGTCCAAATATTTCTGTACTTATGGGAGGGGTGCAGGTTCCCTGCTTAGTGGACACTGGAACAATGGTGTCAACGATAACCGAGAGTTTCTTTTTGCAGCATTTTGAGCCCTGGGGCCCAGAAAAACTCCAGTCTTGTAATTGGCTCAGATTAAGTGCTGCAAATGGATTAGCAATTCCATATGTGGGTTATCTGGAATTGGACGTGCAGCTTTGTGAAAAAACCGTTAAAAGACGGGGGGTGTTGGTTGTGAGAAACACTCCACATAGTGTATCCTTAGTCCCTGGTGTACTAGGAATGAACATCATCAAATAATGTTACTGGGAGTTATTTGTGCAACATGGGCCTGCCCTCTTTGACTTGCCTTCTGTGTTACAGGCCCCCACATCCATTCAGCAGGCTTTTCAGCAGTGTCATTGGGTCCAAACGAAAGCCCCTCCTGAACGTTCAGGTTGTGTAAGGGTAAAAGGGGGAAGGGTTTGCAGAGTCCCAGGGGGTACTATGAAAATGGTGGCAGCCACAGGTTCCCAACATTTGGTCGATCAGATTTTGTTTGAGCCCAGCAGCAGTGGCTTGCCTGCAGGGCTATTAGCTTCTCCAGCCCTGGTTCACATGGTTAAAGGTACTGTATATATTCCCATTGTCAATGTAGGGACCCAGTGTGTTGCACTATACCCCAATACCATTCTAGGTACTGTTAGTGAAGCTCACCTTGCCAACTCACCTGATAACCTTGTGGAGGAGGGGGTAGAAGTTACAGTCTCTTCACAGACTACCAGTTCAGTGCAGGATAAGGTCGCTGTAGTTGATTTAACAGCACTCACTCAGGACGAGCAGTGTCAAGTTAGGCTGCTACTGCAGAAATACAGTGGTATCTTTTCAGCCTATGAGGGAGATTTAGGTTGTACTAACCTCATTTCTCACGACATTCCATTACTAGATGACGTGCCAGTGCGCCAACGATATCGGCGTATCCCACCTTCAGAGTATGAGTCGGCAAAAGCCCACATTCGTCAACTTCTGGATGCACAGGTCATCAGTGAAAGTAGTAGCCCCTTTGCCTCTCCCATTGTGCGTGAAAAAGAAAGACGGAAGCCTTCGGTTGTGTGTGGACTACCGGCTTTTGAACAGCAAGACTCGCAAGGATGCGTTCCCCTTGCCCCGTATTGAAGAATCCCTTGATGCATTATCAGGGGCCCACTGGTTCTCCACGTTGGACCTGGCTGCTGGGTACCATCAAGTACCTGTCACAGAGGGGGACAAGGCAAAGACGGCATTCTGTACCCCTTTTGGGTTGTTCGAGTGGAACCGGATGCCTTTTGGTTTGTGCAACGCCGCAAGCACTTTCCAAAGATTGATGGAGAGGATCTTTGGGGATCAACATGGTCAATCATTGCTGTTGTATTTGGATGATGTTGTTGTTTTTTCTGCCACTGTGACAGAGCATATTCAACGCATGGATGCCGTGTTGGGTTGCCTACAGCAAGAAGGACTGAAAGCCAAGTTGGAGAAGTGCTCCTTCTTCAGACCAAAGGTGAACTACCTAGGTCACATCATTTCTAGAGAAGGTGTAGCCACTGATCCAGACAAAATCGAGGCTGTTGCAGGGTGGCCAAGGCCTAACCATGTGTCAGAGCTGCGCTCTTTTCAAGGATTTGCCAGCTATTACAGACGTTTTGTTGAGGGGTTTGCAAAGCTGGCAGCCCCTTTACATCGCCTGGTTGCTCAACTCACTGGCACCAAAGCCCGGAAACCATCAGGTGGAAGCCTTCATGCTGCATGGACAGAGGAGTGTGAGCAGAGCTTCGAGGGGCTGAAGAAAAGGTTGGTGTCAACTCCAGTCCTGGCCTATGCTAACTTTTCATCACCCTTCATCTTGGAGATTGATGCCAGCTACAACGGACTGGGTGTTGTACTGTCCCAAGAACAGCAGGGTAAGGTCAGACCTATTGCCTATGCAAGCCGTGGTCTTAAGCCAACAGAACGCAACATGACAAACTACAGCTCCATGAAATTGGAATTTCTCGCCCTTAAATGGGCTACGACTGAAAAATTCCGGGACTATCTATTGGGACAGAATTGTGTGGTGTATACAGACAATAATCCCCTCAGCCACCTGTCCAAAGCCAAGCTGGGTGCTACCGAGCACCGTTGGGCTGCACAGTTGGCTTCCTTTGACTTTTCCATCAAATACAGGTCTGGTCAAAGCAACAAGAATGCAGATGCACTTTCCAGGAAACATCCACCAAGCATTCAAGCATCGGAGTATGTAGCTCCAGGCACATCAGTCCCGGAATTACTACAACAGGTTGTTGTGGAGAATCGAGTGACCCAGGCTACTGTTTCAGTTTTCCCTTACTACTCCCCCCCTGACTTGCATGGCTTACAGGAAGCTGATCCAGTAATCCGAGAGTTCCTGACGTTTTGGACGAGAAAGAGGGCCCCGGATGCAGCTGAGCGACGGCAGGCTTCCAAAGAAGTCCTGGTGCTGATCAAACAGTGGGACCGGCTGGTGGAGCAAGGAGGGGTGCTCTATCACCGTGTCACCATCCCTAGAAGAGATGAAGTGCTCCAGTTAGTACTCCCTACATCGCTCAAGACACAGGTACTTCAGCAGTTGCACAATGAACATGGGCACCAAGGTACTGAGCGAACAACAGAGCTGGTCCGTCTGCGGTGCTATTGGCCAGGGATGCACCATGACATCAAGTAATGGTGTCGGGAATGTGAACACTGCCATGTATCCAAACACACTCAACCTACTGCCTGTGCTTATATGGGTCACTTGCTTGCTTCACGTCTGAACCAGATCCTGGCCATCGATTTCACCATCCTGGAGCCTTCGAAGAGTGGGGCAGAGAACATCCTGGTCATGGCCGATGTCTTTTCGAAGTATACACAAGCCATCCCAACCCACGACCAGCGGGCATCCATAGTGGCCAGAGTATTGGTCAATGAGTGGTTCTGCAGGTTCGGTGTGCCTGGTCGCCTCGACTCTGACCAGGGCAGGAACTTTGAAAGCAACCTCATCCAGCAGCTCTGCCAGATGTACGGCATTGAGAAGAGCCGCACAACACCCTACCATTCAGCTGAAAATGGCCAATGTGAGAGGTTCAACCACACCTTACACAGCCTTCTTCGTACTCTGCCCATCACCAAGAAGAGAGACTGGTCCAGCTACCTGCCTCAAGTGACCTTTGCATACAATACAATAGCACATCAGTCGACTGGTGAGTCTCCGTTTTTCCTGATGTTTGGCCAAGACCCACAATTACCTGTTGATTTTCTGTTGGGCAGAGTACAGGAACCTGTACCTGGCCACCCCCATGATTGGATCGTGGAACACCAGACACGGCTACGTCATGCTTTTGAAAGTACAACCAGGCATCTGGAAGCTGCAGCTGCCCGGCGGAAGGAACAATATGACAGGCATGTTCGTGATGTCCCACTGCAAGAAGGTCAGCTGGTCCTCCTCAAAGACACCAGCGTAAGGGGCCGTCACAAAATTCAAGACATCTGGAGCTCAACAGTGTATAAAGTACTGAAGGCCCCTGGCATGGTAGGGTCTGTGTATACTGTGGCTCCGGTGCATAACCCCCAGCAGGTAAAGCATGTTCATCGTTCTCTCACAAAAGGCAAAGTGGATTGTGCTGCTAATTGTCCCCCCAGTGAACCTCCTGAACAGATGGGATCCATCTCAGCAGATGAGTCATCGTTTGACAGCGACTGGGCTGTAGTGACCTCTGAACCCATGGCTGTCCCAAGAAACCATCTACCAGCGCGGCCTGTCATCATCACCCTCTTACCAAACCAAACTGATGCTGCTGCTACATCTCAGCCAAGCGAAGGCCCAGCGTATTTAACAACAAGCACTGAAATTCCAAGCACCGGTGAGGCCTCCCTGAGGAGAACTACCTGTCCAAACGCAGGCAGACACCCAAACCTTCACATTCTTCCTCAGGTTGCTGGGAGTAGTACTATTGGGGCTGCTAACTCTCTGATGCATGTGCTTACTGGCTGTGTGGTGTTTAGACCATGGCAGTAAATGTAAATCGTCGCGCCGACAATTAAAAACCCAGGGGGTAGATTGTAGTGAACCTCAGTAGGGGTTGCGAATGCAACCCCATCTTAGCTCCTCCTCCTGCACCCAGGTGCAAGATAAAAGGGCCAAGATGGCTGAACTCAGCCTCTGTTGGTTACCTCCTAGGGTGGTGAGAAGGGTCCCCGTTTTTTAACAGTTTTGAGTTCCCATTTGAACTTTTATTAATTAGTGTCTCTTGTTTTTTTAGGATCCCCTGCTGCTGTTTTGTACGGTTTTACTTCTGTTTTAGCTGTGCTGTTTTGTTTTTGGTTCTGTTTTGCTATTTTGTTTTGATTGCTTTAGTTCAGTTTGCTTTTGTGTTATTTTCCCTTTATCTGTTTCATTGTTTGACCATTGGGTTGCTGGGTTTTAGAACCCCTGTTTTGCTGTTTGGTTTGGCTCCAGTTTTCTTTATTTAGTTATTATTGTAATAAAAGAAAGTTAGTATATTGTCTGTGCCTCTTAGTTGTTGAACCTGTGTCCTTATTATTTCTGTAATATCATAGTTTATATTCTTTGTTCTATATTTCCTGGGGTGTAATTCCCCAGGTGGCGTTGTCGGTCCCTCTTTAGTTATTTCCCCCTTCCCCCGTTCATATTGTCTTTTACACTGAGCCCCGCCACACCTGCATTTTCTACCGACATTTACCAGAGTTTAATCAAACATGTATAACGAAGGCCCAACAAAGACTTCACTTCCAGCTTTACGAGCTCATTCATCTGAATAATAAATCAATTGTGACCAGTAGTGTGTTCACCATGAAATTAACTTAAGTCTAAAGTCAATGTGTGTGTGTGTGCGAGAGAGAGACTTGATGCGTGTTCCTGGTGTCCGTCATGCGCGTAACGCGTTCAGTGTGGCCGTACCTGACCATTGGCATTGAGTTTGAAGAGATCAAAAAATTCAAGGGGACACGCAACGAGCTCAGATGTTCTGAATCGATCCCGGGCATAACCACAAGGTGGCAATGTACTGTAATTCATCAATTAACAATTATTTATGTAGCCCTATAAATTATCTCTCTCTTTCTCTCTTTCTATTAGACACAAACACACACATACGTTCTCAACTATTTTGAAATATAGGATCAACCCGAAAACAAAGACCTTTAGACGACGTGATGTTTCTACTTTTTTATTTCTGGGGAAGAGCTGGCTAGAATACGAAATGGGGAAATGATAAGTAAAAGACCGTGAGTAGAGACATGCTTAAGGTCAGCACACCGCTTTGTGGCTAATCTGCATTTTGCCGAATCACCCGCCTCCATGTTTTTCACAGAAACAGCAGATCATTTACAACAACCCGACATGGAAACCTCCACAGGTAGGTTTTACTCACATGCATTGACTTTACTTTGATAATTGTTATTTTCTATCTCCAATTACATGATTAATGAGTATTCGACGAGGATGGTGATATAAGTCTGGATGTGTAGCCTTATTACATTGATGACGTATGAAGTATGAATATCGATGATGAGATGCTTTGAACGATTATTTGATTAAGTGGATTTTGACATCATTCAGTTTAGTATTCATTAATTCAGTCATTTAGATTTTATTTTTTTTCTAAGAACAGTAAACAGTCAATATCTTAATGGATGGGTGCTATTTGATTAGTGATTAGTGAAGTTTAAGTATTTGGTAGATTACGGTCTTTCAGGACGTCAACTATGTTTGAAAAGTGTTCCCAACACAGGTTCTCTACTAAAAAGTAAACACTAAGAAAAAGGGCTTGTAAGCTTTTTGAACTAAGTTAATTTTCTCTCTGTGTGTGAGTGTGTGTGTGTGTGTGTGTTTGTGTGTGTGTGTGCGTGTGTGTTTGTGTGTGTGTGTGTGAGAGAGAGAGAGAGAGAAAGAGCAGAGTGAGTAAGTGAGTGAGAGATTGTGTGTGTGTGTGTGTGTGTGTGTGTGTGTGTGTGTGTGTGTGTGTGTGTGTGTGTGTGTGTGTTTGTTAGTGTTGAGAGTGCAGGGTGAATTCCCCGTACCATTAAGGTACGGGGAATATGTAAAGAAATTCGTCGTAGGCTTACGCATATGGTTTGAAACGCACTTTTACCCCATTACGTAGACTGCTGTACCGAGAACTGTGAGACTAGTGCGGTCTAGTACTGAAACTCCCCCTGACCAACATTTTACTTCCACCTTAATGGAACTCTTGAGCAACATGGAGTATGTTTTCTTAATTCTTGATTAATGCTTACATTCTTACAAATATACTTTCTTGTAAGTCGCTTTTGATGAAAGCGTCTGCTAAATGCCCTATATATATATATATATATATATATAATCCTAACGTACCTCATCGCAGCGTCCATATCCTATCACAAGAACCATGAACTTTTATACATTGTTCCTGTAGGCTATACAATTATACGTGCATTTCACAGAACATTAAATTATGCCATATACAACTGGGCGGGCGGGGGGATTCCGAACAAGAGTTCATTGCACCCTGTTTGAAATAGCCTACGTGGAACACTAGGCTATCTAAATATCTAATTTAGGTTATTTCCTAAGCAGAAAGCAGTCTGCTCGCATTATATTCCCTCAAAACACCTTAAGCTGACCAAAAACGACACGAACAGTTACAACGCACTACGTTGATATAAACGTAGTGCCTTGTAAAAAAAGAAAGAAATGTTTTTTGCTTCAGAAACGTTAATATATATGGTTTCAGAAACGTACAAATACTAACGTGTTTCTCTGGCGACTTGGTTATTGAAAGAACATGGTCAAACAGTTACATACAATTAGACCACTACACGACGCAAAGACAGATTCAACCGATAAGTTCCAAAAAATGTCTGGCTTGACCTTTGATAATATTCGTAAAAACGAACACGCCTTTCTTCTAACCCCTACCTGCTCCTTAATGACTGTTACGTTAGGCAAGGGTTAATGAAGTAGACAGAGACGGAGCTGCAAACAACGTGTTTACTCTTGAACCGCAAGTCATCTGTCTCCCGCCTAAACGGGTCCGTGCAACAACATACATATAGCTCCGCTATATTCTTTAAACAACATCTCCCCCTTAAGTAATACGTCCCTCCAATAACAAACAGGGTTCACTGTTAACACTCGAACAGTTATCTCAACCTATATAGCTATATATTACTTAAAGCTTAATATTGTAGGTTACTTAGTAACACTCTTGTAAGGTATCACATAAAGCACAAAGCTGTAAACATAAACAAAAACTTAAACCCTCTTACAGGTATCACACAAAGCATAAAGCTGTAAACGTAAACAGAGAACTTAAACCCTCCTACAGGTATCACATAAAGCATAGAGCTGTAAACATAAACAGAGAACTTAAATCTAAAAAGTGCACAACTTTCCGCTGTTTTTTCTCTTCACCAGCTCATACCGCAGTCCAACAGTCCTTAGAGATCCAGACGCCCCGGCGGGCGTGAGACACGACCTGAAGAGGTCACATATGTGTTATTTGCCTCTGTATGTGTGTGGCTCTTTGATTCCCTACTAGTGTCAGTGGGTGTGTCTGTGTTACCTGGATTTTGGCCTGTATCATGTGTTTCGTCTGTGTCTGGTGTTGTCTGGGGCTGTGTATTTTGCACTGGGCGCAAGTGGGTGCGATTACGCCTGAGCTGTCCTTTTTCAGTGTGAATTAGGTAGGATCTAGGTGTTACCGCCTTCTGAATGACAGTGCCCTGCTTCCTCTCTCTTGTCAGCCACGCGTCCTGACCTGGCTGCAGCTGTGGCAGGGAGCGAACTCTGTGACGCAAGTTGTAACGGCGTTGTTAGTCCTCCTTCACCTGCTTTTCAGACCTTCTGAAGCCCTTGATGTTCGGCCACCGAGGACGGAGCGTTGCTGGATGTTGTGGTATGTCGGAGCGAATTTTTCTTCCCATAAGAAGTTGTGCTGGGGAGTAGCCACTCTCCAACGGTGTAGCCCGATATGTCTGTAGCGCTTTTGCTTTGTCACCTCCTCCTTTCCAGAATCCTTTAACTGTGGCCACCGCCCGCTCTGCCTCTCCGTTTGCCTGGGGGTATCTGGGGCTACTTGTGCCATGAGTAAACCCATACTCCATGGCAAAGGACTCGAACAGTGAACAACTGTATTGCGGCCCATTGTCAGAAACGACAGTCTCTGGTGTTCCATGGCGACCAAAAACATCCTTGAGGGCAGCTACAACAGTCACAGCTGATGCTACCTTGAGACGGGCTACCTCTATGTACCGTGAAAAATAGTCCACTACAAGAAGTTGTTTTGCCCTATGCTGTGAGCACGTGCTGCAGTTTTCCACCATCTGACTGATTTGGACAGATAGTCCTGGCCACCAGACTGACTGGCGGGCCCTCGCTCTGCATTTTACGATCCCTTGGTGCCCACAGTGGAGATTATGAAGAATCTCCCGTCTCATGTCACGTGGGATCACAATCCTTTGGCCTCTGAGAAGTAGCTGTCCAGTCAGTGTGATGTTACCCTTTTCAGGCCAGAAGGGGGCCAGCTCTGGGGGAAGCATATGTCTTTCTGGCTACCCCATCTCACAGTACCTGATCAGCTTCGCACAGACCGGGTCAGTTTTCTGTCTCTCTATATTTTCTTTCAATCTGGGCTCTGTGGCAGGAAGACTTTGAGTGACCGCATCCACGAACACGGTGACCCCAGCGAGCCCCCAGCGAGCATTCCCAGAGTATGATCTACGGCTGGGAGAATGTCTCTCTCTCAGAACCCACTTATTTAAGTGTGTTAAGTCCACGCACAGCCGTATTTTTCCATTGGGCTTGGGTACAACGACAAGGCCAGCACACCATGGTTTAGGTTGTGTCACTTTGGAAACCACCCCCATGCTTTGCATACGGTCAAGCTCTGTTCTCACCTTATCACGCTGTGGGAGAGGCACACGCCGTGGAGAAGACAGGGCGTATGGGACAGCATCCGGCTCCAATGCAATCGTGTAGGGCTCCTTTAATTTTCCCAGACCCGAGAATACAGTGGGGAACTGAGCTTTGAAATCCTCCTGTTGCACTTCCACTGTATGGACACGCTTCACTAGCTTGAGAGCCATAATCGCTGGGAGACCTAAAAGAGGCTTTGTCAGTTCATCAACAACATACACTTGTTGTTTAGTTGCCTTCTCTTTACTGGTCAGGTACCCTTCAAAACATCCTTTAACGTCCAGTCGGTGATGCCCTGGTCCATACAACACCTTACTAGGCTGCCTGAGTGTTCCATGTATTTTACTGGAATAAGTGCTGCTCGGAATTGCAGTACCTGCAGCTCCTGTATCTAGTTTGAATGCAGTCTCCTCACCGTTCAGCTGCAGCACTCCCAACCATTTTTCCTCTTCACCCGAGCGCACTTCTCCCAAAAACGCAAACTCCTCATCTTCCGAACTAGTGTGCCCCTGTGTAATGTCATGCACACTCTTGGCTGACCTGCATTTTTTAGCGAAATGTCCTTTTTTATGGCACTTCCTACATTCCTCATTACGGGCAGGGCAGTCTTTCCAGAGGTGTCTCTTGGCATAGCCACAGTTGCCACATTCTGTGGGCTGGCTATCCGCTGTGTCATTGATTCACCCCCCACACTGATTGACAAGAAGAACATCCAATACATGCACAGAGAACAACTGGCATAACGGACAACGAAACACAATGCAACACATTACACACAAACTCTTTAAATGTCCCAGGGTCGCTACACTATAGACTCTAGAGTTTCTGGTATAAAGGCTGGGACGAATTTCAAATGATAAATATGTACACTTTATGTTGAAAGTATACTGTCGCGATTTCCATTGAAACGAATTGCGCGGTGACTAGTCTTCACAATGAGAGCTGGTAGGTTGTGAAAAATGTGGTATAAAGGCTGGGACGAATTTCGAATTATAAATCTGTACAATGCATCCTTTAAATACGTCCATGCAACAGATGGCCAATGTGAATAATATAGAGCTCGCTCACTGAGCCCATTTGTTTTTTTCCCATTAAACCGGTTGATTTCTGTCTCTCATTGACTAAAATTCAACGAGAGCGTCCTAGACTCAGTCCTAGAACAGCATACGATTGGCTGGCTCTCGTGAGTTGTGACGTCTCTCAGTTGGTCCCTCCTCACCACTCACACAGTGAGTGAACGAACTGTCAGCGAGTCAGCAACTAGTGGGTCTGGGAGGAGTCGAGTCTGAGAACGAACGAGGCGAACGATGCGAACGAGAGAGAGGAACCAGTTCAGTTCGTTCGTCTTAACGATTCGTTCATTCGAACTGATTCGTTCATTCGAACTGATTCGTTCGCGAACGAGTCAACACTAGAGCAGATCTGAGCAGAGTTTTGCATCTTGGCAGTGTAGACGGAAATGCTACGGCGGAGCGTATTCAAGTTTTCCACTCTGGAGGGTGGTTTCAGATTTTTGCGTTTTTAAGCCCCAAAAACGCTGTCACCGTCTAAACGAAAGGCACTTCCGATAAAACATTTTGTCGTTTTTACCCGCAAGCGTCCTCGTGTAAACGGGGCCTTATATACAGAGTGCTATCATGGCATTGCTTTTGCCACTGTGTGCAGCTGTTATGATCATGTCCTGTTTTCAAGGAAAAATAATTTTCCACTGTCCTCTTTCAAACAGCTGACCAAAATATTCCAACCGACTCCCCCTCCCCCCTCCACCACACACACACACACACACACACACACACACACACACACACACACACACACACACACACACGTTCGCGCGCACACACACGCACACACACATTGTAGCAACAGAAACCTATAACCACATTGCAATGGGAACTACTTTCACTACGCAGAAAAAAGGACGTGTGTTTTGAAGTGTGTGTGTGTGTGTGTGTGTGTGTGTGTGTGTGTGTGTGTGTGTGTGTGTGTGTGTGTGTGTGTGTGTGTGTGTGGTTTGCGGGGAAAGTTAATGAACTATCTTGCTCCAAAATCAGCGTGTTCAACAAATTCCTTAACGTTATTTATTGAAAGCGACTAACACTGAGTTCAGATAAAGTATATATATTTAAAGAGCATTCAGATGCAGGTCATCAAGGAGCAGGTCAGAGTATGGGCATCTTGTTCTCGGATGCATACACAGTAAACTCAAGACATCGTAGATCGGTCCCAGAGCGTTTCGGCTGGGACTCGAACACCGTAGCCACTAGACGATCCCGAGACATAGTTTCTAAAGCACACATCATGACCAATCTGACCGGGAAGTTAAGTACAATCTAAAGCGATGGGTGTGTTTTATGCTATACATAACATATATATATATATATATATATATATATATATATATATGTATATATATATAAATAAATATATATATATATATATATATATATATACATATATGTAATTAACACAGAGCAGCAAGTGGATTGAGAATTTGTACATTTGTCAAGAGGCAAAGTGATTCATAATCATATATGCAATACTGTATGGTCCTTCTACATTAATACTTTGCATGACAAGGCAAAGGACCGTAAGTCACCTTCATGCTTCAGACATAGACAACATCAGTGGTTATGAGAACAGAAAAAGATGCAAAGGTCTAGTGTTACAAAATAAGTCATAACATGTGATGTGATACAGAAAGCTTTGCAGGTAATATTTTTTCGCCTTTTAAAGGCCAACAAAAAAAATAGGTCTGTGGTTTCATGACAAAAAAACATGTTTTCATGACCCGAGGAGTCGCAATTCTGCTTTTTTATTTCACCTGTGGTGTGGGGGCTCTCCCTGGCTACGTGCTAACATACACGTGATGTGTGGCGATACCGAAAATAACAGGAAGGCGGTTGTGGTGGTGAAACCTGCAGACATTGCTCCTCTAGCGAGTATCTCTTTGTCCCCACCGTCTAGGATAAGGAGGAGCAGCAGAGGTATTAGAACAGCAGTGCTACCGAGCCACGCAGCCTTCTGCTTGGGCCTCTGAGGACCTACCTTGGTGAAGTCTCCCAGAGGGCCAGAGACATGGAGACATGGGGATGGCGAGTGGACGCCTCCCGTTTCTTTCTTCAACTGCTGCTGGTCCTGGCCCTGTCACTGTCTCTGGCCACTGACCTTCCCGGTGAGTGATTCATCCTGCCCTCAACAAGTTAACACGGCCCCTTCGTTTCTGTTGAGGGACTGTGGTGGGGATATCAACAGACACTGTTTTTGGATTGAGGGTTCTGTTTTTTGAAAGAAACGATGATACCGTGTTATTATCGTCCTCCCCCGATATCTTTGATCATAATACAGTTATTAATGATCCATTCTAACTAGAAGGTTAAATACATAGATAAACAAGTGCTTAAAGACAATGGTTTTAAGAGGGGCTAATTATGAACCATAAAATATGCATGCATGTTGTCCAATATTCATAGACAAAGTGCCTGTTGTAACGTGAGCGTTTGGCTGAACGCAAGTGCACAGACTGGCGAAGAGCATGGAACAGTGTCAATCGTTTATTCGGATTCAGGATCGGCAGGCAGAATAGTCAGACAGGCGGGGGTCAGGAGCAGGCAGGATAGTCAGACAGGCGGGGATCAGGAACCGGCAGAATAGTCAGACAGGCGGGGATCAGGAGCAGGCAGGATAGTCAGACAGGCGAGGATCAGAGAGCAGGCAGGATAGGTGGTAGGTCAGGATTCGAATCGTGGGAAAGAACTGTGAAACACAAGAGCCAATCTGGCAGGGAATGTTTGGGAGGAAAGGACTGATATAGGGGAAAAACAGGTGAAGGTGGTTGGGTTAATTGGGAGTGATCAGGGTGGCAGGCAGGTGAATGGGAAAACCAGGGGCGGATCATGACAGCCTGTAAGGGATTAAAATCAACACCTTGTAGACCGGCCGGCCACACTAGAAATCCTCTTATGAAAGGTAAATCGTAGGCTACTGCTCGCAAACATTTTCTCGAAGAATATATCTATAACTAAACAGAACTCAGGGCATAATCCCAACCAGCTTCAGGTTCAGGTTTCAGCTCAGGTTCGGTGCGTCTCTGGATAAGAGTTTATGCAGCTGCCCAAGAGTCCAGGAGCAGCTGTAAAATCCCCTTTCTGTCTCCATCCCCCAGGTCTCAAATGTCTGTGTGACTTCAACACCATCATCTCCTGTGATTGGAACAGCTCTTTATCGGCCCAGTTTTCTTCCATCACGGCTGCCACCCCATGCAAGCTCAAAACCAAAAAGATACTCTATAGGAAAACGAGGTATGCACACAAGTCCCCTCTGGATCATTTTGTTTCCATATGAACATTTGTTGTTTAACCCTATGAAGGTGTAAAAAACCTGCAGAGTCCTGAGTCTCTCCCATCGGGACGGAGAGTTGAGCGTAATTTATAGTTAAGATGCACCGTTTGCAAAGTGACAGGCACACACAACCATGGCATTTTTATCGGGACTTGGCTGTGGACTGCAACTCTATGCTTGCGGACCTTCAAAACTTCAGAAGTGCGTTACACGTAACAAATCACTGTGTGATCCATGCGCCAGGGCAGTGATTGCGTCTTTTTCACATCAGCTCATGCAGTCAATGCACGGCCCCTATACATTAGGTTTTACAAGTCCAAGGTATATAGAATAAATCTAACCGACAATAGTGAATTGTTACTTCAGTGTAATAGCCACTATGTACTAACAAAACAGACCACACTAGAATAACATTGAGTAGAATAGCATGGCATAGAAAAGAACATAGAACCTAGAACTAGAATATCATAGAAAAAAACAGCACTTGAACTGACAGAGCTAGAATAAAATAGGCCATAGCAAAAAACAAAAAGAACAGGATTAGAATAGAACAACAGAAATTACTATAATGAAACTCTGACACTAATACTGCTTTCTTTTCAGTAAAAATAAATATAAAGCGGAATGTGATATGAGGCCCCGGGACCCCGCTCACCCAGCCTTAAGAGCATGCAGCCTGGTCTTACAACCAGGCATGAGCGAGGTAACCTTAATTCTCTTTTCCCCCAACCTACCCCTCAAGGTAACCCTAACCCTCTTTCCCCTAACCCTACTCCTCAAGGTAACTCTAACCCTGTTCCCCCTAACCCTACCCCTCAAGGTAACCCTAACCCTCTTCCCCTAACCCTACACATCAAGGTAACACTAACCCCCCCATCCCCTAACCATCAAGGTATCCCGAACCATAATCAGCCAATTACCCTGAACTTGGTAGGCCAGGTAACCCTAATACGCAAACCCTGACCCTAACCAAAACTTTAACCCTCAAGTGGTCAAGAATAAGTGTTCTCCTTGTTGACGTTTTTCCCCTCAGGGGTTTACGCACAGCGATGAGTGGACCATTTTTCTGCACTGTGAGTCTGTGAACACCAACATCAGCTACAAGCCAGCAAACTACAGTAAGTACTAAGCATTACCTAACCCTTTATTCCCTTTCCCTGCTCATAGCCCAGGGCCAACTTTAACACTGAAAACACCTTTTTCTTGTTTTGTGTGTGTGTGTGTGTGTGTGTGTGTGTGTGTGTGTGTGTGTGTGTGTGTGTGTGTGTGTGTAGTAAAGCTGAAGACACCCAGCAGGCCTGAGGTCAACCTGACCACCGTCTACTTATTCTCTGAGGTCCCTAGATTAGGAAGAATTGACCAGCGTAACATCCAACTGCAGTGGAAACAAGAGGGTCAACCATGGGGGGTAGGTGTGTGTGTTTGGTACACAATTTACCTCAACTCAATGCAACAGAATGCAATACAACTCATTGCAACACAACTTCAATAGGTCCATCACGTGCATTATGAAACTCATCTTGTCGTTTTTATTAGGATCAGAACATAATGCTGGAAACCGAGTGCAATCCCCGGTGCCAGAGGGAGTTAACCGGGCTGGAGAAGGGAAGGCGGTACCAGGCGCGCAGCCGAGTCCGGCCTAGCGAGTTCGTGTACAAATCAGAGTGGAGCGACTGGAGCCCTGTGTTGACCTGGGTCTCTGCCGCTGGGACGGAAGTATCATCAGAGACAGGTGAATGAACCACCCGCCACAGGCCTTCTTCCAGATTGTACATTGTGGTTACTTATAGGAGGAACCAAAGGTGACTGCATGCTATCCAATACCACAACAGATCACAGCGTCCTCTCCCAATGTCTCTGTTGGAAATCGTATGCAAATGAGAGATGGTAGGGGAACTGACCTTGCCCTGTGTTCTCTGGTCCTCAGAAATAGAGCTTGGTACGCAGTGGGAAGCTCTGGTGACAGGAGTCGTAGGTGCAGTGGTGATTCTGTCCCTAGCCATCATCGTCTGCAAGACAGACAGAGAGACCTGGTACGTAGAGAGCCAAGTGTTAATGTCCCCACAAGTATAGTGTTTCCTAAAAGTGTTTGTGTGTGTCTCATGAATCCGACTTTGGATTAATATCAAAAGCCCGATGGCAGACGGGAGTTTTGAAGCCTGTAGCAGAATGGCAACTGTCAATTTTTTTTCGTTAAAATTGTCAGACACTGACACTGCTGGATCTGAGATAAGCTTTTTGCAAAAACACTTGCCTTGTCACACTTTTAATTGATTATATGATTGGTTGGTTGGTTGTTTGACTGAGAGTTGCTTCTGTGTTTCAGGGTGTTCATGGTGAAGAAGATCAGGGGTCCTCCTCTGCCAAACCTGGATCACTTACTCGTTCCTGAAGGCAAATCTCCGGTTAGCTTTAAAATGTTTAGAAATGCTCTTGCTCCTAGAAAGTTTTTCCAGCACCTCTGCAATGAAACCAAAATATCAGGCCAGTTAGGCCTCTTATTTAAGCACCAAATCAGCACAGGAAATACTATTTTTTAAAGGATTTACAAAAGTTGACAAAAGTACTGTGTATAGAGAGAACATGTAGCAACTAGGCTGGCAGTAGCTGAGTGGTATTGGCTAGGGGTGTCCATGAGCAAGACGCCGTCCCTTTCCTGCTCCTTAATGACATGCATCCCATTCCCTCTACGTCACCTCTACGTCACTAATTCCTCAATATTAGATGATGATACACGCCACATTAAAACACACATTTCTCCATTGGTCCTCCTCAAGGTTTGGCTGAAGCCTGACTTCCCCAGCGAGTCCCATCACACCCTGACTGGGCTAGATTTTATCTCCTCAGTGGAGGTCACCAGCCGCCGGTCTGCAACACTGAACCTCAAGGCCTCCTCCAACCACAGCCCGTCTGCACCACTTGCCCAGATGCTCAAGGCCTCCTCCAGTTACTCCAACCCAAGCTATCCCCCCCTGCTCCTCCACGTCCAGGCCCACCCTAACCTGAAGCCCTGCAGCGCCGACTCCCCTTATGGACCCGTGGGCGGGGGAGCCGTGGGTGAGGAGGCAACGGGAGGAACAGAGGAGTGTCAGGGGGAGGATGCAGAAGGAAGGGCCCCATCGGACCTGAATCTACTCAACATGATCCCCGGCGCTCATATCGGCACTACTGGGTCCATGAAGTTCTGCGAGAGATACGAAGAGGTGGGAGAGGGAGGAGGCAGCACGGCTGAGGATGGGTCTCAAGTGTCAGAGAGTCCAGAAGAGGAAGGAGAAGTATCGCCGATTGAAAAGTTGCTGAGTCAAGGATTCTCCTGTGGAGATATCATAGGTCAGGGGTCACTGGTGGTTTGTTTGGACTATGAAAAGGTCGGGTCACTGGAGGTTTGTTTGGACTATGAAAAGGTCGGGTCACTGGAGGTTTGTTTGGACTATGAAAAGGTCAAGTTGCTTGAAAGTAGAGCCATAAGCCCTGACTCAGGTGTAGGCAGTGGGGGGGAGGAGCAAGTCAGTGGGGAGAGCCTGGAGGGTGTGGATTTCTCTCTTGGCACCAAAACATTTACATTTCCTCCGCTTTCGGACTCAGAACTACGACTCCCTGGTTCACTCATCCAGAGTTCCCCGTTTTTCCCAGGGCAAGGACCGAGTTCATCCTTGTCATTTAGTTCGGAAGATGGCGCTTCCATGACGAGTACAACCACATTGCTGCCCTCTAGTGGCGGATATATGCCAGTGTAAACACAACTGAAAACTGAAAATTCTATGTCATATTATCTATGTAATGTCAATATTCTTGAAATTATTATTCAACAAATGTTACATTTTTTTTGGGATATTATTATTCACTATGAACTTTCGCACTCATTGTTAGGCTACAACCTATGATAAATGCATTATTTATATTCCATAGCATATGTTAAGCATCAATGGGGGTTTAACGTTTCAAAGAAACCAATCATATCTCCTTAAATAGACTACGCTAGGCCTAATAGCGTAGGTGAATACAGCCCTTTATAGCTGGAGCTATAGTCCGAGGGGATTTGGGTATCTATTTGAACAGTTTTTGTTCCCTTAAAGCGCTGTTGCTGGGTGTCAACCCTTTACGTCACAAACACCCTTTTGCCTGCTTCGCAGCTTCACCTGAAGATGGATGGATTAGATGACGTCTCGTTTAACGATAGATTGGAGGCTATTTTCGTTTTTTTTTTAAATTGCGAATGATTGTGAGATCAACAAAGCACTAATTTGATACGAATTGGATATAGGTGATCTTTGGAAAATATTTGACCGATATTTATCTTTGGGCACATAAGCCTAGAAACGGCGACTTGTGCGAGGATCAGGCAGGTGTTGGTGATCCTTGCGAAACGTCGTCGGATTAAAACGTGCAAGACTAATGGTTATTCCCAGAATTAACTCCGCGTTTTGTAATGGCTCCCCGGCATGGCTCCACCGAACCGCGGGTCAAGAACTTTGGGGAGTCAGCTGCGGTAGTGGATCAACAGGTAAATGCAGCGACGGACAAGCGGCCTATGGATTAACGGCTTTCACCTTTTCTTTGTGAACCGTATGATAAAGAATGTACATTAAACCAAATAGAGAGCTATTTGTGTCTGTCTATATGTCTATATCAATAGGCTTATTGTAGAAGGTCATGTCAATTCGGCCTACCAAATGTCTATAACAATATCAATCAATCCACGACCTGATCGAACAACTTTAGTGCATTCTTCGTTATTTTCTCAAAATTCCGAAATAAGTTTTCATGGAGAATAAGCTCAACCCCACCGCTAGATGATACTACATTTTAAACGTTGGACCTTTCACTTTGAACAATGAACAGAAATTCTTATTTATGATAAAGATTATCTGAATACCGAAATAATTATCTCATTAATTCAGAAAAACAGTACAATTCTGTTTCCCTGAAGTGAATGCATGACACTTCAGTAGTAGCCTACTTCCAGGTGAACTGAAGAATGATATAAACTAACGTCACACAATGAGCAAGGGTTAGGCGAGGCCGTCGATGAAATGTTTATCATGCTCTCCAATTAAATGTAGTCTTTGCCAACCGATGCCCACAAAAAAAACAAGAGGAACCATTGAACTATTTAAAAAGTTTTGCTTTATTAGTATCACAACAAATTAAAAATATCTGAGGTCAAATATGAACTTGCTTCGTCATTACTTTTTCCGACCCACCTTGGTTGAACTTTATTGCTTAACCATTTATCAGGCAAGCACGTATACATGTAGGCCCACGTTGTACGTGGGTAAGTGTTCAGGGTTGTTGTTGGACCCCTACTAGCTCCAGGGAGCGGCTCCATGGACCGGCGGGACCGAGACAACCGTCGTGAAGAAATCAGAGTCCTGCAAGTATCTCCTGGCCCTCGTCATCACCGTCGTCTTGGCAGGAGGCGCGGCCCTTGTGTGGTACTTCCTGGGTGGGAACCATGATCTCTCTCTCTCACACACACGCACGCACGCACGCACGCACGCGCACACACACACACACACACACACACACACACACACACTCACTCACTCACTCACTCACTCACTCACTCACTCACTCACTTACAACACTCTTGATTGATTTACTTATTTATTCTCATGATAGCTTGATTGGTTTATTGGTAACCTGATTACTGAATGAGGATTGCTGAATTAATTTATGAAATGATTTACAGATAATAGATAATTGATTTTGGTCAATTTTCTTGTCGTCTCTCCGTCTTCCATATATTTGTTGTATTGATGAGTTCTTTGGTTAATTGATGTGTTTATTGGTTTATTCCCTGTGTGTGTGTGTGTGTGTGTGTGTGTGTGTGTGTCTGTGTGTGTGTGTGTGTGTGTGTGACAGATTATAGGGTGTGGGTGCTGGAGCCGAGGGTGCAGCAGCAGTACACTGCCTACTTCTCATTTCTAAACAGGGAGCTGACTAATGATCTGACCTCTGACACCAGCCCAGAGTTCAGGAGCCAGGCCAGACATGTCCAGGACCTGGTCAGCCTCAAGCTTCATTTATATGTCTCTGGCGTGGCCAAAAGGGGAATTGTACTGTTCTCTCCAGACCAGTACAATTACAACCTTAGTGGAGATCCAAGGAGTATTGAGCCACCACTTAGAAAGCCAGGGATTAGAGGCCCAAGACGTAGAGACCCACGACGTAGGGAACCATGACATAGAGACCCAAGACGTAGAGGCCCAAGACGTAGGGAACCATGACATAGAGACCCAAGACGTAGAGGCCCAAGACGTAGGGAACCATGACATAGAGACCCAAGACGTAGAGGCCCAAGACGTAGAGAACAACGACGTAGAGACCCAAGACGTAGAGACCCATTTTATAACCATTTTACTTGTTTATGTAATGTTTTTGCACTTAGTTAAACACAAAACCATAATATCACAAATATGACAGCGGGTGTAATTGATGAACAATTGTCTCCTTTTACTTCCTTCTAAAAATGTGGAATAAATACTTCATCATTCAGAATATCACAATGTCACCTTTTAAAATGAGATGGGTGTGAAAAATTCTAATAATCTACACTGGAACACAGGTAGAAATTATTTCTGGAAAAAGGAACTATTCAGCATTGTAGTCGGGTATAAGAAATACTTGGATATGACTAAGGCTTGTGCTTTCAGGTATAGACGTTGTGGTATAATTTGAGCTGTGCTGTTGGCTGGCTACAGTTAAAAATACTGTCGGAAACAATCTCTCCTTTTGTCCTCTGTTATTCAGGTGGAGAAAATAATCACAGATTCAAGTCTCTCTTGGTACCTCAACTCCACAGCTGTGTTCGCTTTCGGGTATGGGAAGTGATGTTTCATGACGTATCGAAAGAAAGAACTATAAAAGACTGAAATGAATCTGTCTGCGTTTCATTGTCGGTTCCACTTCCCCTCTTTAACTTCCCCTCAGCCCTTGGTCTAACAGCAAATTTCACATTGGAGAGCAGATTTAAAGCAGGCAGGCTGGAGCGGGGAATTACATTTGATAAATCATCAGAAATTTTCGGCAAACTCATTTCCATGAGCGAGGACGTCTTTTGCCAATAAATGTGATACGTCGGCACTCTGTGATGAGCTGCATCGGTTTCTGATTTATCATCTGTTTGTGATCTGAACAGTGGCTCCCCAAGGGGTTGCCAGGGAACCACCTGATACAATCGCTGGCCCCACCTGGCCTTGTCAAAAAGCATATGCTTCATATGCTTTGTATGCGTACAGAAGTATGTAGTATCTTTCTATCTGATATTTTACATTGGGTGCTATATATTTAAATCAATAACATATCCATCGATCATTTTTACCATAACTAGTATTGCTACGGTTTTAAGATATCTGGCATAACAGCTTCTCCTTCTTTAGTGTTATGCTACCAGAGTTTACGTACACTTCCACCTTATCATGGATGTATTTTCTTGCATCAAATGCATAACTGCAAAGCATTGAGGGCAATGAACACCTCTGAGTGACCGTCATTGTTGACTCGCTCCCACAGCCCTCCTAGGGTCTCCTCACCAAATTCCCTTTTCCGTTTCAGACAAATGGAACAACACATATAATGGAGGCAGGGAATTGAGGTTGATTGCACAGGGGAAGTGCACAAAGGGCATGTTGAGGGGTTAATGAAGCGCAGCCTCATTGTAGCCTGGTATGATGTAAAACATCATGGATATCTCTCTCACCAAGTTTCAATATTGAGGTGGTGCCATGATTTAACTTCACTATTATTTAGATATTACTTAAATCAAGCTAGCTTTATCATGTTTTTCCTGGTACAAATTCTTCATGCATTTCAAACTAACATTTTAATTTTAATCAATTGAATCTAATCAGTTTTTGCCGTTATTCATAGTTAATCCTCCCTCCACACTCCCCATCCCGTCCCTTACCCTCCCTGCCTTCCTACCTTACCACCTTTGTGTGCCTGCAGAGAGGGCAGTCTGGTGGTCCACTTCCGGGTGCTGCTGTCGGTGCCAGCCAGCCGGGTTGAGGAGGTGTCGTTGGGCCGGGTGGGGGACATCCTTCAAGAGGGCCTGACAAGGTACCAGCTGTGTCAGGAGGAGGGGCAGAGGTACCTCCTGCAACCCGCCTCCCTGTCAGTCACAGGTGAGACGAAGGAAGAGTGGGAGGAGGGTATGGAGGGGCATGACATCAAAAGAAAACGAGTAAAAGAAAAGGGGGAGTTTTCATGGACATATGCTGGACTAATCAAGTCTGAACCAATCAGGGTCACAGCGCTGAACCATTTAGCTCAGAAAAAATCAAAACATTGAACCCTGAACCAATCAGCCATGGACCAATCAGGTCACAACACTAAACCAATCAGCCCTGGACCAATCAGGTCACAACACTAAACCAATCAGCCCTGGACCGATCAGGTCACAACACTGAACCAATTAGCCCGCAAGTCAAATAGATGTATTTGGTACATGCAAAATCATGCTGAAATACTGAAGTTAATGAAATGCGGCAGAAGACCGAACAATCTCAACCCTGATCCAATCAGCTTTCAACAAATCAGAACCACCACAACAACTAACGCCTCCTCTCTTCTACCCGTTGGTCTAAACCCACCAGACTGTTACCACTACCAAAGGGTGGAGACCAGGAGCCTCCCTGTGGCCCTGGGGGGCCCAGACGCTAGGCATTCCTCCTGCCTGTGGCACCTGCAGGCAGCCCCTGGCTCCCAGCTGGAGGTCCGTGTGGAGTGGCTGCTGCCCAGCTGTGGAGACCAGCTGCTACTGTATGACGCCCTGACCCCCAGCCCCAACCAACTCATCACCTCGTGAGTGACTGGCGCATCAGCCTTTCAGAGCAGCTCTACAATGGTTATATAAGGGCTCCCCGCTCTCCCACCCTTCCAAACTTATTCCCTCTCCTACCCACCTCCCATCCTCTGCCTCCCCCTTCCTCCCCCTCTCAACCGCCCTGCTCTCTTTCCCTTCCCTCCCCGGCTCCCTCCCCCTGGCTGCTTCCGTCCCCTTTCCCGCTCTCCCCCGACTCCCTCCACCTCCCTCTCCGTCCCCCTCCCTTCCCCAGAGTGTATGGCTGCAATAGGCTGGAGCCTGCAGTTCGAGTGCTCTCTTCTGGCCAGTGGATGGCGGTGGTGTGGCAGTACAGCTCCCAAAGCTCCGTCTCCCTGTCGGCTCAAGCTTGGGAGAAGCAAGGTAGGAGGAGCCTCCGAGACAACAAGAAACCAAAGGAAAATACCTACTTACCTTGACAGCATCATTCTCAAACTATATGTTGCGTTATGAATGTTACACTAAGGTCATTGTGCTAACCTTTCTTTCCATGACCTTGTTCAGAGAAAACTCTCATGATCAGTCTGACGAAGGTCTGGGATCGAAACGTTAACACTCATAAAGACTCGGTTTAATGTGAGCCTTTTCTTCAATTCACACTCAACGCTTCTTTCGCACTCTGACGTAATGTAGTTCGGGTATGAAAGTCTCTCCAATTTAAGGTAAAACATTCACATTATTTATTCCGGTAACTTGAGGAACACATAACTATAGAGTATCAAAAATATGGGTGTAAAAATGTACATGATGTCACTCTTAGGTCCACACAGTGCATACAACAGTTTACAGGGTGTAGATATGCCTTCCACAGGGGGTCGGCATATTCAGAATCAGAGACTAAACATATTTGGAACATCAAGGGAGAGACTTGAAAGGCCAACTCGCTGCAGTCAAAGCTGCAAGCTAAAAATGTATTGGCTCTGTATTACGAGAATGAATCACATTTCCTTTTTTTGACTTAGAATAGTGGATTGGTTACTCTGCCACAAGCTACCGCAAACCAATTGAAGAAAGTCACACAGATGAAGTGAGCCTTTGTTTAGCTGGCTTTAATAACCAGAACAAAGACCTCCTGCAGGCAATCCACAGGAAGAAGAACATCATCAAAATGTCTTCCTCTCAACATGCAACTCGCCTGTCTTTGTCTGCCCCGAGCGCCTGTCTGGAACACTGCCCAGATTGTTGCTAGGTCAGCTCCAGGCTGAGTATGTGTTCTCTGATGCCACACTGCTACTCAGCAAGTGTTTCTACTGGGAACCCCCAGGATTGGAAGATGAATGCTCTTAACCGCGAGGCCAACTGACCGTAGCAAGTCGTTGGTTATAGCGTTCTTACAGCAGTAGGGAGTAGGTTCACTCTGGAGTACAGGGACAACGGATGTTAACTAGCCTCTTCGGCTAACTCTGGCTCACTTACAGTTTGACTGTTGATTAGTGTGCAATGTCCCTGAAATAAACCAATAAATAAGATAAAAGGACAAGTGTTGCTCCAGAATTCTGTCTGGGTCCTAATATGGTCCCTATTCACTACCACTCTATCTTGCACATTGTATTTTTCCCTTTGGAAGTATTACAAGTAAAGCCAATGCAGATGTTGACATTTTGGGGTTTGGGAAGAAGAACTATCCCATAATGCGTTAAGATTTTAATTTGCCCACTGAAAAAGTGCACACATGGTATAATGTACGTAATAACACAAATTTCTCCCCAATAAGTTAATCAAGCATGTTGCCCTTAGTTGTAATGTCTTGTCATGGCTTTGTACTCCAGGTTCAAATCAAATTCATAATCAATGTGTTTACTGTCCAGCTGGCCTAGACTAAAATGCTAACTTTTCATGTGTTGTGCATCTCTTACATCTTGAAGCTCCGTAGGCACAGTGTTGGAACTTTGAGGTAGCAATGTGAAGTAGACCGTTCATGGACCGTGCAATCCACAAATGGCACATCTAGCGGTTTTATACACAGGTTTGGGTCTACAGCAGCCAGTCAGTGTTTGGTCTGTCTATCTCTCCCCTCTAGAGTGCAATGGCAGTATTGGGCTGGAAGCAGTCTCAGGGGTTCAAGGTACCCTCAGGACGCCCTTCTACCCAAGCTACTACCCGCCCGACACCAACTGCACCTGGACCTTCACTGTGAGACCTGCTCGCTTCATCCGTCCATCCACCCATTGATCCATAGATTAGCTATCCTTCGATTCATAGGTTAACCATCAATCGACTAACAATTCATCGAATAACAATTCATCGATTAACCATTCAACCACATCCAGCAATTGACAATCTATCCATCTATTCATTAACCATCCACAAATTGATAGTGTCTGTCTTTCTCTCCGTCTGTCTGTCCGTCTGTCTGTCTGTCTGTCTGTCTGTCTGTCTGTCTGTCTGTCTGTCTGTCTGTCGTTCTTTGTGTCTCTGGGCATGTTCCACCAGATGCCTAGCTTGGCTTATGGCCTCTCTCTGGAGTTTGAGGGCTATGAACTGACCAGGGCCAGCTTCCAGCATCCATGCACCCAGGGCCAGTGGCTGGTCGAGAACCGCAGGTACCAACATCCACTGAAGGGAGAGAGCGGAGATGGAAGGAGACGGGGGCAGGAATCAAGAGGGTTAGAGAAAAGTGTAGTGGGTTGGAGAAAAGGGTGTAAGAGACAGAAGATTTGGCATCATTGTCAAGATAGTATAATAATATTGCCAACAGCATGGCTACCAAGGACTAACTTAATAGAATTTCAATAGCAGAGGGCACAAATGACCTTCTTAAAACTGTGGAACCTCTAAGCATTACGAGTTCACTAAGGGATTGACCATACAATTAACATTAGAGACGGTAGAGACAGATCTATAAAAGCAATTATATATATTATATTATATATGTTTGTGTTGTTTTAGTTTGTTTTGTTTTGGATTGTGTTATTTGTGCTTGTGTTTTTCATGTTTGTGTTGTTGTTGTGTCTGACCACCATTAGACTCTGTGGAACCAGAGGCCTGCATCCCTACAGAGAGCGTCTGTTTGTCCTCTCCACCTCAACCACCGTCCGCATGACCTCCGATGTGGCTCTCACTGGGCCAGGCCTGCAGCTGCATTACAGCCTCTTCAACCTATCAGAGCGTAGGTCCTACCCACACACTGCTCAGCCATTGGTCCGTTGTTTGACCCACTGAAAGAGGAGAGTACTGGAATAAAAAAGAGATACAACTACACTAAATAAGGACTGAAAATACATCTATACATACACATTATAAGTAGCAGCAATATAAATCTACATTAGAGTCGAGTTTGACAATATTGACAGTATATGTTCCGTATTCAAACTATACATTAGTGGCTGTAAAGTGTGTGTGTGTCTGTGTGCATGTGCTTGTGTGTTCATAGCATGTCCCGGTCAGTTCCTTTGCACTGTGAACGGCCTTTGTGTCTCTGCCTGCGATGGGATCAAGGACTGTCCAAATGGCCTGGACGAAGAAAGCTGTGGTAAAAATTGACAAATATACAATGAATCTCCCCAAAATGCAAAAAAGATGAATAGATCAAAAACCTGAACGAAAACACAAAAAAATACTGAATAAAAACAAAAAAAATAAACAGACTAATGCACATGCAAAAAAACCCAGCCTTCTACATGTCTTCATAGCCCCTGAGGGTCTAGGGTCTTTACCACTACCAAACCATAATTCACCACGTCTGTGTGTTTCCCCTTCGTGTGTCAGTGTGTGTGGCACAGTACCAGTGTCTGGTGGACCGTCGGTGTGTGGACTACCACAAGGTGTGTGACCAATACCCCGACTGTCCTAACGCCACTGATGAGGAGAACTGCACTGAAAGTAGGAAACACACACACACACACACACACACACACACACACACACACACACACACACACAAGTATATATATACATATATATATATATATATATATATATATATATGTACACACACACACACACACACACACACACATATATATATATATATATATATATATACACACACACACACACACACACACACGCTTATCTTCACGGGGTCAACGGAAGCAGTGTGTAAGTGTGAAGTCTGCCAGTTTTTAAACATCTGCATGTATATATATTTCCTCTTTGTGGGTGTGGGTGGGTGCCTCTGCATGTGTGTGTGTGTGTGTGTGTGTGTGTGTGTGTGTGTTCATGTCTGTGCGTACGCATGTGTGTGTATGGTGCCAGGTGTGCAGTGTACAGACATGACTTATGCGTGTGCTGACGGGACTTGCCTGAGGAAAACCAACCCAGAGTGTGACCTCATCAGGGACTGCCCTGACGGCTCCGATGAGACGCCCTGCGGTGAGGAGATCACATGATCACATGCAATGTACAATAAAGAAACTGTCACTGACACGACCATGTGTAACGTTTACACTTTTAATAAATGTTGATATTCTTATGACGTACATACAGTGGGGCAAAAAAGTATTTAGTCAGCCACCAATTGTGCAAGTTCTCCCACTTAAAAAGATGAGAGAGGCCTGTAATTTTCATCATAGGTATACCTCAGCTATGAGAGACAAAATGAAAAAAAAAAATCTAGAAAATCACATTGTCTGATTTTTGAAGAATTTATTTGCAAATTATGGTGGAAAATAAGTATTTGGTCCATAACAAAAGGTCATCTCAATACTTTGTTACATGCCCTTTGTTGGCAATGACAGAGGTCAAACGTTTTCTGTAAGTCTTTACAAGGTTTTCACACACTGCTGCTGGTATTTTGGCCCATTCCTCCATGCAGATCTCCTCTAGAGCAGTGATGTTTTTGGGCCTTCGCTGGGCAACACGGACTTTCAACTCCCTCCAAAGATTTTCTATGGGGTTGAGATCTGGAGACTGGCTAGGCCACTCCAGGACCTTGAAATGCTTCTTACAAAGCCACTCCTTCGTTGCCCGGGCGGTGTGTTTGGGGTCATTGTCATGCTGAAAGACTCAGCCACGTTTCATCTTCAGTGCCCTTGCTGATGGAAGGAGGTTTTCACTCAAAATCTCACGATAAATGGCCCCATTCATTCTTTCCGTCACACGGATCAGACGTCCTGGTCCCTTGGCAGAAAAACAGCCCCAAAGCATGATGTTTCCACCCCCATGCTTCACTGTAGGTATGGTGTTCTTTGGATGCAACTCAGCATTCTTTCTCCTCCAAACACGACGAGATGAGTTTTTACCAAAAAGTTCTATTTTGGTTTCATCTGACCATATGACATTCTCCGAATCCTGTTCTGGATCATCCAAATGCTCTCTAGCAAACTTCAAACGGGCCCGGGCATGCACTGGCTTTAGCAGGGGGACACGTCTGGCACTGCAGGATTTGAGTCCCTGGCGGCGTAGTGTGTTAGTGATGGTAGCCTTTGTTACTTTGGTCCCAGCTCTCTGGAGGTCATTCACTAGGTCCCCCCGTGTGGTTCTGGGATTTTTGTTCACCGTTCTTGTGATCATTTTGACCCCACAGGGTGAGATCTTGCGTGGAGCCCCAGATCGAGGGAGATTATCAGTGGTCTTGTATGTATTCCATTTCCTAATAATTGCTCCCACAGTTCATTTCTTCACACCAAGCTGCTTACCTATTGCAGATTCAGACTTCCCAGCCTGGTGCAGGTCTACAATTGTGTTTCTGGTGTCCTTTGACAGCTCTTTGGTCTTGGTCATAGTGGAGTTTGGAGTGTGACTGTTTGAGGTTGTGGACAGGTGTCTTTTATACTGATAAGGAGTTCAAACAGGTGCCATTAATACAGGTAACAAGTGGAGGACAGAGGAGCCTCTTAAAGAAGAAGTTACAGGTCTGTGACAGCCAGAAATCTTGCTGGTTTGTAGGTGACCAAATACTTATTTTCCACCATAATTTGCAAATAAATTCTTAAAAAATCAGACAATGTGATTTTCTGGATTTTATTTTTCATTTTGTCTCTCATAGCTGAGGTTTACCTATGATGAAAATTACAGGCCTCTCTCGTCTTTTTAAGTGGGAGAACTTGCACAATTGGTGGCTGACTAAATACTTTTTTGCCCCACTGTACATGCATAGAAATAAACATGACATTATTAGACATTATAACGAGAGAGAGAGAGAGAGAGAGAGAGAGAGAAAGAGAGTTCATGAAACTGAAACAGCTGTGACTTCTGCTATTGATGTTCCTGTGCATGACTTTGCTTGTGTGAGTCAATTAGTGAGTGAGTGTGTGTGTCTGTCTGTGTGTACACATATAATGTGTGATGTGTGCATGCCATGTATGTGTCTGTGTACATTAGACTGCGGCATCAGTCAGATCAGCCGTATTGTGGGTGGAGTCAACTCCTCTGAGGGGGAGTGGCCGTGGCAGGCCAGCTTGCAGGTCAGAGGTCAACACATCTGTGGCGGGGCGCTGGTCTCCGACCAGTGGGTGGTGACTGCCGCTCACTGTTTCTACGACGACCGGTACTTCTGATGTGATTTCAGTGTGAAATGCACCTCTTCCCTGTTTCTGTCTAAACCTGTAGTCTCTCTCTCTCTATCACTTGCTCACTCTCTTACTCTTTTACTCTTATATTCCCTCCTCTCCCTTGCCCAGCCTCCTCAACCCCTCCGTGTGGACGGTGCATCTGGGAAAGCTGCTGCTGAACCGCACCGGCCCGTACGACGAGGTGGTCCCGGTGCTCAGCATCCACCTGCACCGTTACTACGACGAGGGCTCCCACGACTACGACCTGGCACTGCTGCGTGTGCGGCGCTCTTCCCCCGCCCTACTGGCCAGGCGCGTCCTGCCCGTGTGTCTGCCCCCGCCCAGCCACCGGTTCACCCCCAGCACGCTCTGCTGGGTGACGGGGTGGGGGGCCCTGAAGGAAAACGGTGGGCGGATTGCTACTAGTGGGCTGGCGGGTTGCTGGGGCTGGTTCTATGGGTGGGGGAGGTGACATTGAAGCGATAGGTTCTATGGGTGGGGGTGGTTAGTGGTTTGGAGTTGTTTCTTTGGATTTGGGTGGGTAGGGGGCAGGGACGCGGGAAGTGGGGGTGCTTAGGGTGCTGCAGCACCCCCCCCTGGCGGCCCCTGGCTGTAACTGCAAGTGAGAAAGTTTTCTGAACAAATCAATGCTTTTTTTTCTTTTGAGTATAATTTTATCATACAACATGATTTTTCATTAAATTATTGACATCCACCCTTTTTATGATATTTATCATATTATCATTTCATTTTATTTAGAACATTGTCTGTGTAGGCTGACGTAGGCTATGCGTGGCGGGAAAATTCAAAAAGTCAAGGTTGTTACAAGTGCAACATGTCGCAGAAAATATGTATTTCAGATGTTTTTGGCCCGAAGAAGGGAAAACTTCATCAAAACACCAGCCGGTCATCCATTAGTCTTTTTACACACCAATAGAGTGTTTATCAGAGCGGAGCCCTGAATGTGACGTCACCCGTCATCTCGTCCCTGTAAACAATGGATGTTGCGCAGCATTTATTATGACATCATTACATAGACGCTCTCTCAGCACCCCCCCCCCCGACTGACTTCCCGCGTCACTGGTAGGGGGTGGAGTCGATTCTATGGGTGGGGTTGGTTGTATGGATGGGGTCGATCTATAGATTTATTCTCTGTAATTACTGCTACTTATTTTTATTGTATCGTTTTACCCTTGATTGATTGTGTGTTTTTTTTTTTTAATTCTAATGTTATTTTAAATTTCCCGTTAGGGATTAAAAGTTCTGAATGATGTGTAACTCTTATCTCACCAGGAGAGGGCAGTAACGTGCTGCAGATGGTGGGCGTGCGGCTGGTCAGCGAGGAGTCTTGCGCCCGCACCTATGGAAATTCAGTCACTCCCAGAATGCTTTGCGCGGGATACAGCCAGGGTGGGCGTGACGCATGCCAGGTAGGATGACATCACTCGGTGTATGACATCAGTTGGATGACATCACTTGCTGCCAAGCGACTGATAGCTAGCCTGTTCGGAAGGTCATACGATCGTACCAGAAATATACCTTGGACTCTACAGAGTTATTACAAGTAATTAATGATTTACATTATGATCATTATCACATCATCACTTTTCTAAGGACGCGACACTTTTGTAATCTGACTCTGTCACTGTTGAATGTCAATTATGTTATTTCTATATATTTATTTATTCTCTCCTTCCATCCCACCTTCCTTCCACCCATATCCCTCCTTCCATCCTCCTCCACCCTCCTTTCATCCATCCCTCCATCTACCGTTCCATCCCTCCATCCCTCCTCTGTCTCCTCTTCCTCCTTCCATCATCCCCCCCTCCCCCACCTCTCACTCCTTCCATCCTCATCCCTCCCCCTCTCTCTCCCCCCTCCCAGGGGGACTCCGGGGGCCCTCTCGTGTGTCAAGGGCCGTTGGGTCGCTGGTTCCTAGCGGGCGTGGTGAGCTGGGGCACGGGCTGCGGGCGCCCTGACTACTACGGCGTCTACTCCCGCATCACCAAGGTCTCCGCCTGGATCAGGGACACCATCCAGACACCATCCTGACACCTTCCTGACACCATCCTGATGGGCCGACGCAGGTGTCACCAATGAACGGAGCGCCGGTATGCTACGTGCTGCGCTAACTATGCCAGTGAGTGGCTGTGCCTTCAGGATGATGAAATACAACAAAAAACGATCCTGTTAAATATTTTATAATATTATATATTTTATTTGTAAATCATATTTTAATAGCGAAATAAAAATTATAGAAATGTTTCTCATCCATTCTGTAACATACATATGATATTTATAAGGGTTGTATTTTGCATCTGGCAATGCAACCTTTTATAATTAATAAGAATATAAACATATTTGAATAAAAGACAAAATATAGAAAGAATGGAAAGTCAGAGCGATGGTCTGTATTGAAACGAATGAACAGCAAGACTGGGGAGAAAACTTTGAAACAACGGCCTTGAGCGAACAGAAAGCTGAATATTTACTATCTTGTTCGTTTTTAACCAATTGGTGATGCTTCTCAGGATGATAAATACAGGCTTCCTTTAAAACGATGCTTCTCTCTGTATAATTGGTTTTAGAATCTTTAGAGGCTTTCCATCCAGCCAGGAGCTCTGTGTGTGAGTAATAGCCGACTGTGTAATAGCATCCAAATGGCTCATTGTGACTAGTCAATAGAAAATATCTGGTTAACGTTTGGTAATAACCAAACGTTGCTCAGGGTCAGAGCAAAATGAAAAGTCAAGAACACACTAATGGAAGATATATAAATATGACACATAATTATGAAGGAAAGATGTTGGTTCCCATTAATGCCATACTGTGCCTCGGCTTTCAGGTGACTGGGCTGCAGAGCAATGGTCGAATGTCATGTTCAACATGTTTATAATTGTCTAATCGGGATTCAAACTCTCAAACTAAGGATCACCAGTACAAGGCATTATTTCATTGAGCCACTGACAAACCTGTAGCCTCATTCACATGAAGAAGAACGAAGAAGTTCCCCTTAATGCCATACTGTGTCTTGGCAGTCAGATTCTTGGAAACTAATGAGCCGGAATGTTGATTGCTTGATGAATTTCAGGTGCTGTTCAATGTTGTGATCCTTAAATGAGTGGCAATGACAGAATGTCATGTTCAGCTTGTTTATATAATCAGAATTCGAACACTCAACCTAAGGATCACCAGTACAAGGCATTATCCCCTTGAGCCACTGACATTCCTGAACTGCATGAAGCCTCATTCACATGGTGAAAATGTCTATTGATGAGTACACAACATCAAGAAAACTCCAAGAACACATTTCACAAGAGAATTAAGGGCTTTCTTAAAAGACTACAGATCTGAAAATTTGCACTGTTAATGGTATCCACCTAATGATAGACGTATGGTAGTTATACAATAACAAAATGGTCATATCGGCAAATGGGTTGAGACTGTGGACGTTTGGCTTTTCTATGAAATTGTGGGAAAATTGAAATTTTTTAGAGCAGAAGACCAGGGTGAAAAAGATGCATCTGATTTTAGAGATTAATATGATGAAAGAATTTTGAGTCCAGGTCAATCTTGTAAGGAGAAATAAGGCTAGTTCATAATTCTTTTAAATAGCACCACCTTTGGGTGCAGTACCACAATTTGGGTTTCTGGGTAGTGGGGGGTATTGCTATCCACCTAATAATAGTTGTGTGTTTTTTTTATACAATAACAAAATGGTCATGTAAGAAAAATGGGCTAACTTCTCCAAATTTATTGGCCAATATTTCTCAAATGGAACTAAGTAAAACAAATTCTGTTCTATGATTTTTGTGAGGCTTGGTCTAAAGATTTTATGTGGCGATTTTGGTGAATTTTTGATTATTTTTGTAGCCTGTGAATCTTTTTATCATGTTTAACTTTTATATGAAATTGGGGGAAAAGGGTTTTAAAAATGTGTCTGATTCTAGAGATAATATTCTGAAAGAATTTTGAGTCCAGGTCAATCTGGTGAGGAGAAATAAGCCTAATTCATGATTTCTTTTACAATAGCGCCACCTTTGGGTGCAGTACCACGAATTTGGGTTCATGGGTAGAGGGGGTTATTGGATTATTGGTTATAGAGTTTTCGATTTACGGTATAGGCTGCAGTATGACTTTTACAGAATTTGAGGGGAAAAAAAACATTACAGAAACAATAGGGGCCTAAACAGCTTCGCTGCTCGGACCCCTAACAAGCACAACAGAACACACAAATAAACAGCTATACTTCACTGTGGAATTAGCATGTTTAACTGCTGCGTATATGTATGGTGTTAGCATATTTAACTGCTGCGTATATGCATGATGTTAGCATGTTTAACTGCTCTATATATGTATGGTGTAAGCATGTTTAACTGCTTTGTATATGTATGGTGTTAGCATGTTTAACTGCTGCATTTATGTGTAGAGCTAGCATGTTTAACCAAAGCAACACAACAACCCTTAGTCAATAAAGGTTTACAAAACAGCCCTTTTCTGTTTCCATCACTCCCCCAGAAATAAACCAGAACAGCCCCGGGGGGCGTTTCAGTATAATTGGCATTTTATTAGTCTGAACCACGATTAAATCTGTTCCAGTACCATGCTGTCCCACCGGGTGCTTGAACAATATCTATCAGGACCAGCAAGATCAGCAAGGTCACTTGCAATGACACCTCAAGACAAATTGATTTTTATTTGTCTTGACCTTCATCACAGTCATGGTGCTTCCCAGGCAACATTTTAGGACCGCCAACCCCCCAACCCTATTCATAATAATGTGGTGGCTGCAAGGCAGCACAGAACATTGTTGGTTTTTATTAATGGTAAAGAATACATTATTTTGCTTATTTAGTATTTGTTTTATTTGGGTTTTAAATGCAAACATTCCTCCTGAGGACTATTCAGTAAGGAACTGCCATATTTTTCTACTAGAAGACGTAGCTACTACCATGTTTGAACTATTGAAATAGTTACAATACATTATATGTTTAGGTAAACCATACTGGGACTATACGAAAAGTTGTGCTTTACCTGTGTTGAACTTTTAGAGCGGTATGCAACTATCGTCCTATTGGAATTTGATTAATCTGAAAGAACACAGACTTTACTTTTCTGAAAGGTGTGGTCTATTGAGGCACTTGATTATTCATTGAACAAACTGTTCTAGCAGAAAACACTATTCATCCAGTATTTCAACCATTCTTAAGTCAAATAGTAATTTTGAAGGTTTCAAATGTATTTCAACTCCAGGGATTCAGCTTAGCCAACACAACTCATAACAATATGTGACTTTGAAACTGAAATTATGTGGGGACCTACAGTGCATGGCAAAACAACATCTTTCCATTGGAATAAACCATCAAACATAATCTATACAGAAAATCCCAATAGTGCATTGTCCATTTCAATGGAAGTGGTGTTTACTAAAGCGCTTCGAAAATCCCATACGTTCAATCTCATCCACTTCGCTTTATATCTCTAAGCGCATTTGCCCACCAATAAAAAATCTCTCATTCCGAAAGTCATCCTAACAGACAAATAATGGAGTGTGTACTTTCTTTATAAGCAAAGTTATCTTTCGTTGAACAGTGTATTATGTTTTGTCTATGGAACCAAAAATTTAATTGAATCCGCACAGCTAGGTTCACACAATGTAAATTGTGCTAACCACTAACGGTATCGTCCAGCAGAACAGCTAACCCTAACCCTACCAGCCCCACAGAACCACTTACCCTTAACCCTACTAAATGTAACCCTACTTACCATACAGACCACCAAACTCCAAACCCTATGGCCCCACCGAACACCTAACCCCTAACCCTACCAGCCCTACAAAACACCTAACCCTATTCAACCTAACCCTACTAACCCAACTGACCACCTAACCCTACAAAACCTAACCCTACTAACCCCAAAGACCACCTAACCCCTAACCCTGCTCAACCTAAGTCTGCTTCTAACCCTGCAGACCACCTGGCCCTTACCGTACTAAACCTAACCATACTGACCCCACAGACCATCAAACCCCTTACCCTACTAAACCTAAGCCTGACTCTTACCATAAAGACCCCCTAGCCCTTACCATACTAAACCTAACCATACTGACCCCACAGACCACCTAACCCATAATCATACTAAACCTAAGCCTGACTCTTACCATAAAGACCCCCTAGCCCTTACCATACTAAACCTAACCATACTGACCCCACAGACCATCAAACCCCTAAACCTACTAAACCTAAGCCTGACTCTTACCATAAAGACCCCCTAGCCCTTACCATATCCTAACCATACTGACCCCACAGACCACCTAACCCCTAATCCTACTAAACCTAAGCCTGCCTCTAACCCTGCAGATCACCTGGCCCTTACCGTACTAAAATGAACCGTACTAACGCCACAGACCACCCTAGCCCTTATCGAACCATACCCCCTAACCTTACTCAGCCTCACCCTGACTCTAGCTCTACAGACCCCCTGACTCTAACCCAACCAGAACCCCCGGAACCCTATGCCAATCAAACCCCCCATCAGACACTATCAAATGATAGTGTGCGTGGAAATATCCAACTGTGCCCCCTTCCTACCTAGGAGGGGGTGCCGAAACTGACACCCTCGTTTGGTAACTGTAGGCGGGGTACTTTCAGAAATGCATATCTCACTCAAAAAAATCATGTACAGACTTTTTTCAAAGTTTGCATGTGTGTGGGAGCACCAGAGACCCAAGACAACACCCGAAATCCCAGGAAAACGTTTTTTTTTTTTTCATAATAATTAATAATGAAATATATAATTGTCAAGATATACGGTGCGTTGCCTTGGCCAGCTAGAATCACTCTGGTACAGCATTTGTGAATCTAATACGCAGCAATGGGAAACTAATCCAAACCATTTGTAATGAGTGAATTCAAATGAAACACATAGTTTGAGCCACTTTATAGTTATAGCTACTTATATTTGTATATATGTTTATAGGACGTACATTTTGTGCATATATGCATCCGTTTATATTTTCCATGTTTTTTCCTTACCGTAAAAAAAATTGTGGAATACAATAACAACCCTTGGGCTAAGTTATATAATTAAACACAAACTATAGGAAGTTGCCCATTTATTCCGAGGTCTTTTCACGGAATACCAAGCGCACAACACAATAGAAAACAAAAACAATTGAAAAAGCAGCAGGACCAGAATGTAGTTATCTCACACTCATCTACCTTCATCCAAACCCACAGGACCTTGCTTCTTCTGGCTACCCCTAGCCCCCTGGGTTCCCTCTTGTCCGGTCTCAGCTCACTGTACTCTCCCTGGGCATATTGAACCAATCTCACCAGTGAAACCCTGGATTAGACAGACATGGACGGGGGAAACTTTCCCCAAGTTTCCTGAGGCTTGCGGTCAAGATCATGTTGTCCAAAGGAAGTATGTGCTCATGTATAAGAGAATGGTATAGACTTACAGGGGGGAAGGGAGCGATGTGTATATGGGATGACAAAAGGACTACAGTTCTTTGTTAGGGCTGGGGTAGTCTCTCACGACAGACAAGTGGCTTGCAGTTTAAAAAAGAGGTTACGGCCTACACATCTGCACTATAGGGAGCTAAATTGAACATTGAGTGACGGTTTCCGGAAATCCAGAACTGGATCCAAGGCATTTGGCCCATTGTAATGTACATTTATTTAACACACACACATTTGTTTTGTGTTGTGATTGGTTGAAATACCTTGCATCCTTCTGGATCCTAGGGCTGGGGCTACGCTCTACGAAACACATGGCAGTCCAAGATACATCACAGGAATGCAATTAGAAGAAGGGGGCGTGGCTAGGGTGTTTTTGACGACCAGCTGACAGGTACTGGCTTCAATCCAAAGTGTGTGCTGCCTAGCCTATAGAGCTCGTTAGTCCGCCCCTTCCGGTAGACCCCCATGGGACCTTTGAGATTACTTTCTCTCCTTTTAAACCCATTCTAGTTTTCCTATCCCAGAGGTCCCATGGGGGACTCTTCCGGGAAGGGGCAGACTTACGAACTCTATACAGGCTTCCTTAAAGGAGAATTTCACCAGTGGAGACATGAATCTGTATTGAAAGTGGGTCATATATGTAGTTGAATAGCAACATAAGTTTCAAATTTTGTGCATTCTTGACCGAGAAAAGGCAGACAGTGACTTTTTGGCGCTTGTGGATTGAAGACGCAACTCCCACAATGCCAATCAACGTTCACTCCCTGAGGGACGTAACAGAAGGCAGACAGTGACTTTTTGGCGCTTGTGGATTGAAGACGCAACTCCCACAATGCCAATCAGGGTTCACTCCCTGCAGTCCAGAGTGAACAGCAGCATAGAGGAGAAGTGATTGTTGCCGTATACAGAGTCCAGGAGCTCTATATCTAAATAATATTATATTATATAATATATAGGTACCGGTATCTATATATTTTAATATAATAGCCTATATAATATCACTGCCAAAAGCTGTGTGCGCTTCCAGGTATTATTAATTAAAGACTGCGTCGGGTTCTCGGACGTCTCTGGTACTTCCAAAACAAGTAAAGACTCGTAGTGGGGGTTATCTCTGCCAGAGCCCTGCATGGGTTCAGGTACCCGACAGGTGACCCGCACAATTTAGATGAAACAGGTGAAAAATAATGTACTGTGTCGGACACGGATGTCGGTCGCGGGTTTTGTGATTCCGAGCGAGACTTCTCCGGTGCTGGACCTGTTATTCAGGAGCTAATTTTCCTTTGGGTGCGGGTCGGGCGTCGGTATCAATCTATAGCGGGTCGGGTGCGGATTGTAATTCGTGGGTACGGGTTTGCAAAATAAGACCCATGTATTGATTCTCAGGCATGCTGGAGGAGGAATTGGATGAAGAAACGTTGGCTTTGACTCTGTGAAGTCGAGATTGGACCGCGTCTTCAGATTGATGTGGAAGGACCAGAGAAGTCAGAGAACCCGACGCAGTCGTTTATTCATAGCATCCAGGGGCACACACAGCTTTTGGCCATGATTTTATATATTATATTATAGATGTCTATATATTATATTATATCATTTAGATATAAAGCTCCAGGTCTCCCGCCAGAGCTCCTGGAGTGTTCTAGAATATATCTCTGTCTCTGGTACTACATCATTGCTTCTTTAGCGCTCGTGTGATCTACCGGTCACACCGGTCACACAGTAACCTCAAAATCCATACATATTGCAAATTCACACCGGTGTACTCTCCATACCGTTTATATCATACACCCTAAGTCCCACCCACTGGCACTGATCTGTAATAGGTCTGTAGCATCAGTGGGTCCCACCCCCTAGGCGGGTTTGTTAATGGGCAGTGCTTGTAGTTTTTTAGAGCCCCCCCGCCCCCTTACACTTCTTGCTTTAAATGACGCAAAAATCTTAATTTTGCGTAATTTAAAGCAGGAAGTGTTAGAGGTAGATACAGATCTCTCCCGTCTCAGGGGAAAATTATGGAATGATGCAAGGCCATTCAAAAATATGACAGGGTTTCTCACATTACAAAGCTTAAAGGTCCCATGGCATGCCACCAGGTGTGGTGTGATTAGCTGTTACAAGCCGTTTTGGAAATCTGCCCCTTATAACATCAGAGGTGGGCGTGTCCACCTAGATGTGTGCTGGATAGATCAGTCTACCAGCCTACCCAGTGGACTGTAGCAAACGTTACTCATCTATCCATCACACATCTAGGTGGACACGCCCACCTCTGATGTCATAAGGGGCAGATTTCCAAAACGGCTTACATTTACATTTTGGGCATTTAGCAGACGCTTTTATCCAAAGCGACTTATAATAAGTATATTTGTCATAAGAAGTGAAACAATATGTCGCTGTCAGTACAGTAAAGATGTTCATAGAGCCAAGTGTAAGTACTAACAATCGCTAGGCTAACCCATTACCCGTGTACAGCAATGCTAGCAGCTACTGCAGATGTTACACAATTAAGTACTATGAAAAAGTGGAATGTAGATTAAGTGCGTACAATAAGTGCGTACACTAAGGCTTGTAGCGGCTAATCACACCACACCTGGTGGCATGTCATGGGACCCTTAATGCAAATGGGTGAAGTGTACCTTTAAGCAATATACCCCCCTACCCTATAACCCTCGTTTTCCAGGCTATACTAGCATGCAAGATCTGTTTTTACAAATACATTTTATTTTAATAGGGCACTGTGTGTGTGTTTGTGCGTGTGTGTGTTAGTGTGAGGCGTGGGCATGCCTGCTTGGGTGGGTGCGTGTGTGTGTGTAACGTGAATCTGAAATGAAACCATTTCCACTGGGTTTAATAAAAAACAGCCATTCCCCTGTGGGAAACCCGAGACGTCTTCAGTCCGCTTCACTCTGATTATGGACCTGTCAGTGGTACTGAACCCTACGCTCTGATAATGAAACGTGTGTGGGTGTGTGCGTATGTGTGGGTGTGTGGTCGTGTGTGTGCATGTGTGTTGGATTATCAGAGACACAGTAACTATATTAGTACATTTGATGAAAACAGGGAGCAGCTGGGCTGAATCAGACACACACACACACCCACACACACCCACACACACACACACACACACACACACACACACACACACACACACACACACACACACACACACACACACACACACACACAACGATTCTGCACATCTGTATAGAAAATAAATGAAACAAAAAAAAGGGATTCTTCATGTAGTTGATGAAAGACAGATACAGATACACATAAGCACAGATATAAAGACAGACATACGCACATACAACGAATACACATGTGTGTGTGTGTGTGTGTTAATTTTATTTTAAGAGGGCACTGTGTGTGCGTGTTTGTGTGTGTGTGTGTGTAGGTGTGAGGCATGGGCGTGTGTGCGTGGGTGGGTATATGTGTGTGTGTGTGTGTAACGTGAATCTGAAATGAAATTAACCATTTCCACTGGGTTGAATGAAAAACAGCCATTCCTCCGTGGGAAACCTGAGATGTCTCCAGCCCGTTTCAATCTGATCATGGCCATACACACACACACACACACACACACACACACACACACACACACACACACACACACACACACACACACACACACACACACAGACAAACAGAAAAAAAGTAAACACATGGAATGATGGAAAAACACAGATACAATTATCATCCCTCCATCCCTTGTTTTTCCAGCAGCACTAATTATGTTTGATTATTTTATCTGCATATTTTATTTGCACTCTTATTAGTTAGGTGTACATTTCATTTCCATTATATGACACCTAGGCCTACTGTTGGTTCTCCATTGCACATATGACAAATAAACTTGAAACTTGATACGTCGGATAGAATACGATGACATGGAATACAGCTGTGCACACGCTGCCCTATGCTGTGCAATGTGTTGTGAAAACGCTGCAAGCTGTAATGCACCATTGCACCCCATTAATGCAGGAGGGTAAATGAAACGGTAGCGCGTTGTTCCCCTTAAAACAGAGCACACTCTTGTGCAGCTGGCCGTCGCAGCTTTAAGACGCCTACAGGGTGTTTGGCTCTTTGTGATTAGCCGTTTCTTCGAATTAAATGAATTCTGAAAGGCTGCAAACGAGCAGCCTCGGGGGGTTATTTGGTGTAATCAACTGGAGAGAGTGACATTTGTTTGGCAGACAAGTGCAATAAGGCCTTAACTATACCTTTGGTGGATAGTCGTCTATAGCCTATGTTTAAAGTGCTGCGAAAGAACTTTATGGAAAGAGAAAGAGAGAACTTTATGCCAAAGTTTGACAGATTTAAAGAGGATGTATGAAAGTGGAACAGCATACTTTGGTTCCACATTACAGTAAGACACCAGGCCAAGATACCAGGCACAACCAACCGGATGCAGGACCGTTATCTCTGGCACCAAGCAGCATTGTAAAACGTGCAGATAACTTTCCAGAATTCAACGGAATCTGTGAAAAACAAAGAGAACCGACATCACAGCTGTCGGATTTGGCTGTAAGCGTTAAACATTGATTTAGTTCTCCTTTTTTGCTCTGTTGGTAGCGTCAATCTCAAGTGTATGCTTCCCGGAGAGTGATTGATAGAGAGAGAGCTCTCTTCTGGAAGAATTAAAGGAGCGAAGGAGGGAAAATAAGAATATGGCTAAGTTTTAGAGAAAGGGAGTAAGAAAGAGAGACCTTGAGAGAGAGAGAAAAAAAGAAAATACAGAGAGAGAGAGAACGGGAGAGAGAGAAAGAGAGAGAGAGAGAGAGAGAGAGAGAGAAAGAGAGACACAGTGAGAGATAGAGAGAAAGAAGGAAAATGGAAAGAGAGAGATAGAGAGAGAGAGAGAGAGAGAGAGAGAGAGAGAGAGAGAGAGAGAGAGAGAGAGAGAGAAACTGGGAGACAGAGCAAGAGAGAGAGTGAAAGAAGGAAAGCGAGAGAGAGAGAGAGAGAGTGAAGGAAGAAAAGCGTGAGAGAGAGAGCGAGAGAGAGAGAGAGAGAGAGAGAGAGAGAGAGAGAGAGAGAGAGAGAGAGAGAGAGAGAGAGAGAGAGAGAAGCTCCTTGACTCATTCGCCCATCCAGCTGTTTTACACGAGGAGTCTACTCTACTCGGAGAGCACAGCCCGCGAGGATCCTCAACAGCTGTGTGAAACTCCTCGAGGTAAGCCACCTAAAGCGCGCGCCGTGAGCCTGGAAAACCCGAAACAACAGCGCTTGTATTGCACGTAGTGCCCGATGGGCACGTTAAATAAAGAATCGCCTGCACGAAGATTACACTTTTTTTGTCAGTTGCTCCGAAATCACCAATTCAGCAGCATGCATGCAACTGCTGACTTAAAATTGCTCGAGTGAACATCGGGTTGTGTTCTTTTTTTTTTTTTTTTTTTAACGAACGGATTACTTGACGAGCTTTTGCAAACGATCCTTGCGACTTATTTCACCGGATGGCAGCTGCGAGCCAAACTTGGTGTTTTGCAGACGTGGCTGTCGGTCGGATGGAGTCATTGTGGGTTGGCCAGTATCGTCACTATAGTTGTAGACCTACTATATGAAACCTTCACCTATAAACAACCCAACTAGTTTTGACGTATCCTAATGATTCCTGCGAGGTGATAACGATGTGTATCTAGGCCTACATTATGTCAGCCATTGGTTTCGATTAAAATGTGATAAAAGCATGTTATTGTGGTACATTGTAAGTACATTTTTAGACGACACATTGAAATGCATCCTTGATACAACCTCGGTACATATATCATTACTGTGCAAATTATTAGTAGCCTCGCCTAACGGAGAAGAGAGAGAGAGAGAGAGAGAGAGAGAGAGAGAGAGAGAGAGAGAGTGTGAGTGAGTGTGAGTGAGTGAGTGAGTGAGTGTGTGTGTGTGTGTGTGTGTGTGTGTGTGTGTGTGTGTGTGCGTGTGTGTGTGTGTGTGTGTGTGTGTGTGTGTGTTTGGGGAGGGGGGTGGGGGGGTTGGAAGAAAGAAAGAGAGAAGGGGTTGAAGACATCAGGAGAGACTTGAACACCGTGGGCGGTTTCTGGTGACAGTTCATTCATACATGGCCTAGCCCTTCTTCTCCGGTCTCTCTTCCACATCAAGCTGACAACATCTGCTGCCTTGATTTTGTTTTCTTTTTACAGAATACCTCTCTCTAGCTTTTAGCTGCTGTAGGCTTTTTGCGCGTGTATGTGTGTGTGGGTGTGGGGGAGTCAATGAATGATTGAATGAGCATTACAGTAGAATAGGTTAATGGGGGTATGAATGAGTGAGAGAAAGACCAATGATGCAGTTTAATGTTATATAACACCAACACATCTGCAGAGTGGTCGGTGAACGCAGCTGGGACGCAGCTTCATCTAGCTGTGAGCTAATGTGTGTGAATTGGTGTTTGTGTGTGTGTTTTGGTGTTTGCATTGGACCGATGTGTGTGTGTGTGTGTGTCTGTGTGTGTGTGTGTGTGTGTGTGTGTGTGTGTGTGTGTGTTAGAGAGTTGAAGCATGTGTTTAGAATCTGTGTGTGTTTGTTGATGCTCATGTGTTGTTTAGTATGTGTTGGTTGGTGTCATTGTGAGCTGGTGTGTAAGTTGGTTTGTGTGTGCGCTGAAGAACAATCTAAGAGGACCCTAACTTTGGTCTCTAGACAGTAAAGCAACTTTTAGGAAAAACACCAAACCCTTCACACATCACCAGAAGATAAGTACTTTAAAAATGACTAGTATGGATCACTGAACAGGAACACAGTGAAACGATACAAAAGGTTAATATCCTTGTTAACCTGTCAGAAGAAATGAGGTAGGGCTCCAACCTGGGAGTTGGGAGCCAACTTGGGCCACTGATATGTATATGGGGTCCTGGAAGATTGCTGTTTTTATAAGCTAATAAGCTAATAAAAATGTATGATTAAAAAAAAGGAGTTAAATGTATGAAAGGTCTTGGAATGCCTCCCGTTTATACAAAGAGACTGTATCATGATTCCCATCCACAGTCAAACTACGACTCATCACTTGTACACACGCTCACTGTATTTTTATTACCAGAAGATGATGAAAGGGTTGAAACAACAAAATGATCGACCATCAAAATATTCAGTTCTGCGTTTCACAAGGAACATCATGCTGGCCTTGGCTGGGCAGTAATTGATTTCCAAATATGGCCGTGGCATTACATTGTTTGAAAACTCCAGCCAATCAGTATGATGCTTTTTCTCTCTTTGATCTTGCCGATTCTGGTTTAAAGCAAAGCAATAAAATCTGCTGATCAGAGGAAAAGGCCATCCATGCATTTTGGTTAATCTTTTTAACATTGTTATCATTATTTGGGATAACACTATTTTGATTACTCTGTGTATCAGGATGCTCTCAGGAGGCTAGGGGACCTGGATTATACTGCTTATGCCAAACCAAAGCACCTCTTCAGACTACAGTAAGGCACTAAGGAGGAGCCGGTCTCAAGTGAAGAGGCGTGTGAACGGGCTGATCAGACTGAATCACATCAGTTTACAACTCTTCAGCCGTGAAGCCAGACGGCTGGATATCTCTGATTCACAATCCCCGCAGGCGTTAACTTGGGGCAACCTTCATGCCAAAGTTGAATTGAGAGTTTAATGGAGAGTTGCAGGTGTGGCCAAACTCCTGGTTTATCAACAGCAATACAACATCCTCCAATGACACTACACAGCCATGTAGTCAGCCAGGGTCCAGGGTCGAACCTTAAACCCTGGTGTTAGCATCTTTCTACGAGTTGAGTTTATTTCTGGATGGGGTAGCCTCAGTGGACACCCTGTCCATCGTTGAATCGTACACACTCCTTAATAGACCTGGGCAGTCACGCAGTTCCTCCAAGATCCACTAGTGTCCAGAAGTGTCTCTTCCCTCATGGATTATGAACCTGTGTGATAGGGTTTGGCTGTGATTACTGATTGAAAGATTCCTAAAGGGGGTTTAACCTGGGGGGAATCACAGTGGGACCACACTGCCCAAGCTCTACCATATTAGTATTATTTATACTTGCACACTCTTAACCATAACCTCCATATTACTTTGGAGGTCACAGTAAACCGTAGATTAATTATTTCAAATAAATTCTTACAAATATATGTTGTTGACATGTGGTTGACACACACACACACACACACACACACACACACAGACACACACACAGACACACACACACACACACACACACACACACACACACACACACACACACACACACACACACACACACACACACACACACACACGTGTCCGTCAGGAAAGTAAAACCAGATCACTTGTTGCCTGGCAACAATTTAGAGCAGACATATTATGTTTGCACAACATGCAGTTGATTAGCATTTTCATTTGATGACCTTTTTAAAAGGTCAGGGTAAATCTGGCCAACTGCTAAATCCGGTTTATCAGGATGGATGCCTGGTCCATCCAGTTTTGCCTCATTCCCTAATCCCTTCATAGTCGACACTACTGTATAGAGGAAACTAATTAGCGCACAAATATGGCAGATATAAGGGCAGTTGGGACATCAATGGTCCGGAAATGTATAAATGTGATGTATTTTGGTATGATAAACACCCCGACTTGGGTTGGATGGCGCCATACGTACTCTTAGCATTCAAGGACAATTAAAACGCATGCATCATGTGATAAAGAATAAGTTGTAAACTTCTTTAACAGTGCATTATGGATAATAAATGGTCCCCAATTTATGGAACCAGATTTGTACACTGAGATTGTGGACAGTGCACTTGTAGTGCACTAAATAGTGCACTAAATAGGTGAACAAATTCAGCCACAGCCCTTGATACCTCACCTGTATCTTTCCCACAATCCCTTGCTCCCCCTGTCTTCTAGGATTCCGGCGCAATGTGGGTGTTTCTTCTGTTGCTGGTCCCCATGGCGTGCGTGCCCTCCCCCTCACGGCCCCTGACCCGCCCATGCAGACGCTGCTGTGACCACCTGGAACCCCCAGCTGCCGGCTCCGCCCACTCCCAGCCCCCCCCAGCTAGCCCCGCCCACTCCCAGCCCCCCCCAGCTAGCCCCGCCCACTACCAGGCTGCCACTGAGGTCCACACCGTCATCAACATGACCATCCTTAAAGGTAACAGACGCACACACATACACACTAACACACACACAGACACACACACACACACACACACACACACACACACACAGACACACACACACATACACACACACAAACACACACAGACACACACACTTGACAGCACTTGCCATCTATTTAGCAGCGTCATTGTGCAGGGAGCAGTGTTTCAGCAGAAGTCAATGCGTTGTTTGTTGAACTTTGGTCTGGTAAATGGGACTGTTCTCTGTGTTTTAAGCCCTATATTTAGGGACTAGCAGCTCAGGAGCCAGACTGAATGTGTTGGTGGAGAGAAACAGCGACGGTTGTCTTTTAAGAAATCCTAACGTTACACGTCCAACAAAAGCCTCTGTCTCACTAATCCAACTAACGTCCAATCCCTTCACACTCCCGTTGAAAAGTACAACTCAGACTCCTCTCATCGCGTGCATGAACATTTAGAGGAAAGGAAGGTTTTTGAAGGTTCGCTAATCAACCTTCTCAATGGACTGAACAAAGCAGACCAAGCGTTAGTAAATGTGTCAGCGTGTGTCTTGGCTTCACCCGTGGCTCCTTCATGGGTGCCATGACCTGGCCGGCGTTGGCTGGCCGGTACACCGGCAAACAACCGGCCACAGGTTTGTTTGTTTCGGACTGTACAGAATCACTTAGTTCTGGGGTGCGTTTGTTTATTGTGGACGACTGCTGCGGTCTGGCATGTGTGAAAGAGATACTTTGTGTGTATGTGTGTGTCTTTGAGGAACTGTGTGTGTGTGTGTGTCTGTGTGAGAGCAACTGTGTGTGTTTGTGGGGAACCGTGTGTGTTTGTTTGTGCGCGTGTGTGTGTGTGCGTGTTATCCGTGAGAAATATGACAGGGAGAGGCAGAGGACATGAAAGAGCAAGAGAGGGGAAAGTGAGAAAAGGATTTTATTCTCTCCGATGCCACACCACCAAAGAAGCGCAAGGGCTCTGTCAGGACATGTGCGTTTAATATCGCCACCTTAGCAGCCCAGACGGGTGGAGCTGTCCAAGCAGCAACAATCTGCTCTAATTTGTTGGCCCCGCCTGCCATTGGATAGTCTAACTGTGATTCCGAACCCCGACCACATCAAACATGGAGAGGCGAGGAACAGTTTTAGGTCAGTGGTAACAGCTTCTGATATGAGAACACACACACACACAAAAGGGACACACATGCAATCCTCCATCTGCATGCATACACAGACACACACAGACACACACACACACACACACACACACACACACACACACACACACACACACACATCATTGAACAAGACACATGCAGTGTACCCACCTGATGCCACATATATTGCAAGTCCCAGTTCAATTTCCACATGCAAAATTATCCATGTGCATGCACGGGGACACACATTATTGTATAACACCGACAACCACCCACATACACACACACAATACAACACTAATATGTCCTTGATGAACCTTTCACGTGCATACACATGCCCCCAGAAGTGGTGACCTCTGACCTACCATGCTGATGACACGGTGCATGAAGGAGAGGTCGCGGTCAGCTTACCTGAGTGTGACCCTGCACAGATCTGGAACAGCTGTTCCACACGCCTGCATTCATATAACCTCTCACACACACACACACACACACACACACACACACACACACACACACACACACACACACACACACACACACACACACACACACACACACACACACACAGAACCCTGTACACACACACAAAACGCACCTGCATTCATACAACCTCAAATACTCACACACACACATTTGCTCACAGTTTTAATTACACACAAGAATGTAGTTCTTATGTATGCTGTGTGGCCGCTGCCAAGACATTACTAGTGTGTGTGTGTGTGTTGGCCCATGTGTGTATTTGCACGTGCACGGTTGAAAGCACGTTATTGAGTTCCAACACGGATCTGAAGAGTAAGGCTCAGGGTGAAACAGCAGCCAGCCAACCAGAGAAGATGTCCCAGCTGACACACACACACACACACACGCACACACACGCACATTTATATAGACAGACACACACACACACACACACACACACGCATACACAAAAAATCCTGCACTGCAAACAAGTGTGCACACAGAATACTGCCAACACCCACACACATGTTTAAATACACACACACAGTCCTTAATTTCCATCTGTGGGGCTATAATTTAGACCAGACCACAGTTTCCTCTGGGGACACACTGTAGGTACGACACACATATATTTCCATAGTTAAGTCCCTTGCACTAAATCCCACTTTCATCACTGGTAGGCAGACTTATCTTATGATTCACTAAAACAATAAAACAAACACCAATCGTCTGCAGATGTTTTGAAAAGGATTCTAACCCTCCCTTCTTGGTAGAACAGAGAACAGAGTTGTTGCCAGTCTGTCAAATTATACTATTGACTACATTATGCTAGTGATGTCATGCTCATGCAAGTCTGGTTTGGTTTGGCATTGGACATATAAATATACAGTATGCACGTCTTATAATGAAGATACTGGGGATGCATTAGACAGGAGAAATATTCAGGCCATCAACAGTGGTCATGTGACAGTAAATAGCTTCGGCTCCATATATGGTCATGATTCTTGGAGAAATCAGGAGAACACTTTGTTTAGGAAAAGGGGGGGGGGGGGGGGGGGGGGGACAGGGGGGGGACAGGGACTGACGGCAAACAAGATGGTGTCCCCCAGTCTATTTAGCTTCTGTCTTGAGAGGGTTTTATGTCCCTAAAGCACTTTGGAAAACGCACAGAGACCAGCAACAGTGAGATATCATTAGTCAGCCTGGGTCAACAAAACCAGTTTGATGGGCTTTGGTGCCTTTATGGACTGGAGAGAGAAGAGACCCAGGAAAGGGGGTAGAGGGAGCCAGTGAATGATGTGGAACACAGGTGGGAATCCAACCTGTAGTGGCTACAAGGCGTACTGCCGACATAGTTGGGGAACACGTTAGTGGGTGGAGCCACCGAGCCATCCACCCAGCCCATTATTTGGGAAGTAAAGGTGCTTTGCACAAGTTGTGTGGGGATATATAGTACATTTAGTATTATGGTCTGTAGGGTGCGTACGACTCAACCAATAAGTCGCATACGGGCTTGCACACGCATGCACGCACACATGCACAGACACACGCACGCATACACACACACACACGCACACACAGGGATGTGTATGATTCATTATCCTCAGAGTACCCCGGGTTGCCAGATATTAAAAACATTGGCACACAAACAGAGTGTGCTGCAGCCATGGAAACAAGAAAACAAACCCGATTAACTACGATTGTTGACCTCAAACGCCTCATCCTCCTTCTCCATGACCAGAGCCCTGCTAAAACATGGGTAAATCTTGGGAGAAGCCCTGATTTAAAAGATGAAGACAGCTTAGAGCAAAGAAGGATTTCAAGATGGATACCACATGAGCTAGTTTATCATTTGCAAATAATATATTAATTGTAAACGTATTCATTAGCTAATCAATTTACAGTGTAGGACTCGTCGACACTTGTAGGAACAGAATAATGACTGGGATGAGGATATAATGTTGCCCTCTGCCCGTCCTTCGCTCGCACTCATTCAGGGTCCTCAACCCCTTTGCGAGGTAGGTTACCTTAATATCTGGAAGTGTCAAGGCAAGTCTAAACTATTTCTTAAGAAATGAAATAAACTGATTAAAAAAATGCTGTGTTTTGGCATAAATACTGTTTCGATCTGTACCAGTTTCAGTATACAAAACCAAGCTTATTATGGTGATTGATCTGGAAGTATTTATGGGTGTGTGTGTGTGTGTGTGCGTGTGGGTGTGTGTGTGTGTGTGCTTGCATGCGTGCGTGTGTTCGTTTTGTGTGTGTTCCTCACCCCGTGCGTGTGTGTTTGTGTTTGATAAAAGCTTGTCAAGAGGTGTAGAATCCTACCCTTGCATAATTCTGTTCATACACGATTCCCGCTTTGGACGCACCGATCCTTTAGTCTCCAAAGGTAATCCTTTAAACCTGGGAGTCTGGCATGCTGTCCTGCGGCATTAACCCTACCGTAATCCCCCCGTGCTTCCAGGTGACAAGGGCGACAGAGGAGAGAGAGGCACGCTCGGCAAGCCCGGCCTGGAAGGCACTCCCGGCTTCAGGGGCCCCTTCGGCCCCAAGGGTAGCAAGGGCCAGGCCGGGGCCCCGGGGGACGCCTGCAAGACAACGCACTCCTCCTTCTCGGTGGGGCGTCGCAAGGCGCTGCACAGCGTGGACTACTACCAGCCACTGGTGTTCGACACAGTGTTCGTCAACCTGCTGGGCCACTTCAACATGTTCAAGGGCAAGTTCTACTGCTCCGTGCCGGGCGTGTACTACTTCAACGTCAACATCCACACGTGGAACTTCAAGGAGACCTACCTGCACCTGATGCACAACGCCAAGGAGCAGGTGATCCTGTACGCGCAGCCCAGCGAGCGCTCCATCATGCAGAGCCAGAGCGTGCTGCTTGACCTGGCGGCCGGCGACGAGGTGTGGGTGCGCCTGTACAAGCGCGAGCGGGAGAACGCCGTGTACAGCGACGACGTCGACGTCTACATCACCTTCAACGGGTACCTGGTGGCGCCCGGGAGCCACTGAACCAGGGGGAGGGTGTAGGGTCGGATGGAGAGGATCTCAGGGTTTAAGCTGGGGGGGTCGCTTCAAGGCGGTGGTGGAGGAGATGGAGGAGATGGGGGAGGTGGAGGAGGAGGTGGAGAAGGGCGTTGGGGGCCGTGAGTTTGGTGCTAAACCGATTTTTTATCTTTTTTTCTTTTTTACTTATTTTCGGATAGTTAAGATAGGAGACTGCCCAGCCCCTGACCTAAATGATCTATGCAGATACTTTAATAAAAAAAATAATAACTTAAACGACGATCTGTCTGAAATGACGACAAAACAACGTTCATTGAGAAGATTTATGGCAAACAGTATTAACTGGGATTAACTGAACGTCTCTCCCAGGGTTTTGTGGTGCATGAAAACAACTTAAATTAGAGTGCACTCATTAATCAATGTGTGTTTGAAATGTTAAGAGACAGGGAGGAACTTAACTTTTAGCAATAAAAACAATTAGTGTGGTGCTACACATAAAAGTGGCCTCTATAGAAACAAGACAATTCAAATTAACAAAACGAGGCAATCAATGTTAAAAGAGAAACATGAGGTGCTATATGGCTGCATTAGGCGCAGTGTAACAAAAGGCTAGAGTTTTTCCTACAAGGACACTTCACTGCAGAGCAGATGAAACCATGTACATAGCTGTACAGTACATATCTTCCAAAGCTCTTCCACAACGGCCTTCTGAGCTGTTGATGTCCTGTCTATCAAGAAGGCCGTTCAGGCCTGGCTGCGCATCAAAGTATTCAGATCCAGACCATGATGTCATGCTTATTTGTTGTTGAGCACTTCTTGTTAATAAAATTATGTTAATGTGTAATTTTGATAAAACAAAAGCTTTCGTCTTCAATCCTCGGCTGTGATATTGCATGTAGGGTATTTTATTGGTGAGGGTGAAGGTTTCTGGGTTCGATGCCCAATCTCTGCATCCTAAACTGTAAGCATAGACCCTATACTTGCTCGTTAATGACGTACTGTATATTGACTGAATTCACTGTAAGCCGCTGTGGATAAAAGCGCCACATATAGCAATAGTAAAAAGTACAGCGTACTTTCATATCAAATTATTCTGTGAACTTGCATTATATGCAACAACGCTAAATAATAGATTAATATTCCATCTAAAACTTATATCCACATAAGCTACTCAACAATCTAGCTTACCAGCAGCTACAGCTGCTAGCAAGCACTTCTTATAATTCCATCTTTGTTAAAAAAACGGTGCATGAGAGCATGAGCTCTCAGAAGCATAGAGACTTGACCTCTACATCCCCTCCCACACACACAAACACATACGTGGCTAATAAATAAATAAAGAACACAAGCCAACAGCGGCTCACAGCTCATCCATCACATCCTGTGAGAAAAACCCTGTTATCTGGGTTTTAAAAACACACGCACACACACACACAGACAACCTGGGTGAGGCAGATACAGGCAGGGCGTGCTGGCTGCCAGCTCCATCTGCCCAGACACATCCCCTCTATTAGCAGTAATACGGCTCCGGGGTGGGGAGATACTGGAGCAGCCCGCAGGAGAAGAGGGACTCTCTGGTGAGAAGACATTTGTTTCTTTAAACGTTTATTTAGGCCACCGGTCTGACAGTGTAGTAATAGCTTTCTGGCGGTTGGGCTACCGTCCCGTGCTCTGACCCAGAGCTCAGGGTTCTCCTTAAGAGTCAGGGTGATGCCTTCTGCTACAAACCACTTTGTTATGAAGTAGAGAGAGAGAGGGAGAAGGGAGGGAGGGAGGGAGGTGAGGGGGAAAGGAGGGAGTGGAAGAGGAGGGAGGAGGGAGAGGGAAGGGAGGAGGGATGGCGGGAGGAAAGAGTGAGGGAGGGAGGGAGGTGAGGGGGAAAGGAGGAAGTGGAAGAGGAGGGAGGAGGGGAGAGAGAGGAGGGAGGGAGTGTGAGAAGACAAGCGGACGATGGCGAGAGAAGAAGGAGGAAGTGAAGGACTGGCCACAAGCGACGCAGAAAACAATAAACACAAAAAAAAAACCTAAACAAACAATAATACTACTAAACGCAGTGAGGTGCAGCAGCAGGGAGTGTCATTTAGTGGAGGAAGCAAAGTGTTTGATGTATTTGAAGAAGAAAAGGTTTAAAATACCAGATTGTGAAAGAAATCTAGCGATAAGTGATGACAAATACAACAAGCCCACGTTCAAGGGAGGAGAAAAAAGAAAGAAATTAAGAATTTAGGAGCAGTGAGGGGATGGGAGTATGTTTTTTAGAAAACCTGGGAGACTCCCTTACCCTTCTCGACTTGATTCTCCTAACCACAGAAACCAAAATACCTCTCCCTCCTCCTCTCTGGCTCTCCATCTCCCCCCTGTCCTCTACTCCTTCTCCCTCAAACCCCTCTCTATCTCTTCTACTCTCTCTTTCTGTGACTCACTATCTGGCTCTCTCCCCGCCCCCCTATTCTCCCTCAATCTCTCTCCCTCCATCTCTGGCTTTCTCCCTCACTCTCCCTCATACATCTTTTTATCTCCCCTCAAGCTTGGTTAAGCCACTGGTCCACCATGATGCCATTACTCTTAATCCCACAAAAACAAACAAACAACTGGTGTGCTTTCAATGATCCCTGCAGCCGCACATGAAACGCCGCTAATACAATGAACAGAGCAGTACGAGGCACTATCGTCAGCCCTGATGAAACCCTCCATAAGCATCTCAGGGCTGGAGTCATCTCCACTCTGACTAACCAGACAGCTCAGACTAGCCCAGAAGGCTATCTGCTGTTGTCCGCTAGGAAAGGGAATTGGCAGGGGCCTCACAATGCGTTATAAAGAAGGGGCTAATATATGTACTGCAATCCTGTAAATGTTGTGATTCTGCAAATATGGTGAGTTTTGAAATGAACAGAAGAGAGTGTAATGGATGCAAATGGACTATATGCAAATACACTACAACATAGGGCTCTCTGTAGGGAGGTGGCATCAATTATCTAACATGCTTCCGTTCATTTTTACATTCCCTCAAATATGAATTCAGAGGGGAGGAGGAAAGACACTAAATCAAAGCAGTTTCTTTCTGCAAATTCCTCCACCTAACTCCAGTCCAACCAATCAAGACAGTCTACAAGCCAGGAAATATTCTAGGGGGTGGGGGTGGGGGGTGGGGGGTGGGGGGGGGGGGGGGGGGGGGGGGGGGGGTGGGGGGGGGGGGGGGGGGTCAACCTTCCACAGTTATGGAGGGATGAAACGAGGGAGAAAGAGGGAGTTTTGGGGAGGAGGGAGGCTGGAGGGAGGGAGGGAGAGAGGAAAGGTGGAGAGGAGGGAGGTAGAAAGAGGAGGGAAGGGGCGAGTCGTGGAGGACGCAGGGAGCAGGGAGGGGAGGGAGAGAGCAAGGCAGGGGAGAGGTTAGTGGCATGTTTTATGAGACAATCATGACAGTTTAGGGGCTGTGCTCTGTTTTACTAGGAGGGAGGTCTGTCTGGGAGGGGGGGGGGGGGTGGACGCCACGGGCTAACAAGTGTATTCCATGGCTGTCTCAAGGTTTTATCTTCCCTGCTTTCTCTCCTGCACGCCCCCTCTCTCCCTCTCTCTCCCTCTCCCAACCTAATTCCATTTCAGGGTCTCTCTCTCTCTCTCTCTCCCCCTCTCTCTCTCTGTCTCTCTCTCTCTCTCCCTCTCTCTCTCTCTCTCTCTCTGTCTCTCTCTCTCTCTCTCTCTCTCTCTCTCTCATCTGCTAGAGACAGATGTGCGGGGAGGGATACAGTAGATCATAAATAGAGGACCTGAACTGTGTGCGTGTGTGTGTGTGTGTGTGTGTGTGTGTGTGTGTGTGTGTGTGTGTGTGTGTGTGTGTGTGTGTGTGTGTGTGGAGACACACACACATACACCAGATTATTTATTTCTGGATTATTTTATGATGAATGCTTTGCCGGGTCCCTGTTGGAGGCCCCTCCCCGTCCCGGATCCTAGATCATAAATAGAAGGTAACACCTGCTGTCTGCATCCCTCCCTTCTACACCGTCACCTCCAGCCTCATTACACCCACCACCACCGTCTCCATTACCACAATCTCCCTCACCAACATTACTCATACCATCTCCAACCCCACCACACAATCTCTATCACCACCACTACCACCAGCGACAACACCCCACCACCTCAGACCCCACCAACCCCAAACATCACCCCCACCACCCGCACTACTAGCACCGCGACCACCACCACCATCAACCCCTCTGAAGCCACCCCCCCCCAACAAGAGAGACACATCAAGATATGAATCTATGAACTGTCTTCCAGTCTGATGTTGCTAAATCCCCAGGACAAGTTTGCAGCCTAAACAGGAAAGGCTGAAAGCACGCTGAGCTGATGACGCCAAAAAGAAGGTTGAGGTGTGTGTGTGTGTGTGTGTGTGTGTGTGTGTGTGTGTGTGTGTGTGTGTGTGTGTGTGTGTGTGTGTGTGTTTTTGCGTGTATGTGAGTGTGTGTGGGAAAGATTAATTGTGGAAACATATGGTAAAAAGGAACGAATGGCACGAATAACGACCGGCACTTTTGGTTTGGTCACTTGATCAACCCTTGGCAAAGCTTTTAATTAGAAAAGCATAAAAGGACTACAGTTCCCAGAAGTTCAAAGTGCTCTTTAAAAGGGAGGTGCATCACATAAAGTGCGAAAGTCAAACGAGATTTAAAATAAAACATTTTGTTAAAAAAAGTACTGGAAAATGTTGCTAGGAGCCAGGTGAAAGGACAGAATATTCCAGTTAAAAGACGGTGCATTATCACATCTCTCTCTCTCACTCAACATCCCCATTGGTCTAAAAAAAGAAACAATGAAAGTCTACCATTTATGCCAAACACACATATGGAGCAGTACTTGTTTATATTAAACAGTTCCCCTCTCGCTTTTTTGCTAAGCCTAATTGTGGGATCCCCAAATATGTTACAGACCTGTTTAACAGCTCTCAGGGGAACATTCTTACAGTGAGGAGCTAACCCAGTGGTCTCGGAGACAGACTTCAGTTTCAGTTGGAACAAATGATTCCCAGGTGACAGAAAATACATGTTCCAAACTGAAGCACAAAGGACAGTGTAGGCATGATGAGACGCAGAAGCCACTTATCATTCAGTCGAGGATTAATAAGTATTTTGGTCTAAACTAGATCCTGCCTCCAAAATCCACATAAACACATATTTTCTACTATGCATTAAAATGCTGTGGCACTTCTAAACGCCTTTATGCTTCCATCCAGCGGCGTTCTGCCTGACCTGATATCCTGAAATAGCATTTGCTGTGATGAGTTGAAAAGGAAGTCCTGAATGTGAAACTGTTATTCTCCTCTGTCAAATACTGCAGTTGTATTTTACTTGGCATTTTTAAGTCATTGCCATTGTCAGCCAACATTGAAACCCTGCTTCAGTGAACTAGAGAGGACCGCCTCTTGTTGAGTTCTCTCTCCTGAATGGATAAAGTGGGAACAGGATACCAGAGTGTGTTTACTGCAGAGCGAGGCACTGTAAGACCTTTTTCCTGACTATACTCCCTATACCAGTGAGACTTTTTAGAACTTAGAGCTATATAACAATTATTTTAAGAAATACATATCACTTACAGCGCTTTTAAACTCTTTTCTCTCTCTCTCTTTGCTCTTTACTCTTTATTTCTGATTAATAACTCTGTATAATTAATTCAGTATTGATAAATATGTCGATACATATTTATCCCCCCCCCCCCCCCCCCCCCACACACACACACACACACACACACTCACACACACAGCCCTATGGCTGTTATTTGAATGCTGATTCAGCTGCAGGCTTGGATGTGTTGCCCAAGTGTTTCGATGCAGTTAGAGGAAGCTGATTACTGACATCAAAAACACAGACCACTTTGACACGAACGCCCCTGAGATGACGTCTGCCGCGCATTTGACCTTGTGCCCACTGCATCCCTCCGTTGACGGATCCCCATTGACTTTGAATGGGGACGGACGTGCAATGCATTGTGGATCCGTCCGTTCCGTTGGATCCGTCGGCGCCGTCATAAAGTTGAAAAATGTTCAACGTTTTCGGCAGCGACGGATCCGTCATCCAATCAGATCGCGTAATGCGAATTTAAGCACCGTGACACTACTCGGGCTCTGACGACCCTGGAAAGCTCCCCCATCCGTCAGCCACGCCTTCCGACGTCCGTTGACGGACGGTGCAGTGGGCACGAGGCGTCCGCATCAGAACGACGTCCTTCACATTACGCCGCGGTACACATAGGTGTGTCACCCGGGAAGGGGAGCGGAGGGATGACGGATTGTGGACTTTATTTGAGACAGAAATGTCAAAGGCAACTGAGCATAAAACAGGAACGCACATTTGATTATTTCTCTCACGGAGCACATTGCAAATAGATGTTTTCTGGAGGGACGTAGCCTATAAAGGCAGCGCATCAGTGGTTTTTTGCCCTTGAAAGCCTCAGAGGTAAAGGTCATCAATTCTTGAGAACAAATTCAACAATTCGTGTGCTTAAAGGAGATATATTATGGTGTTTTCCCAACAAGTAAACATAGTATTTGAGTTCCAGAAAACATGTTTTTGAAGCTTTTTTCTGGAAATAGCTTTTAGAAAAAAAAATCTCGCCTACCGCTATTCCCCTCTGTTTCAGACCCTTCAGAATTCGCTGTTTCTGGTGTCTGTAGCTTTAATGCAAATGAGCTGCTGCCCATTGACCAATGAGCTGTCAGACTGAACCACAGCATGGAGGAGAAGGGATTGTTGCCATTTGCGGACTCCTGGAGCTCTATATCTATTTCATATAATATAATAATAATATTATATATGGGCATTTATATAATATTATATCTAATATCATGACCAGAAGCTATGTGCGCCTTGGATGATATTATGAATCATAAAGACTGCGTCTGACGTCTCTGGTACTTCCACAACAAGTAAAGACTCGTTGTGGGGGATATCTCAGCCATGGTTGAGAGGAATTGGGGGAAGGGAACTTTGGCCTTGACTCTCTGAAGTCCATGAACTCCAGCTCAGCTCCAGGAGTACAATCCCGTTCTCCTCCATGTCTCCTCCTCCGGACTGCCCCCGAAGCTTTGGCGGCAGTCCGGCAGAGAAAGGGATTGTACTGCCGGAGCTTAGCTGCAGGGCTGGTCCACAAAATCTTAGCTATGCTCTGATTGGAGGGGAGAGGGGAAGTGGAAGGTAATATTCAACTGTACCCCCTTCCTACCAAGGAGGGGGCGCCGAAACTGAATCGCTCGTTTGGTAACTGTAGGCGGGGTACTTTCAGAAATGCATATCTCACTCAAAAAAATCATGTACAGACTTTTTTCAAAGTTTGTATGCGTGTGGGAGCACCAGAGACCCAAAACAACACCCCAAATCCCAGGAAAAGTGTTTTCATAATATGTCCCCTTTAATGGGAAGAAGATGCATTTCAACTTTGAACCAACTCGGTTAATGGTTTACATTTTTTTCGATTGATTGTGCATTCACCATCGCTGATGACATCCAAAATAGTACATTTTGGATGATAACCAATCCTTCTACACAACTGCAAGTTTTGCCTAAACAAATTACAACATATGTTTGTAAAGGCCATAAATACCATTCACTTTACACGTTACAGATTTTCCAACAAAAACCTCACAGAAAGCAAACCATTTTTGTTCTATTTGTTCTTTTTGTTCTGTTTCTTCACGAAATATGTCACACCTCACTTACTTGTTGTTTGACATGAGCAGCCAGTCAGTGGTTGTGCGTGTGTGCGCGTTTCCCTGCTCTTCGTGTGCATGTGTGTGTGTGTGTGTGCGTCAGGGTCGTGCACAGGGGTGTTGATCAGGTTGCCCGGGCAACTGCCCATATGCCCTCCTCACGTTGCCCTTCCGAGGAAAATAAATAAATAAAAAATAAATCGTACAATGGATGCAGAATTTCATGTAGGCCTAGATAAAAAAAATCGCCACTTGAAACAATTCATATAGTAAACGTAGCCTCATTCACTTCCATTCGGGCACCGAGAGTGAAAGTCAGTAGGGGGAGGGCAAACTTTGTTTACGTAGCTGCAGCGCTGCATGCGACAGGTGTGGGTACCAGATTGACTCCATGGACATATTATAGAATGGACACCGGATTCCAAAATGGCGCCCATTCATTCCTATGTAAACTGCTCAATGGAGCAGGGCAACATCAAGGAGAGATATGCTTCCGCATCATGGGAGCCTAGCCACGCCCTAGTTCATGACGTACCGGATGCAGAAATATTCTTGTTTTTAGCATTGCTAGCATTGTAGCATCATAAGCGAGAGGTCTGAGCGATCGCAGTCGCATTGTTTACCGACTATGGAAGTATAAGTTAACTTCATAAATATGAAAGATTGCTCCTTATAACATATAATGCCAACAACATAGTAAATGTATGTTGGCCTAGAAAACAATACAGTTCAATGTTATTGCTTAAACAGATTCCATCCAACTATTTATGAAAAATGCTATCAATAAATTATATACAAATAAATGATTACATATCGATCAGCAACGAGGTTGGAGTAGCCTACCCACATAAATATTTGTAATAGGCCTACACCAACATTGTTAACTGTCATACATAGCTAAACATGCAAATTAAACAATAAATACTAACATTACTGAAATGTTTATTAGGCTATTAACAATATTATAAAAATGATACCGTAATTGGATCTTTTGAATAAAGGGATCAATAAATGGTGAATCGCAATGATCACAAGCAGAGGAACGAGAGTCATTGAGCAGCAGCTAAACCAGTCTAAAAATCCCTTTATCACTTTAACACTTTTAGTGATAAACAGTCACCACAGTGCCTAAAAACCATCAACGTCATTCATGTTAAGTAAAAGGAAAAACCTTGGACATGAGAAGTTAATGGAGCCGTGCACTAGGCCCTCTCGAATGCCGGGCCGAAACAACATTTGTTTCACTACGACTCCTTTCAGCTGCCCACCCCTCCTTCTCCAGCAAAAAATAATAACATAAAACGGCTAATAAAACGCTTGAGGTGGCGTTTTGAAAAGAGGAAACTTACATTTTTTTAGTACATGGCATAGATTGATAATTATGAGCCTTTGATTGATCTCCAGTAATTTTTTGCGGAGACACATTCCTGTTCCCCACTTGTATTGGAGTGAACGGAGATAACTATTTCTGGGCCCCTTGAATCGATGGACCCGTCCACAGCCCGCTTAAACAACTGCAATACCAGGCTTGGCCGCTGAGCTGGTGGATTGTGGAAGTATGCACTGTTCCCGGGGGCTTGATTGACTTGGCTGCCAGATCGACTCGTGGTCCTGCGCTTACAGATGGCGCATTGACACTTGACGTATTGACACAAGCCAACGGACAAAACCCCGGAAGTGTCTGCGTGTGAGTCGCTGTTTTGACTGTGTTGGGGGCGCTGGAAATAGAGTGGATCACCCCGTTCAGTGAATGGAGTTAACCGATTCTTCTTTCATATATTACCCAAGTATAGGCAACAATAAAACGCTTGGTTACACATATATTTTTGTTTTCACATATGTTAAAGTAATTATCACCTACAAAACTAATCCTATATTGATGAAAGCCCCCCCCCCCTAACGTTTATTAGCTCACGTTAGCCATCATTCTAAACCCACAAATATTATCTGATCAATCTTTGAACATTAGATTATTATTCATAGATTAGAAAACAAAAGGAGATTGTCAATACTTGGGAATAACATGGGAATGAATGAAACATGTATGCACATTTAAAAGACAGCGTTTACAGGAAGTGCGTCATTATTGCGCATCTAGGACCCCAAGTCGATCTGGCAGCCGAGTCAATATGGTACCCACACCGGCACCTGAGCCTGCATGATATGCCTGCCTAGTGCCTAGACCAAAGAGATTGTCGCGGTTGTCTTGTGAGACGACTGCCTTGACGTTGTCGGAAAAGGTGCGTTTGAGATGTATAACAAACAAACAATCATCATCAGGTTTTATGAAATGAATTAAAATCTTCATAAATCCAGGCTCAGTTTGCCACGCAACGTTTAGCCTAAATAATCAGACAGCTAGCTAGCTTGCAGACAAGCAGCCCATTATCACATAGGCTACTACGTTTTTGGTAGGTAAACTAAGCTACATGTCTGCCGATAGTTAGTTTCTAACTTTTCGTTTTAGCAAGAAGAATGAATGATGAAAGTAATGCATCACATGAATTCTTTAATTCAAAATGGTTAAATGCCTAAATCTCATCACTATTTTGGGTATTGTTTGTTATTGTTAAGTGAAGCCGAAATGCCCACTGAAAAGAGGCGGATTCAGGAGAGACAGAGACAACTCAATGAGGCAGCAAAGAGGAGCACATCACCACAGGGTTGGCTACAAAAAAGCCAACCAGCAGGTGAGACAGAGACTTTGCATTGTGATAAAGATGACACTGTGTAGGCTAATTGATTAATTAATCAGACTCATATTTTAGCCTACTAATGGTTATTTTTCATAATTACATTACATTTAAGATGAGGAGCAGCCACAAGCCTCCAGAAACGAGGAAAATGTGGACCAGGAGGCACATAGAGCAGCTAGGCCTAAGTGCTGATCACCAAATATGAGATGAGAGGACCATGCTAGAAAGTACAGGGTTAAAGAGCCTTTAGGGCGGGGGGGGGGGGGGGCTTTTTTCAGGTCAGAGCAACTGCCCCTCAAAATTCCTTTGCACGTCCCTGGTGTGCGTGCTATCCATAATGTTTGTGTATTCATCTTATGTTTGTTTTCATACGTGTCTGAGCTCAGTGTTTGCGTACCATGTATTTAAAGAGCTATTGTCTGTGACTCATGTGCATCCGGACCCATAATTGTATGCGCCAGGCATTCTGGGGTCGACGCGGTCCGTGCGCAGTCAGTCCCGCCCTCCTGCGCTGCGGCTGGACTGGCGCAAACAAGCGGACATTGAAACCAGAGTGGACGTCTAAGCATAGACGCCTACTTACCACGGGATGCGGTCGATTGGGGACACTTTTCTAAGGACCGTGTTACACAAGAGATCCACCAGTTTCTTCGGACAACACCACATATTTACTTTCTGCATCACACATTGTAAAAAACGTAAACAGCTCAAGGCCCGGTCTCTATACACAAGGCTGCGTATTGCAGATGCAGCGGTGGTCGGTTGAAACCTAATTACGCCTTCGATTGGTTAATTGTGGCCCATATGATGTGCGAGTTTTAGACCTTTATACGGGCCCTGCTGTTTTATTGCGTCTTTGTGTAGTAGGCCTATCTGGGAGACATTAGTGAAATGCTTCCTTAAGAGTCCTATGCGATGAGGATTTCCATCGCTGAATCCTGTTGAACGCGTTATGCCTGCTAAAGTGCTGCCCTCTAGAGGAATATGGGGAAGGTTTTTTAAGGAAAGGCGTCACAGTTCAGATTTTTACAACTTAATTTTATGTAAACTGTTGTGTGTGTTATTTAAAATTGTTTGCTTGTTATGCTACCATTCTGTCCGACCATTTTGGCACATATTGCACTCCGAACCGTCCCTGGGAGGAGGGAGCCATCTTCTGTGTTTCTTTCTCAGGGGTCCTTACTTGACACTAAAGGGAGTTTTTCCTCCCTCTTTGGAGGGCTTAAGGTTAGCATTTCAAGCCCTTGGATACTGGAATTGTGATTAAAGGCTATTCAAATCAAATTTACTTGACACGAGCATGACACACAGACGCACAGTGAACAGTGAGGGAACACACATCCCAGGAACAAAACATGTTTGTGTGTAAAAAAAAAAAAGGATACGAGATCAAATGAACAGGATACCTTCTAATCCACATCAGAGCGAATGACACAGCTGTATTCAAAATGTTTAAATTAATTTATTAGATTTCTTTTTCACAGAACTCATTTAAATGTTTTTTTTCTGTTTGTGGTTAACATACAGCCATTCATATAGAGAACAAATTAGATTTCTTTGTAATTTAGTTTTTCAGCCAACTTTTCCCGTGAAAGTTACTTTTCTTTGCGGTTCCTGGAGAGGGAAACAAAAATAATCCTGTCTTCCAGGAAGAAGAATCTATGGTGGTCCGTTTGGTCTTGATTCTAACTACCCTCTGCTCCCGAGGGGGCGGGTCCATCATGTGTCTCTCCTCCCTCCCTTCTCTCTCTCTCTCTGCCACGGAGAGACGATTCTAAGGTGTGCTGAAAGAGTAGGGGGAGGGGGTCTTTGCTCATATCCTGTTAGAAGCTGCCCCTTGGCTCACATTTCATCCAGAGGAGATTGCAGAAACCCCGTCTTACTCAAAGCACTCAAATGTGTTTTCATGAGCTCGCCCACACGACACAATTCTGAACGGTATTTAAACGTTGCTTCCGTGTGTCCGACCCCCCCCCCCCCCCTCCTCTTAGGCGGACAGTCTGTGTGAAAAGGGGGGGGAAGGGCAAATCTGGCAACCCGGCTGGAAAGTGGAGAGGATTAAATGGCTGCAGACCTGGCAACCAGCCCTGCTGGTTTAATTGGCTACAGTCAACAACCCCCCACCACACTCACACACACACACACACACAGCCAGCCCCTGCCCAGTGCCATTGAGCTGCCAAGGTCGCAGTGAGTATGTGTGTGTACGTTCATGTGTATGTGTGCACGCATGTGTGTTGGTTTTTGAGTCAATTGTCTTTCAATGATTTGCTTTTAATTGTCTCAAGGACAATACGCTCGTAAGGAAGCGTAAGGAAGTGTGTGTGTGTGTGTGTGTGTGTGTGTGTGTGTGTGTGTGTGTGTGTGTGTGTGTAATAGATGGAATGCTGTGTATAATGATCCCTCTATACTATTTAATTTGGTGTGTGCCACACACACACACACACACACACACACACACACACACACACTACAGATCAGGTCACCTGGAAATGGAAATGAGAAGCTGATAAACAGCAGACGGAGTAAATCAGGAAGAGACGAACCAGAAGCACAACTCCTGATAAGGTGCAAATCATAGCTCACCTTCAGCATGCAACTCAAAAAGATTGTTGTTGTTATTGTGGTGCAAAACTAAGAATATAAATCCCAAACCCAACAGAGGAAAAACAACAATAATCACTTTTTAAGACCTAAAGTTCTGAACATGTCCATGCCCTGCCAAGAGAATTAGAGCATAATAAATAGTGTGTATAAAATATAAATTAAAACAAAATGAACACGAAAAAAAACAAAAAAACAGTCAGTGACACCACAGTGTTCTGAACCGGATGAACCCAGGCCGTTGACCAATAGGACGGGAGCGAGGGTGGGGGGTGAATGTGGGGGTCAAAAACCCTTGGGTCTCAGTGTCTGGATGAAGAACAATAGTTGGGGGCTTCCAGTGAGCCAGGTTGGGTGGGCCGACCCTCACAATGGGCATCTGTCTGGGAAGACCCCCTGCTCCCCTGCGGACAAAGACCCGGAGTGTAGTTTGGTTTTTAGGGACTGGACTGGGACCCAGAGCGAGCACAAAGCAGAGCTCTGTGTACAGGAGGGAGCGCAGGGTCTGGGATCCCCGCACACTCACGCACGGCGCGAGGAGAGCGCACGTGGGACGAGAGGGTCAAAGAATCATGGGAAATATTTGGACAGTAAGATGCAACTTATTTTACAGTTTGTGGTAGCGAAGAACAGATGGATGGTGTTGGGGGGGGGGAGGGGAGTACACCCAAACGTTCACGTACACACACACACACACACACACACACACACACACACAGTGAGATGGGGCAAGGTGGAGTGGTGACCTCGCCATGACCCCGCTGGACCCTGACCTGCCTGTGTTTGGTTTCGTCACCTGGCTAGTGTTGGGAGAGTGGAACCAAACCACATTCTTACAGTAGGATATGACAGTGGTTAAGAGCTTGTTCAAGACACACACACACGCACACACACACACACACACACACACACACACACACACACACACACACACACACACACACACACACACACACACAGCCTTTTAAATGCATTAAATATGAAGCTGCATTTTGGATAAAGACAAGGAAACAAAACAATAAAAACTGTACAGACTATAAAGGATAAATACACCAAGGTATTGTATGCGCCTCCCTCCCCTCCCTTTGCCTGCTCATATTTCCTCTCTCTCAGGGTCTGAGAGAGAGCATCTTCTCTCAGACTGTCTCTCTCTCTCTCGCTCTGACCCTTTCTTTCTCTTTTTATCTGCATCTACCTCCCTCGCTCCAGTTGAGTCTAGGGTAATGGGTTTTATGAGTCTATAGGGGATACAGGTAGGGTGTATAAGTGGCCATTTACAGGTGGACACACACACTTTCTCCCCCTCTCCTCTAATAGCATTTGATTCAAAGCCAGGTGTTGGTAAGTCGGTTTGCCACGGTGAGTGTGCTCGTGTGTGTGTGTGAGTGCATGCGTTTGCGTGTGCATGTGAGTCCATCTGTCTCCCCAGCTTGCCAGCACCTTTCATCTCTTTGATCCGTAGTGTCACAGCACGGGGAACACAGAGCATTCTCTCGCCCCATCTCTCTCTCTCTCTCTCTCTCTCTCTCTCTCTCTCTCTCTCTCTCTATCTATCCCCCTCTATGAGGCTCGCCATCTCTCTCCACAGGCCAAAAATCTTTACTCGGAGGGATGCTGGGTACACATAGATGTGACGCACTCTCTCCCACACAAACATACAGACACACCCACACCCACACAGTCATTGTATTCTAAGCAGAACTCATGACATATGAAGTTAAAGTCAGATTTAGGCAGATTGTGTGGGTGTGTGGCATGAAATTTCAAAGGGCAGATAGAGAAGAAAAGGGAAAAAGAAAAAAATACCAAATTACCCTCCTGACCCCTGAATCACGCCCTCACCATCACGTCAACCCACACACACGCATGCAAACCTAAACACACACGCATACACAAGCAAACCTAAAAAACACACACACATACACACAGCTAAACTCACCCACACATACAAACATTAGAAATACCTAAACAGAGTTGTTTACAGTCTTCTTCCCCGGCCGTGCACGTCCGGATGATCGTCACGTGCACTACAGCCTCCCCGCACCCTGCCCAGAGAAAACACTCCCATAGTCAAGATGTCACTTCCTGCTGGGTTTTCCTGCCTTAGTTTCAACAGCCATGCTCACGTCATCACCCACGTCCTCCCTCAGATGTGACATGCAGGGGCGATTGATTGAAAGAGGACGAGGTAGACTGGCTCTCGGTCATGCATTCATTCTTTCTCTTTTGTGCACTTGCCACTGCTCAAATCATCCCCATTCATCCATTTGGGCGGTGATAAATTGAAAGCTCCACACTTAGAGTTTTGTATATAGCAGAAGCCAGCCCAGTCTGTCTTGGCGGTTACTGCTGCGGAGGAGTGTTATGAACTTATTTATGTATTTAATTTTGTATTTATTTGTACTTCCATGTACTGGGGATATGCAAGATACCGGATGAGCAGATGGAAATAAATCTGAGGTTTCAGCAAAAACCTTGGACTGTGTAATGGACTAGCATGTGTGTATACAGAGTGCATGTGCTTGCCTGTGTATGTGTGGGTGTGTGTTTGTTTGTGTGTTTTCATGTGTTTGTTTGTCTGCCTGTTTATGTGTGTATGCCTGCCTTCCTGCGTGCGTGTTTGCCTGTTTGCTCGTGTGCTTGCCTGTTTGCGCGTGTGTTTGTGCGCGCTTGCTTGTGCGCGTGTGTGTGCAGTTGATCACTGATGACCTCACAGAGTATTTATGTCATCCATGTCGTCATGGTTACAGGATGAGAAAGAGCCAGAAGGAGCTGGTTTCAGCGTGTTCTGCTGCGACTCACTGCATCACAATCCCACACAAACATTTCATTTCATAATGAAACCATGAATAAATTAGGGAATAAATAGCGGGGCAGAGTACTGAGCCGAGACTCTGAGATGGATGCCAAATGAGAGGGGAAGCCCTTTGAAAACAGATTTACACACCAACCAGAAGTGACTAGTGGAACTACATGCTGGGTACTGACTTAGTGCTCGCCTTGCAGTGTTACTGCTTAGAAGAGAGGGTGAGAGAAGAGGTGATGGACAAAGAAAGACAGAGCATGTATGTATGTATGTACTGATGAGTAACGTACACAAAATACACAAATGTACTTAACATGAACTTACCATGCATGGAATTCACTTACCATGCATGGAATTCACAAATGAACATGGACTGTACATGCGCTGGAAACACGCATGTACATGTACAGTACACACACTGGATACACGCATGTACAGTACATACACTGGATGGCGTGATAATGCGCTACCCCTCCTGATCTTTAGACCACACCCATTTCCTCCCACAAACCCGCCCCACCTCCCGGGGAAGAAAAGAAGACCGACAGAAAGACCGATACCGTGCCAGACACTAACTTTGTCTTGGAACGTGAATGGCAGAGGAATCACTTATTTATAGATGCTATGTCTGTTCTGAGATATTTGCACACGCACACACACACACACACACACACACAATACATTTATGTATGAGAAACTTTCGAAGAAGGAAGGGAAACTGAGTCAGAGTGAGAGGGAGTAAGAGTGAAATTGTCAGATTGCGATCTCCTACTATCTCCCCTCCTTTATTACCGTCTTCCCTCTCCACTGTGTATCACAGACCCCTGCTGAGGGCATCATCTCCACCAACAGGAGAATGCACACACACACACACACACACACACACACACACACACACACACACACACACACACACAATACATTTATGTATGAGAAACTTTCGAAGAAGGAAGGGAAACTGAGTCAGAGTGAGAGGGAGTAAGAGTGAAAATGTCAGATTGCGATCTCCTACTATCTCCCCTCCTTTATTACCGTCTTCCCTCTCCACTGTGTATCACAGACCCCTGCTGAGGGCATCATCTCCACCAACAGGAGAATGCACACACACACACACACACACACACACACACACACACACACACACACACACACACACACACACACACACACACACACACACACACACACACACACACACACACACACAGTAAGTTTGCTGTCATTTTTCAACCAAAAAAAAAAAATAAAAATACAAAAACATAGAGGTGACAAATTTTGTGGCAGGACATGACCAGTCATGCGGCAAGGAGGGCTTTGAGCACACACCCACTTAACAGACAACAATTCCCTTATTATGACCAGAGGGGCGTGGTATAGCTACCTCAAAGCTTGCAGTGATTGACTCTGATTTGGATGTGTGATCTATGTCACTGGTTTCCCCCCAGAGGTTTTCGTCATGCCTACAAAAATGTCCGCCGCTCGGCGCACAGAGACGCCCCAAGCACCCTAAAGATCCCCTCCCCCCGACCACCACTAACTCATGGCGTTCATCGTTGCGGTCAGTGACAGCTTTTAAATCCAGTGGATGCACTCGCATGGGGCTGTCTTGCTCCCTCTTCATAGATCCCCGCCATAACGAACAAAACAAAACAAAAACATTCCACGCTGGATGTGATCTGTTGATTCCCTTTATGGCAATACCTTTAGTGGCGGTTCTTTAGATTAGCACGAGCGCTTAACGACGACATTAGCACTCTGAGCTCGGTGGGGCCGGTCATCGGAGGGACCACTCACAGCTCACGGCGTTAGTCCGTTTTTCCTGGGACCAATCAGAGCGAGGCTTACAGTCAGGTGTCCCTGTCTTTACGAAGCGGGGTCCCAGAACTCACATGGGGTCCTCGCCCGCCATCGCCTCCAAACCCTGTAAGCCCCACCCTCCGAGCCCGCAGAGCCCCGTCCCGCACCAAGGCGCCCCCTGGACGGAGCCACCCCCCCCCCCCCCCCCCCCGACACCCCCTCCAAGCCGAGCCCTGCCCCCTATCCGGCGGGGGCGGCGGCGTCCGACCGGGCGTAGGGGTTGTCCAGGAGGTATCCGAAGTGCTCGTAGTGCTCCAGCATGTACTTAGGCGCGTACATGTGCTCTTTGGGGTCCGTGGGGGGGTACTCCTGCAACGAGCCGTCGAACCAGCCCCCCGTGCGGATCAGGTCCTTGATGTAGCCCAGGTCCCGCTTGTCCTCGTAGTCACCCCAGCGCGGGAAGTCCCCGTTCTGCGCCGACACCAGCTTGAGGTGGATGCCGTGCGGTGAGAAGCACCAGGAGCAGTGCCAGCCGGCGAAGTGGAAGGGGCTGCCGACCGACCACTGCACCAGGATGTGGCCCGTGTCGTTCTCGTAGCGCCGGAAGCCTGGCATGGTGTAGTACTCGCGGCGGCGCAGGCGGATGCCGTCGCCGTCGTACACCTGGCGCAGCATGCCCACCGTGCAGCCCGACACCACCTCCAGGGAGCCCAGCTGCTTCCAGAAGAACCCGTACAGGGACTGGAGGAAAAGGGGGGGGGGTTACAAAAGGGTTAGCGGACAGGAAGGAGGTCGGGAAAGGGGGAGCAAGTTGGGGATCGGGGAGGAAGTGGGGGATCGGGGAGGAAGTTGTAGATCGGGGAATAAGTTGGCGTACAGTAAGGAAGTTAAATAACAGGAAGGAAGTTGGGGAAAACAGCTCCAACACTTCTGCACTATGTCCCATGGTGCATCGTGGTTTTCAATGTCATACTTTTTTATACTAATTATCTTACCTAGAGGAAATATGTCTGCATCTTTATGCCCCCAGTATAACTCACGCAAATAGATTTCTGGCACATTTAGTGCCTGTGTTTAGTTTATTCGTATAAAAAAAAATAAGAAAACAGGTAAGACGTTCAGCAATGCAGATCAGAAACCGGAAGGAAATGAGTGGTTAGACAGAAAGGTGAGATTCAATCTGCTAGACTGATTCGGTTTATTCAGTTTCCTGGACATATCTGTGTGTGTGTGTGTGTGTGTGTGTGTGTGTGTGTGTGTGTGTGTGTGTGTGTGTGTGTGTGGGTGTGGGAGCTGGAAGAGGATGAGAATTTTATTCTGTTTTCATTCTGTTTTTAATGCGACAGTTTTCCATCTGCTGCTCCAAATAACCGAGGCGTTGGCACCACAGATACACAACACCAGTCACATGGGATTACATCACGGCAAAACAAACCCACACCACCCCTTGGTGAGTTCAGCAAGCAAACACACACACACACACACACACACACACACGCAAGTGCACTGACACACACGTTTACGGGTACTCCCTTAACCTCAACACATGCCCATACATACACATAAGCCCACAAAAGCACACACAACTTTAAATCCACACTGAAATACGGACCGCCGCCGCGCCCACATACACACGGCCCCGTCCTGAACCCCTCTCTCTCCCACAGACCTTGCGCATGTGTATGGCAAAGGGCTCGGTCCAGCCGTCGAAGAGCTTGAGGAAGAGCAGCCCCTCGTGCGCGGGGATCTCGTCGGCGTCGTTGATGACAAACACGTCGTCGGGCCGGACCCCGCCCACTCGCGCCATGCCGTCGCGAGTGAGGTACGTGCGCAGGTAGTCGTCGGCGATCCAGCCGTCCTGCCGCCCGCCCTCGGGGAAGTGGTCCAGGAACACGTACACGATCTTGTGCTGCACATAGTCGTACGTCCCGTTGAGCAGCCGCTGCAGAAAGCTGGGAGGGGCGGGAGGGGAACCACGCTAGTCAATCAGATCAATACACACAGACATTTGGCGCTGGACGCACAGGGAGGAACGGGGAGGAACGGGGAGGAAGTTGGGGATCAGGCAGGAAGTTGGAGTACAGGAAGGAAGTTGGAGGCACATTAATAGTGCCTGGATTGAGTTGGGAGGGGCGGGAGCAACCACAAGGGATTAGCGTTTAGCCAATCAGATCAGATACACTTCATGGTCCCCCGGGGGAGACGTTTGGTGCTGGACACATACACATGACACACATACATGACAAACATGACATACATGACGTACATGACATACATGACAGGGTTATTGGGGCCCTTGGGCAGAGTTTTACAAACCATGGGCTTGGCCACATAGCACATGCTGAAGGGCCACATTCCAGCTCTCCAACAGGTATGCAATTATTAAGTGTTTCTACTGGCGCTTCCTCTTTCATGTTGATTGATGCTGATCAATATAATATATATCAATACAAAGTTAAGACCAGAAATAGGAGGAAGTCTTATCTTCTTCCATTCTAAAAGGCAACCAGAATATGAATAGATGGCACAATGTTATTAGTTCCTAGGCCACTGCAATATACATTTTGATATAAAATGATATAAACTCCAAACTCTACAAACTCCATAAAGATTCTTGGATAATCCCAATCAACTCAGCAGTCATTCACAACAAAGGACTGATTTGCCGCCACCCCCCCCCTCAACACTATGGCTTGCCGTGAGGTACAGGGATCTCTGAGTCGCTTGCCTCGCACCGTTCTGCAACTCTAACAAGACATTCTGTCTCATGCGGGTGCCAAAATGACCCGCCATGTTCATATAGCGGGAGTCACAGAAGAAAGCTTCCAATTCCGTGACAGTGAGAACTAAACAACAGATACAAGGTCACGCCGGTGATACAACGACGGCTGTGATAAAGCGTCACGCCGTTGATGGAGCGTGTGATATTCAACAACTGATAATATGCTACTGGATGCTTACTGAAGATGGACGCACATGGACAAATGACACGGGTTTACAGCCAAGAAAGGCTGGCTGAAAGCAATACAATTCTAATAATGTGGCGCTCTCTATTCATCAGCGTTCAAAGGACGAACGGAGATGATGTGAGGTACTGAAGAACTGAAAGAGAGAAGGAACGAAAGAAAACCCTGTCCTACATCAAACTGAAAGTCGTGATACAATAAATGCCACCACCATTGGCCCCTCACACACACACACACACACACACACACACACACACACCTGAGCGGGCGTCTCTCGCCGTAGGCGGTGAAGTTGGACTCGCAGACCAGGAAGAGGTCGACGGCCTGCCGCAGCTCGTGGAAGCGCGCGTGCAGCAGGTCGAACTCGTGGTTGACGTTGATGGCGTTGATGACCCGGCGCGGGGTCTCCCTGGGCGTCAGCCGCTCCTTGGTGGGCAGGTTGGAGTGGTACACCATGGTGGGCACCCCGCAGTAGGGCCCGTGCCAGCCCGGCCGGCACACACACTTCACCAGCCGCTTCCCGCCGCGAGCCCGGGGCTTGACTCGCAGAGGGCCCGACGTGGAGGCCGACCCTGCCGGCTGCTGCTGCAGGGCCTCCAGGGGCCGCCTCTGGCCGGGGCCCGGGGGACCTCCTCCGGGGGCCTTCCCGTTCCCAGGCTCCTCTTTCAGGGTAACCTCCGTGCCCTGGCGGAAGCAGAGGGCTCCGGCCTTGGTCCGCACAAAGTAGGAGGTGCGGTCGTCCTTGAGCTGGTAGGCCCGGATGTGGAGGTCTCCCATTGACTCCAGGGGGTCTGAGGATCCCCCCTTGGGGAAGCCCGCCTGGTGCTCCACTAGGAGCTTCTCTGCTACGGGGTCCGGCCTGGCCGGCGGGTCCGGATTGAGGCCCAGGTCCCACCGCCTGAGGCGGTCCTCAGCTCTCTCCTGGGGAACGGCAAGACGGACAGGGGTCAGAAACAGCCCAGGGAGTTGAACTGAGCTGGAGCAGCAAGTCACGCCGTAACCGCATTCAGCAGGTATTGAATACATCCCCTGTACAAATATTCAAGTCTACCCAAGAGATAACAGAACCTGGTGCTTGCACAGCTTTACAATACCACTGTGGAACCCAGGCCCACTCAGCAAACCCATGTGTTTCCAGATAGCTAACAATCATTTGGAACGTTAATATACAGTCAACATTTGATACACTATTTACAAATTTAAATTACGCTTTTATCCACACTAGAGTTTGTAATTAAATCCATAGCATTAATGTGGAGACCCCAGTCAATAATGTAACAAATTTCTGAAAATAATAATCATCATTGAGATTAAACATCTCTTCCAGTGTCCTGCCTTTGTCGCTGCCTTAGTCTTGACGTGCGGTGTGTGCGCGTGCGCAGTGTTTCCGCTAGAAAAAATTGGTGCCAATCATGTGACCTGGAAGGTTTTATTTTAACGTTTTTAGATCGGGCCCAGACAATCAAGCCCGACCCGGCCCGAGCCCGTGCACGTTCTGTCCGAGCCCGGCCCGGCCCGACACATGAACTGTAATGATGAGCCCGAGGCCGATTTCAACCTAACATATTTTTTAATACACGTGTAACTTTTTACACATTTGTTACTTAGGCCTACTCTGCTAAATATATATGTAAGGAATAATGTATAGAAATCCGGTCATCATCGGGAAAGGTGTGTGCCCCCCCCCCCCCCCCCCCCCCACCTCCTTTTGCAAGACAAGTGGATCCATGCAGGTGCTGTAGGGCCGTGGTTAACCAGCTAACCTGCCTAAGGATGCTCTCCCCCGGGGCACGCACCTGCGACGTTGCGTCTCCCACTCCGACGTTCTCCTGCTCCGGTCTCCTCCAGGGCCGAGGGGGCGGCGCCAGCTCCTCCCTGAGCCTCATCTCCAGCCCCGCCCGGCCCACCACCCCCATACCCTCGCGGCCCCCCATGGCATCCTTTGCCCCGGCCAGCTCATCCCCAACTACTCCTCCTCCAACCCCGCCATCTCCTCCTCCTCCACCTCCCCCTGCTGCCCCTGCCCCACGGTGGACTTTGGCGTCGGGCGGGCGTTGGTGGGGCCTGAGAGGCGGGGCTTCCTCGGGCGGGGCGGAGCTGAGCGGGGTGGCGGCCATGCCCTGCTCCCGCCAGAAGAAGCCGGTGACCATGATGAAGGACTTGATGTTGGGGTACGGCGCCGACAGCTCCCGCAGCAGCGACACGTAGTGCAGCGCCTTGTAGTAGTGCAGGAAGGAGATGACGCACAGGCCCACCGTGCAGAGCAGGAACACCCGGTGCCTTCGCATTTTCATCCTGCGCGGCGGGGGGCCGAGGGGACAGAGAGAGGGGAGACATGGGAGTCAGAGCGTGCTATGACGATATGAGGTCGGCAATCAGAAACCTGCTAGTTTTCTCCAATGCACACACCACCAGCAGTGTGGCCGTACACCACACACAGACCCACACACACACAATGACACACACACAATTCTCCTTTCACATGTCCTGTCATCATTAACACACCCATGCTTGATAAAACAACACAACATTTCTTATTGAGCAGCTCAACGGCTTCACATTGGGTTAAGGCATTCTTTGTTGCCCGTCTATCCGTCACACATCTAGGTGGACACACACACACACACACACACACACACACACACACACACACACAAACACACACACACGTATGTGCAACTCAAAGGATGTGTAAGCACCGATTGTGGAACCTGTTCTTCATATATGTATTACTTGCTGCTTACAGTAGAGCACTGGGAGGTCAAATAAGTGTTGGGAGTAGGAGATGTGTGAAGAGGCTTGGCTTATCGACACAGAAACTCTCGCACCTTTGTTTGCTGTCCGGAAGAGCAGTTAAGTTGTCACAAGATGAAATGTCAAAGGCGGTTGTTAAAGACCACGATGTACTGCAAACAGGATGATTTGGCAAACAAGATAGTCTCTCTGTGTTAATAAAATGACTTTTTCATTGGCCGGGAAACTAGGAAACACTACATGCTTAAATCCAAAGTGTAGTATTGAATCTTTTATTAATTGGAGGATAGGTTCTTAATAAGATCAGGCTGGGTCAGGCGGCATCTTACTCAGGGAACACCCTAACCACTATCCATCCAGCACAACACACACACACACACACACACACACACACACACACACACACACACACACACACACACACACACACAAAGTAAAAAAACATGCCCCATTACTCACATATACGAAGAAAAACACATGGTTGGAGTATTCTCTCTGGTCACTAGCTGGTCATTCCCTGTCCCTAGCAGGCCATTCTCTGGTCCTTAGCTGTCACTATCTCTCTAATGTCCTAGTTGGTAGTGTACAGATCCCTGACTGCAGACTTGGTCTGTATGACAAAACGATGTACAGCGGAAAGAAAGAATAGAAAAAAGAGAAGGGACAAAAGAGCGTCGCGATAACCGGTCTAGCTACAGTCTTTGTTGCATGAATGGATCGTTGAGAAAGTACAACCGTTGACATAGGTCAGTGTCTAAAATTAACACTGGTTAATCAATCATTGTTACATATTAATCTATTAGCCAGTCGATTTCTACCCCGACTGGTAAAAGTAAACCTCTTCCTGGTCAGCATTGGCGCTACGCTTTCAGGATGTTTTTTTATTTTTAGAAATTAGACCCAATATCAAATCATATCAAACATAATACTTTTATTATAAACGCTTCAATCAAGTGAAAGTAAGTTTTATGGTCAATTAGGTAAGATATTTACTAAGCTAAGATAACTACATCGATACCTTGGTTTCCAGGGTGTCAGTTTTACTTACTTGGTGTGAAATCAGTTAATCTCTTTTTCTTAGCCCTTGTGTTGTTTCTTGTTTAGTAATTACAGAGAAATCACAGAGAGGTTAGTAACCCTTGGTAACACAATCCAGCTACATTACTTCCTGTGAGGCTGGACTATTCCATTGGCGGGACCATTTCATTGGCGAGCAGCTCACCTGGCGAGCAGCCTCACCTGGCCGGAGTCGGTCTGATTGGACTCTGGGGCTGGGTGAGGCCACACACCTGTTGTGCATTAATTAATCAGTGTGCACAGGTGAAACCAGCCATCACCACACATGATCAGGGAGAGATCTCCTGAATAGCAACATGGACCACCAGGGCCATCTATCATTAACTCCAAACTTCTACAGTAAACTGGCTTTCAACATCCCCACCCTGTGTCCTTTGTGTTGGGGAGCCCAGTATAAGGCATCTGGGTAGTGTGTAGCATGCACAGCCATGTTTAGAACACATCTCCTGAATCCTATCCAACAACTGCAACATAAGGTCAGTTCTGAAGCATGTTCCAATAGGAATTAGGACTTCATCTTTCCGACTCTGCTACACACACACACAAACAAGTTTTGTTACATTACTTGGCTGAGCACCAGAGAGGACTGTGTGTGGGGGTGGAGGTGGGTATTGAAATAGTCTAGCCATTGTCTGTAGTCATAGCAGCATGGAGGGTGTGGCACGGGGAGCCGAAATTGTCCAGTGTCAAAACTGCTGCCTACCACTATCCAACAGAAAACTATTTTTCTCACACACACCCCACACCCACAAACCATTGTATTTTGTTGTAACAAATGTTGCAGGTAGGGGTTAACGACCTTACTTTGGAGCCTTGCGGCTGAGAGTTACACAAGCTTCACCACGAGACTATCCTGACCTATGGACAGGTTGGTGGAATGGGACAAAGCAGAGGTGGGACACGATATGTGTAAAAATAAGAATATAAGAAAATGTGCCCAAATCTATGTCTCCCATATCCCATCATGCAAACAGAACAAAAAGAAGAAGCAACCAGTGTCCTTTCCAATGTCATCACATGCATTTCAGCACTCCCCTATTCCAAACAGTCAACACACTTACCCAACCTGGGCCCTTTTTGGTCCGCTCCTCTCCAGTTTCCTATGGCTCTGTTGTCTGTCAATGACCAGTGAGGAAGCTGTCCCCTGATTCCCACCTGCCATTTTATCCCTCACTGTAGGCCTCTTTGTTAGGCAGTTCATGCCCTGCTCGGACTCGCTCTAAGATGGAGGTGAATGTGCGTGTCTGTGCAAGAGAAAGACGAGTGTGTTGTGTTGTGCGTGTGTGAAAGAGTGAGTGAGTGTGTGTGTGTGACAGAGAGAGATTGAGTGTTTGTGTGTGACAGAGAGAGATTGAGTGAGTGTGTATGTGTGTGTGGGGGGGATTTGGGTCAGTGGGGAGCACAGTTGGATTAGATTTGCTACGTCAGTCCACTTTCTTAATTGCTTCGTGGCCATTAAAAGATGAGCCCCTACATATAGATATTGTGTGCACCACTGCCACACACACACCCATGCACGCACACACAAAACATCAGAGTAGCTGCAGAAAATGATACAGTTCCATTTTCTGCTGGCCTCAGCAAGAGCGCATACTATTGGCTACTGGCCTCAGCAGGACTGCATTCTATTGGCTACTGGCCTCAGCAGGAGTGCATTCTATTGGCTACTGGTCTCAGCAGGGGAGCATCCTATTGGCTACTGGCCTTAACAGGACGACATCCTATGTGCTACTGGCCGAAAAATAACTGTGTACTATTGGGCAGCCTCAAAATCCACCTTAAGAGAATCCTTTCTCCCCCCGGAAAACAGATGTATGCTGGACAGATCAGTTTACCAGCATACCCAGTGGACTGTAGCAACCTTATTAGTAGTCTTATTTGGCCATCGTACATCTAGGTGGACACTTCAACTTGTGATGTCACTAAGTCACAGGGCAGGACTGATATTAAAACAGCTTGTAATGGCTAATCACACTCACCACGCATACAAACCTTCACAGCTGTTTAGTGATCCAAAAACCGAATAAACTCTTGTTGAATAAGCCACACAGACCACGAATCAGGACTATTATAAACAGTCTATGCAGGTTACATCCACACCAGAGCTCCACTGGCCATGCCTATTTGAACTGTATTGACTGTCGAAGATTGCTAGTTGGAGATACTTCTAAACAGCAATTTTTCACATTTCAAAATGTAAGACGTATCCGGTTTAGTTTTTTGCATTTTTGCAGGTCTATTGTTTAGGCCAGGACACTATGTAGTTTTCTTATTGTGTAGAATTAATGTATTATTTGGAAAATGAATACATGTTGAATTTCAAATATCTTTCTGACTGGCGATGTTTAAATTACAAACTGCTATTCAAAATCTGTAATTCTTAGAATAGACGACCACAGCAGCGCTATTCTATTCTTTCTGTTTTGATCTCGGGATTCTGCAGGTGGGTTTATTGTAAAACTTGCCTTACGCGATTGGAACGATTAATAAGATGTTGACTTAATCACCAAAAAAATATTTTCGATTTCAATATCTTTGTGTAGGTTTGCTTGACCATTATTTGTTTACGAGTACATGTTTGAACCACAATTCTTTGTATTTTTACAATTTTTGTACAGAAGCATCTACAAAACAGTGGTGTAGCAAATGCTATATTACCACAGTGAAGACCGGGGGCTATGAAAACGAGGGGAAAAGTACCTTTCAAGACAAGACGGTAGTTGCATAAAGTTCAGCTCACCTAGCACGCAGTGTTTGCTGGTTTTCTGGCTTATGACTGATTTCCTTGTTCATACACAGAGAAACTTCCTTATTTGCCCAACCATGTGGTTTGGAGCCATTAGTCTTTAACCACTGCTTTTGTCATTTCAAATTGTGCAACTTAACTCTGTCGGACAGCAAACAAAGGTGCGAGAGATTCTGTGTCGATAAGCAAAGACTCTTGAAATACATCTTACTCCCAAAACTGAATTGCCCGCCTCTCCCAGTGCTTTACCGTAAGTGCCACTATCGGTGCTCATACATCCTTTGAGTTGCACATACAGACCATTTTGATGTGCAGTGTGTCCCCAAAGGAAGAGCTCGACCATGATAACTAGGAAGCAGGTGTTTGGGACCAGCAAACTGGACTGTGTGTGTGTGTGTGTGTGTGTGCGCACTATACGTGGTTTCATGTCCTGAGATCAGGAAACAAACAGGGGGGTCTGTGCTAAGGAGTTGAGGAAGAGAGTTTGGGCGTGGTTGGGGTGATGGGGTTGGAAAGCCACCTCCACCCCTCTGACCTCATCTATAATTCAGCACCCCGCTCCGAGAGGAGAACGCTCCCCACCTCACTCAGCACTTAAATCTCTCTCTCTCTCTCTCTCTCTCTCTCTCTCTCTCTCTCTCTCTCTCTCTGCCTGCGCTCCTACTGCACCTAGTCTTGGAGTGTCTCACTGACTTGTATGAAAAGGATCATTCTCCTTTAAGATTCATTCATTCATCCACCTGTCCATCTATCCGTTAATAGATCCATCTCTTCATCCATTCACCCCACCATCTCCATATCAGTGGTGAAGAGTGGTTTGTGGTGATTCTAGTAAAATGTAGGTGCATTAACAGTGAAGTGTTTAGTCTTGCGTTTGCCCAACATTTCCCATATCCCATTCTCAGAGGCCGACTCAGACAATCCTCAATAAGAGAACTTTGTTCCCGGCTTCTCTGCACTGATCGTTTTATTGCAGGGTCAATCCTCTAATGCTGTTGTGATGCGTCCACAGCTCAAGGCATAAGCGCAGCCTGGATCTGTGTCCTTATTTACTATGTTTCTTTCTTTCTTTGACCATGAGATCCTTTCACACATAATTTTATTTTGGTGGGACTTTGGTGGGATTCAAGACGATTCATGTAGAGGTCTTTCTAGCACATCTGTGTAAACACTTGAGGCTATTTACAAGGCAGGATGGTTCTTTGCCTGGTACTCCACTGCTCGCACCATTTTTTTTATTGCTATGTCCTTGAGACTCCAGAGCTAACAACAACTCATTAGTCTACTGTTGTCCTAGTCACTTCCCATCAAGAAATCCCTTGTGTGCGGTTCTGCTAGTCACTTTGCCCCAGTCCTAAAGTCTTCCACGAGTGTAGGTCACTAGGTCCCGGGTGGGACTTATCATTTAATACCCCTGTGTTCTTAATTTGAACACACCTGCTTTTATATTAACGTTTACCACTAATGAAAAGCTGCCGTGCAATAGTTCACGTGATAAAACCCACCAATCGCCTTTGTGTTGAGATGCTAATGTGTTAAATGTTGGATTAGCCAAATCGCTTCTGCATGCTGAGAGCAATAAGGCTAGGCTGATGAGTATGTGTAGTTTGCTATTAGGGTGTTAAGCTATTACTTAAATCACAGATCTGCTCAACCATAAAACGACTTGCTAGCAGCAGTTGGAACTTGATGGGGTGCTTACATAACACACACACAAATATGATGCGTGTGTACAACTTTACAAGATGCTTTGTAGATCTGTTTCTAGAAGTACCCAAGCATTTAAAAAAGAAAATCCATCCATTAGCAAGTCAAGATAAAAAACAAGTGGTCAGCAAAATAAAGGATATGACTGCGTTTTTGCACTTGCAAAATAGTTAATCACATTTGTAGCCTACACTCAGATTATGCAAATTATTCTAAATAGGTCTACTCTCCATGCGTAGTCCCGCCTTCTCCATTGAACCAAGAAAGCCGTCTCCTTGACAAAGGCGGAATATACCCCCTCGGTTTTACACAGGCAAGACAGTGAAATTGCAGGGTGGGCCAAGCAACGACCGTACCGGCTTGGCAGTGTATAAATGCCTAATGATCCACTTAGCGGTTCTGCTCTCTCTGTGATCCTCTCAGATAGCATCGGGAGCCTTTCCGCTAATTTCACTGGCGCTAGCTCCATAGCGGTTAGCGTAGCGGTTGTGGAGCCAAGCCATTAGTTTGGGTTCAGATCAGCTGTAATCACAGGGGAACGGGCGGTCCCCACTTTGTAACCGAGTGAGGACCTCCTCTAGGGCATTGGTGTCCCCAGGTGCACCATTATCTTCTAAACCAGGGGTTTTCAAAGTATGAGAGAGTGAGCCCCCCCTCAGAGAACAAATTTCAGCTGAGCCCCCGCCCAAATTTTTTTTTCGAAATCCCTGTGTTTTGAAAGATCTTTTAATTGTTTTACACATTTTAAACATCTCTGATCATATCTTAAACATCTCTGATCATATTTTACACATTTTAAAGATCTCTGATCATATTTTTTTGAAACATTTTTGAAACATTTTAAACATATTTTTGAAACATTCTAAACATCTTTGTGCGTTTTTAAACACATTTCTTAACAAATTTTACCATCTTTATCCAAGCATGTTTTTGCTTAACGTTTTTAAAATCCATTTGAACATCTTAATCTGTAAACTGCCAGTTTAGCCTCCTTTTTAGCTCATCTCAACTTTAGTGGGAGCAATGAGTTTGCGTAGCTGTGTTCAAAATCGTTCCCTATCACGGATATAGTGCACTATATATGGTGCTCGCCATTTTTTAGTGGTGTTCGAATTCTCAGTGGTAAATTTCATGCACTATATAGTGGACTCAAAATACCCAAAATTTGAGGGATTTGTTCCGTACATGTTACTCCCGTATACCACAATGCAATGCGGTGGTGTTTTCCGGAGAAGAAGAAGCTGGATAACCGCGAAAACGAATAGAAATGTCAACAATTTATTTGGGATTTAACATAGAAAATGTAGCATTCAAAATTAATAAAAAAAAACCTTGATCAAGGAAATGTCAATCATCATCAATACAACCTGCAGTTTTCCTCGTGGGTGCCCGGTTTGTTTACATGATGTGGGCGCAGCTGTCTGCGTTGCACAAATACCCGGCGCATTTACTGACGCAAATGACGTTTAGAAAAGTTCAGCGTAGGGTCCGAATTCTCGTTTATTCGTTCCCTATATAGTGCACTATATCATAAACACTATATAGTGTTTACGCGCATCTTCGTCTTTGCGTTTTTTTTGCGTTACTTTTTCTGGTATATTTTTTTCTCACGACGCGCCCCCCCCTGAAGAACTCTTGCGCTCCCCAGGGGAGGCGCGCCTCACAGTTTGAAAACCCCTGCTAAACCAATGAAAAATGAGTGAATGTGTTAAGCGCTTCTTGTATCTTTCGTTGCGCATTTTCCGATGCCAGAGGAGGGAACACGCAATGGCGAGAGATGCCGCTTTCATTTGTGCCGCAACCATTGAAGTTGCCCTGCGAATGCATGACGTGTGTGTGTGTGCGCGTGTGTGTGTGTTTGCGGGTTAAAAGCGAGTGTGATAAAAGGAAAGGAGTCTATATTGTGGGTGTTGTTGCTTCGTTTGTGGCTCTTAGAAAGTCACAAACAAACAAAAAAAAAAGATTTGAGACATGGTGAAATTAAATTCTGAGCATCTCTGACCTCCTTACTGATGCAATCCCAGAGGGAAAGGGAAACCATAGCACCATAAGAACTCTCAAAGCGTTACGATAGTCGCTGTAGACGCTAGCCCTTGCTTCCTAAGCCTCCAGAGGTTCCGCACAATAGCATTGCACCCTCTGTCCAATAACAAAGTATGCTAAAGAAAGCAGCCTAAAGTGGTCGGCGAAGCAGCTCCGATCAACTGTCTCGTGTATCCTACAGAGGAAGTGCTCTAGGGATTTTGCGATGATGTCATTACACACGGATTACACCAGGATTCTGAAGTTGAGGGCCCTACATCATCAACAGTTGACATGGCCTTTAATGACGCAGAAGACGCTCAGCTGTCTCCTCTCCACAGTGCTCACTGTCCGCCTTCACAATGAACTGTTACTGAATACTTTTCTCTTCGAGGGTACTGCGAACCAGCAATAAAATGGAGTACGTAGGAGTTAATATTGGAATGCCCCCACAGTGTTGAACTCAACAATGAACAGACATGCCCGGAAGAGATGGCTCGCAGACAGCTATGGTCTCTCTTACAAAACCTCTCGCTGCCTGAGTACACAGGTGAGACTTGCATTCGGCCCGGATGCTTAGAAGCGGGAAATCGTTGTGATCCCTTTGTCAAGGAAATAATCCCATAAGAGCCAGCATAATGGACTCATCCAATTAGACTTGGTATAGGTCAGGAAGATACCACATTAGATGTCTCAGGAATGATGGGGTGGCGATGGGGTTTTAATGAAACCATGGACAGATCCTATTAAGGATCGTAATGGAACCGATTAAAACAGTAAAAACCACTGATGCAAAGGTGGAGGACATACCGTCAGGAACACACCCAGCATACCTTCACTTTAAAAAATATCCTGCTCACTGGAAAATCACACGACACATCCGGTACTTCTTTAGGGTGATGGTGCAAAATAACAAAGTTCAGATTATGTTAAGTTTACTGGCCAGCTGTTGGGCGATGCTCAGGTGGCTAATGACCAACAGAAGGATGGAGCGCAAGCCAGCGCTAAAAACTGCGAAACACCAAGCGGAACGCGTTTAGCACCAGGTAGCCCGCACTAATCACAGGTTAATGGGTGTACCCCGGCGAGGGGAAGGAGAGACAGATGGAGAGATGACACACGGGGAGAGGGGAACGAGCAGGCAGTCATTAGCCACAGGGCTCCTGGGAGAGAGAGAAAGAGAGAGAGATAGAGAAAGAGAGAAAGCAAGTAAGACAGAGATTGAAAGACGATTTTAGATTGAAGTGAAGACAGCAAGGGGGAAAGAGCAGAAAGTCAGGCTGACAGGGAGAGAGAGATGCGAGCGGTTGTGAAAGTCAGAGAGGACCTCCACTCACACACATATATAGTTGGAGATAAAGGGAAAAAGAAAAACAGACAGACAGAAAGAGATGGAGAGAGACACAGAAAGTAGAGAAAGAGAACAACATAGACAGAGCGAGAGTTAGAGGGGGAGACAGACAGAGGCTGGGCTGACGAGTTGCCCTCAACATATCTTTGTGACCTTACATTTACTTGATGGTAAACAGGATAAAATTGGCAAATAGAAAAATAGAAGCCACCTTACCCGTTGTGTTATCTGCTGGGTGTAAAAGCATGTCGGTCGGTCAGAGGAGGGAAGTAAGTAAAGAAAATATGCAGGTTTGAAGAAGAAGTAAACTTCACCATGAGTTGTTTTGCATTGAAGGTAAATGGTGTGGTTTCAGGGCGCTCCAAGCAAATACAAGTTACAACTCACAATGATTCAATTTAATTCATTTATTTATTGTGTGTCAAAGCCTTGCTCTGCAAGTTGAGATAGACAAGGAAATCAAACCCCTGTCCGCGGTTACACAGCAATGCTCAAGCCTAGATGGCTAGGGTAAAGCACGCATGCCATTATCCTGCTCCCCGGTTAACCAATGAGCGCTGACACCGCGGACCAAGCAGAGGCGCTCTGCGAGGCAGAGCATGTTTATTTTGGCCTAGGGTCTATTTATTCTGCCTCCGCCTGACTTGCTATGGTTTCAGCTGCTGATAATTCAAATGTCTTCAATGAGTAATTCTGCGTGTGATTAAATGTGCCTCTGTGTGAAGACAAGACCGCAAGATTGTGAATCTTCCGTTCACACACTCTATGCTGGAAAATTGGTTGTTGACCCCGGCAGTGTATATGCCTTGCTCAATCAATTGAGCTGAAAAGTTAATCAAACCTTTTCAGGTAATCCTAGCATTGTTAACGATATTCTGTACCTGTTAAGCTGGAAAGGACCCAAGCCTTAGTTTGGATGGGACAAGCAACCTTATGACGGATGAGACAAGGTAAACTTGAGTTGTTGGATCAATCACTTGGATTTTTGGCCTAAACACCTGAACCACAATGCCTTGCCTGTAACGTACGTTTATGGAGGAAGAGGCCAAGGAGGTACACACACACAACACACACACACACACACACACACACACACACACACACAACACACAACACACAACACACACACGCACAGCACGCCTCAGCACAGTCCCCGCCTCACCAGTACTTTGATATTCTCTCATGAAGCTCCTGGCTATGTGATATCAGGGAAGGAACAAAGAAGGGGAGAAAGGCACTCATTGATATGATCACAGATACTGTTTCTTTTTGGAAACAATAGCGTATAAGGAAGTAGTGGGTCACAAATCAACTGTAAATATATCCCTGTCTTCTTACATCCTCTACTTTAAATATTAAAGCCTTCTTACTTGCATTTGGCATACTAGTATTTGTAGCTACTCGTATACTTCAGTCATGATTTCATTTCTCAAACTAGGACTTCTGCTTCCTCCTTCATCTCCTACTCGTCAATCAAGTCTGCTTTATTTGTATGGCCTTTAATCCAAGTTCCAGTCTCAAATGGCTTCACAGGCCCCACATAATGCGACCCTAAGCCCTCTAAAAGTACAAGGAAAACCCCTCCTAATCATCAAGCAAGAATCTGGTAGGAGGAACACAGAGAAATGGATCCCTCCTTCCAAGGATAGTGAGGAATGTAATATGTGACCTGAAGGTAGACATTTAATGGTAGCATGACACAATGCTGATACCCAGGTTCAAAATTTAAAAAAAAAATCTTAAAATACTAGGACAGTTAGTAAAAAAATGAACAATCAAGGCTAATGCTACTTCCTTGTTGGGGCTGAAGCGGCAGATAGTGTTCCAGTGTGGACGACGCAGATCTGAGACCAGCACCAGATGAAGTGATGCGATGACAAGACCTCATTGAACACGGAAATGGTGACACGCATACCAGCCTCAGAGTGCTTAGCTTACGTATCCAACAACAACAACAGCAGCACATAGAGAGAAAGAGGACACTATGCATACACACCAACACTGAAGGAAGAAGAGGGAGGAGAATGATGAACTTCTGTAATGAGACAGAGACACAGAGAGAGAGCAAGGGAGAGTGAGAGACAGAGAGATGGAGATAGATTGAGAAAGACTAATGGACTGAAATCATTAGGTGCTGGATGCACACCACACACACACACTCACACACACATACAAACATGTGGTCATCAAACTTCTAATTTGACTTGCAAATTAGTATGTCTTCTTTCAGTGCCTTGAACACAAACCTTCCTTGTTTACATGAAATGTTAACTAGCTCAAATGAAGCATTGATAATTCCCTCATTCAGTGTTGAGCATTTCCAGTATGATGGTTTTTGTCCATTTCCTACTGAAGCTTCATCCGATTAGCAAACGGTGAAAGATGAGGACTCGCATGTTGAAGCAACTCTGCTAAATTCATGGTGGGCCCTGCGGGAAAGGATGCATTAGCACTTGGCTAGCATCCAGTTTTGTAGCTTGTACCTTGTTTTATACATGTGACAGTGAAAAAAGCAGAACCACCACAGGCTGCTCCATTGGGGAACTAGAACTGCCAAAGATTGGGCCAATTAGGATCTAGAACAATTACAACTTGGGCAAATGAGGCTCCAGAACCCTCAAGAATTCCAAACCTGATTAAAGAAATCAGAGAAATCACAGCACAGATCAGAGAACAGCACAGATGAGGTGATGCAATGACTGGACTTGAGTTAACATGGCAATGGGGACACGCATGACAGCCTACGTGTCCAACAACAACAACAACAGCAGCAACAACAGCAGCACATAGAGAAAGAGGATACGGAAGAAGAGGGAGGACAATGAATGCATTCTATAGAGAGAGAGAGAGAGAGAGAGAGAGAGGGGAGAGAGAGGGGGAGAGAGAGAGAGAGCAAGGGAGGGAGAGAGACCAAGAGATGGAGATCGATGGAGAAAGACAGAAAGACAATGACACAATAACATTTATATCTGCCCTCTCAATTTTTCATGGGCTGGAATCATTAAGAGGTTGGTACACATGCACACGCACACACACACACACACACCCACACACACACACACACACACACACACACACACACACACACACACACACACACACACACCACGGTCATCAAACTTCTGTTTCAATAAGATGTAGAGTGACAAGACGTGTACAGATTCAGTCCCCTCAGGATGTGTCCCTGCATAATCACACATTCAAATTCAATAAATCACAACAACGACCTTATGGGGAAAAAATGTCATTGCGACAACGAACAATGAACAGCAATCATGTTGTGTAAGGTCGGTTGAATGGTAAGTGGTAAATTAACTCCAACGCTATTCCGATTGGCGGCTACTCAAAGCGCTTTACAATGATTGCCTTACATTCACCCCTTCATAAACACATTCACCAACAACGGCATACGCCATGCAAAGGAAACAGCAATGTTGTTTTGAGGGATTATGGTGAGGTGTGTCTTGTATGGGAACACCCCTACACTTAGCTAGGCGCAGCAGGGGACCGAACCAGGCATGGTACGTCTTTTTGCAATTATAATTTTTTATAAGCATGGTCAGTCCGTCATACTCACAACAAACCACAAACCAAACCCATGACCTACCACCATCGTACCGTTTACCCCCCACCATTCTCGCCTTCATCATCACACCATCATCATCACCACAGCTTGTTTAGACAGCAAGAAATTGCCACGGTTACGGAGAACTGTCATTGGTTCATGGCAACACAAATTTACTGTGGTGTTGACATTCAGTCTAGTATTGTGCGAGAGAATAATGGTAAAGAACGACGTAAAAAGTGGTAAGATCTCTCTCTCTCGGCTTGGGGAAGAGGTCAACGGCTACACTGGATATTTTGGTTCTTCGAGTAAAAACCTGGGCTACATCTGTTCAGCGACCCGCTGTGGGCTCAACATAACTAAACAACATCATTTGTTAGGATAGTGTCATGTCAGTGGAGGCCAAGCTGTGTCCACGGCGACCCCAAGGCATCGCAGCGGCCCGCCGAGGGAGATCAGGCGCTGTCGCCGTTCCATCTCACTTCTTGAGACTGTTTATCCAGGCTGTGATGTTATATCCTGCCACACTACATTTGTCTATTTTTAGCATTTAGCATCATATATGAATTTCTTCTTCTTAACGTCCTGTAAAGCCCTTTGCAACCTGCTGACAAACGATGCTGTTATACAAATAAAAGTAATTGTTGTTGGCAAGTTATTTTTCTCTCTGTTGCATTACATGTAAGAGTCAGCTCTTTTACAAAGGCTCTGATAAAGCCCATTAGCACCTGTTTTATGTCAAGTTGTCATGTCAAGTTGTATAACAGTATTATGGCGAAGCAACACATTTAATTTTCTAGTCAGCCTGTTTGCCCCTGATAATAGCCTCCATTTGGATCATAGCATGCTGAACTAAGCTATCAGCCCCTGATAAAAGCCTGCACTTGGATCATACCATGCTAAACTTGCCTCTCCTCATAAATGCCTTCACTTGGAATATATCATGCTGAGCTACGCCAGCATTTCCTGGGGAAATGCATTGACTTTGATCATGGCGGGCTCAGCTAGCATCACCTGATAAGATCTTCCACTTTGACAAAATCATGCTAAGCTAAGCTACTATCCCAGACGCTGTATGTATTTAGTATTTGTGTTTTTGCATGATGATTTGTGTGTGTGTGTGTGTGTGTGTGTATGTGTTTCCAGGGTGCTCAGGCCTTGTTTTGCTGGAGAGATTAAAGAACGTGTCAATAGACTCTATTTTATCTTCTCAAAGTGCATTTTATTCCTGAGTTGTATTTTCATTTGTTTCTCCTTTATATAACTAGGGTCATCTCAGGGTCAGCGAGTACTGACCCCAAAGATGGTCCACCATTGCCCTCGTTCAAACACCATCCTTTCCTTCATCCTCCTCCTCCTGTCATCCTCTTCCCCTCTTATCCTCCACCTCCTATCATCCTCTGCTCCTCTCAATCTCCTCCTCCCTCACTCACCCTCTGCATCTCTTCCCTCCCCTCCTTCTTTCATTTCCTGCTCCCCCTCTTCCTTCCATCCTCTCCCAGTCTCAATCCCCCCCCCCCTCCCCCCCCCCCCCTCCCCTACTACAGGGCTTTTACGAACCAGAAGAGATTTGATTTTTCTGCTGCAGCTATAGTCTCTCTAGTAAGGAACTCCAATGTTTCCTGGCATGGAAAAACTTCTGGAACCATGAGATGACATTATCCTAAAGGAGTAGTGTTATATATTACTTCATAATTATAACGTAATAAGGATGTCTAGACCAGGAGTTGTAGTCAACATAGTTTTTTTTACTGGATCTACATAACTGGGAACATTAATCAATGCACACACATAGAACAGGCAACGCATACAACAAAAAGTAGTTCGTTCATTATGTGGGTATACCACATACATAACAAGTAGCCTTTCCTCCGATTTCAGCATTTGTCGTTAGTCATCATGAAAAATATGTTTCTATACTCCGTGACGGATGTTGGTTCTGATCTCCCCCACAAACCAACATTATATGCAGTCTTGTGGTAAATCCACAACAACGCCGGCACTGCAAACTGCCCTGAAGGAATAAAGAAACTTTGTGCATTCAAATCGTTTCTTATGTAAACAAACAAACCTGCAATGTGTTCTGACAATTGCTCTGTTCAGTGAGAATAAAGTGTGTGTCTGCCCAATAAAACAAGCAGGAAAGAAAAGAAGCAAACAAATCTCCTAGTTGTTTCCATTCATCCCCAGACAGTACTCACAACAAGGCATATAGAAAAAAAACAACAGAGAATAAAGATCTCCATTTCTATCTTTTAAATGGAGAATCGAAATCAATGACAACGTCAGGCATCATCATCCACAGATCCATGCACATGCTAATGCTGGGTGCAGACTCCCAGCCTGCTAGGACGTGGAGAACGTTTTTTCATGGCCATTATGATGGCACCGTGGATGTCGTTAAAGGGGAAATGAGGAGGGTGGGTGGGGGAGGGGTGTGGAGGAGACAACAACAGCTTGTAGTACCTGGCGAGAAAACAGGTTAACCATCACTGCGTCGCATCCCACAGCCCAGAGCAGGGGTATAGACGCATGTAAATATATAGACGGCTAGTCGCAACAAACACAAACGCAAAAACGGGTTTATAGACCTCTGAAGAATAAATCCCGCCTCCGAGGGTCTGGTTTCATCGGTCAAATGTCTATGGGAAATAACATGGGAGTTTTTGAATGATTGTACATAACAAACTCACTAGGTGGCGAAGAAGTAAAAGCTGCTCACGTTTTGAACTAAACACTCTTTCCATCTAGATTCCACTTGGGTTTTGGATCGTCGGTGCCGTTAAAGTAGCATTTATAATCGTTTGCTACTTACGGCACCGACAATCCAAAACCCAAGTGGATCGGTTAAATGTCTATGTTTCCCATAGACATTTAACCGATGGAACCAGGTGACTTGGAGGCGGTACTTATTCTTCAGAGGTCTTTAATGACATTCTAATTCTGATCATCCACACAACCCTGCATGTGCGTTTGAATGTCTAGCAGTGGGGGATTCGTTGGTTGAATTGATTTAATCGAAAGTCTTTTAATAACCTGGATGTTAAATAGCTATTACAAAACATTTTAAAGTGGATGCCATGTCAGTACGAAGGCGCACAAACACAAACCAAGCCTACCAAGTGGTATGAACCAATTGGTAAGCGGTCACTATGGGGTTGATTTTTGTTTAATAGCTCCTATCTCCAGCCACTGGAAAATTATCATAATCTTGTTTCACTGGAACAATTCGATACATAACTTTTTCAGTTGGAAATTTATTAGGCCTCGTTGCCGAAGCCATCCCATAGTTGCCCTTTGATCAAGATCAGCAGCAGGGATGAGAAGATATACTATAACAATGATGGCTGAGTTTATCATAAATTTCGTTTATCTTTGATCACTGTTGAGTCAAATAGATTTTTTCAGAGCCAATATTCCCAACAGCGGCTCTGCTGTCAAGAACAGCCCTGCTATTCACCACTCATTTTACTATGTAGTCATTTAGCAGAGGCTTTCCTCCGAAAACAACAGATGCAGTTTGTTGAGAATGGATAACCAAAACCTTTCAGCTGGACATCCAACACCCTCGCTCCCCCCAACACTATCCTGCCTCATACAACGCCCTTCTATGCTGCTGTTGACAGTGTGTCGCAGTTTCCCCTTTGTGTCCTGGGCCTGTCTGCTGGGTCTGTGTGGGTGTCCGATGGGTCTGTGTGCAGATTCACAGAGAGGAGACCTATTGAAACTCCACAACAGTCCAGCATGTCAGAGCAACAGGGCGGTTTCTCTATCTCTCTCAATGGGTCCAAGTGACGAAAGTCATGGCCCTTCTCAGCAAAACTTAGAAGGCTTTGTGTTATTGCCTAAATGGGGACTTCTTCCGCCCTGGATAAAAAACAATGACAAACGGGTCAGATGATACTAACAGGTCCAATGTCAGCAAGTATTTCAAATGTCCCACTTCTGCTGTACACACCTTGGTATGTGTGTTCATATTAATGTCCTTTCACAAAAAAACCGCCTCACACATGTCGTGTTGATGATGCCGAGACATGATATGATCTTAATTAGTTACTAAATTTAACAATGATGTTGTTGACTTGTAACCAGAGGGTTGCTAGTTCGATCCCCTGCTTTTTCTTGTCGAGGTGTGTAAATGGTTGCAAGTCGCTTTGGATAAAAGTGTCTGCTAAATGTGACAACAGATAATAATCTCTAATCTCTTAACCGATCTGGACCTCTTACATTAACAGGAGTACAATTGCGCTCCAACGCAAAACGAGGATATAAACATCTCTCATTTATGCTTGTCCCTTGGGTGTTGTTTTCATTGAGACTGATTGCAACCCTCCTTCATCCCCTTCACCTCTGGGACTAAGCGTCACCTGTCTACGGAGGAAGAGATTAGAGCCTCCTGGGCTGAGGTATCCAGGGCAAAGTCTCAGCCCCACCAGCGTCTAGGCACCATCAGGGGGAATCATATCCGACATAGTTCATGGAACCATCGTCCCCATTAAGAATATTTTGTGTGTTTGAATATTTCATCCCCATGAAGAATACCAAATGTATAATTTGGGGTAAATATAATTGATGAGGCTGAAGAATGCAAAGAAAATGCAAATGAGGAAGAGGCAAATGAGTGTAAAAGGCAGTTTGTCACAGTATATACCCATTGGGAGATAAGTGGCGTCAAGACCCATAATTTTCAGACCTGTAGTGAATATTCTGGGTTGGCATTTCAGGAGTCTCCACTGAACAAAACAAACCAGACAGCCATAATATTGAGTGTTACACCTCCCCTGTGAAAAACAGATCCCACCTGGGGAATAAACAGATTTATAAAGTCATCAAACCGAGGAAAACGGGCTATCTTGGATGTTGAGAAACTACAGACTACACAGTTTGTTGTGTTTATACTGCTGGAAATATAGTAACTGAAGTTTTCAGTTATTATAGTATTAAAATGTTATTGTCTCATTTGAATTTGGAATGGTCCACACTTTCAAGTGCTTACCATTGCAATGTACTATGTTTCTAAATCCATGAGCATGCACAGTGGTTAACATAATATCTAAACTTATGGTTTGTTTGTGGGCACTATTGGAGAAAAATACCTAGCCGGGGAAGTTTTTATGTGCTTTCTTGTGTAGGACAAAACAAGATCAATGCGCATAAAGTGCTAGAAGGTGTGAGTTGCACAAAATTCATGGCTTGTTTACATCTACAAATAAACAATCTCAATAATTAACGTGGGGTCTCAGAAAACCTCTCCTTTAGGATGAGTGAAGGCTTCTGGGAGACGGGGAGGGATATCGGCCTGTCCGGCCAATGAAGAAGCAGACTCTAGCATAGTGCTCCCCATTGTCTGCATGGTTGTTGTCTGTATGGGAGACAGAGTTCTGAAATCTAGAGTCAGTAGAGGCTTTGTGGGCTTGGGAGTGAGTGGGGGGGGGGGGGGGGGGTTAAGAGTTGTGATCGTATGTCTTGGACATACCATGTGAACGTGATTGTGTGTGTGTGTTTGTGTATGTGTGTGTGTGTGTGTGTGTTTGTGCTTGTGAATAAGTAAGTAAGTGTTTGTAGGTCTTTGTGTCTGTCCCAGGGACGCCTTCCGGCACAGGCAGTGTGCTGGGTTTTTAAACATAAAAATATATGTTGAATGCAAGCTTTATCTATTATGTAACATTTAATGTAACTTTTTCCAAAATGAAAATAAGAAAGGAAATTCTGTCTAACAGGACATTGGGGTTAGAACCAAGAACCTTTTGGTGGTGAGTACAGGACCCCAACCACTAGACAGTTTTATATCCCTGGTGGTACGCGTAGGGTAATGCAGGTTGTACATGGGATTTAAACAGATTGTTAGATCGATTTACAAAAAAAATAAAAAAATAATAAAGATTATCGAAAATAAATGTATTATAATTATTGTTCATTAACTATAATGAAAGACATCCATCATAGGTTTTCCAAATAAACCCATTTGCTGTCTTGCAGTTATATTTGTGTATTTAAGGGGCGCTGGCAATCCTAACTTTTTTACTGCTTGCATATGAGGTGGTCCGCAATATGTCTTATTCAGTGGTCCACCCAAAATCAAAGGTTGGAAACCAGTGCACTCGACCGCCATGCACCAGCATGCCGCACGGCTAGCTGATTGACGTATGGGCATCACGCTGCATCAGGGTGTCAAGGCTTTAAGTCACGGAAGTCATGAAATACAACACTACATCGCTCTGCCGCTACGGCAGGCTTTTTCACAACACCACAACAACATGTCAAGCATCGCGGATTGAAAGCACCTTGTGGCCACCAAACTCTTCTTATCTCAATATGATGCCAAAAACGCACAAACATGGATGAATGCTATTCATTATTGAGTATTTATGGGGTTTTGTGCCTTTAAGAACAGGGTAGAGGGAAACACAGGGATGTCAGCTGAGAGAGAGAATGGCATATAGACTATGACAGCGGGTCAGAATCTAATCTGGGTTGGAAGAAGACAATGGCTATATGGTAGCGGCTTGAGCCACCCCAACTATTCAGTTCCTAGCAGCACTTTATCCAAAGTGACTTACGATGAGTTAAGATATGGCCTTAAGGAGCAGGTAGGGTTTTGGCCGCAGACACTGGGGATTAAACCAAGTACCTTTTGTAATGATTTGTTATGATCATCATTATTCTCGGTGGTGACATATGCAGCCCAATGTATTTTATTTTTGCGTGAAGCTTTGTGGAGTAAGACATGAATTTGATTATGAATAAAATAATAAAAATATATATTTGAATCATCAAGATGTGATGTTTTAATAATTGTATGGTTTAAAAGTTGAAAAATCTATAATACATGAAGGTAAAATGCCATGTCCCCATGTCAAAGAAGTGTTGAAAAAAAAAATGGCCCATTTTTTTTATGCTTACTCTTCTGCACTCTGTGCTGTGACACCCTTCTTTCACATCTGGGATGGAAGAAGTGCATCATGCATTATAAATACATACAGTATATATAATATGCACTAAAATATACTGAACAGACCATAGACCCAACACAGACAGAGACACATACGTTTGGTGGGTAACAGAAAACACACTAACACTAGCTAAGATTTCCAATGGCCATGACATCCATCATCAAAATAATTACCATAACAGAGCAGAGTGGGGGTACAATCCTCGCCAGGAGCAGCCTGGGTAACAGAAACAGCCTTCATCTGTGTGATGACGGTAATCATCTTCCCGTACAAAAGAATGACAAGACTTCGCCCACATGAGAAGAACAACAAACATCTACCGATGCTTTCATGAAGGCTACAACGCAGACACCGGATACCCTGTTTACGCCATTGACGCACCCAGGACAACAATGTGCATCTTCTCCACACCTCCGTTAAACAGGTGCTAGGGAAGGGTGTGTGTTACCCCTGGAAACCAGCATTACCTCATCCCGGGTAATAAAGCTTCAGTTTCATGTCGCTGTTGTTCAAATACTATAGTCGTTGACAAGCAGATCCATCTGAAATTCACCTGACCTTCTCACAGAGCGAATCCAGTAGCTTCGTCAGATTCTAGACCCCCCTGGGTGGTCTCAGTTGTAGAATATCCCATGGCCTGGGAAGAAGTCGAGAGTTTGGCAACCCTAACCCTAACACTGACCCTGGCAGGCCGCTCTGGTTGCAAAACCTTTACCCGCCAAGAATAATGAATCAGTGAATTGTAAAGGGAAAACTATGATAAATATCAGCCTCTCAGTTTGGGGCTTCCAGATGAAGAGTACCCAGGACATTGTGTATGAGTGTCCCAGATTGAGGAGGAAAAATAAATTGAATCGCAAACAAGACACCTGTTCAACATGGGCTCCCAGCTAGGAAAACAGTACCCGGCACATTGTGCACAAGTGTCCCAGATGGAGGGGCAGGGTGCTGGGGTTGTGTGAAGCTGTGAAGCTCAATGGTTGGGGCAGTCCCAGGGTAAGGCTTGTGTTTCCCATCTCGGTCCCATGGTCCCAAGTGAGCAGAATTATGCCAGGTGAGTGGTGGGAGAGCAGGTAGGCTGCCAGTTCACAAGGTATCACATCACATCAGCATTTCCAGCATCCCCTGTCTGACATATCGCTGTGATTAAGCTGGCTTTCTGTTCCTAGTGTTTTAATACATTTTAAGGTATTCCTTTCTTTTTTGTTCACTAATATTTGCTGTTATTTAGTTTAAATTTTAATCCAAAGAGACCAACAGTGAACATGTCATTAAAAGGATGGCCTAGGGCTAGACATCTTAGAGCAAGATATCCCTACAGGTAGACTGCCTATCTGGGATACAAACCCAGCACCTTTCAAGTCAAACATCCTACCCTGCATTAGCAGTACACACTATTGCTCAGGGTGCAGTTCTGGCTTTGTTTGACTCAATAGAAAGACAGCTAGGCTAGCATATATAATACAGAGAAACAGCTAGGCTAGCAGGGCTTTGTTCAAAGATGCGGAGAGACAGCTGTGCTAACAGAGCTATATTTTAATACATAAACAGGGGGCTGGGCAAACAAAGTTATGTATTAGACTCTAGAGAGATAGCTAGGCCAAGCAGGGCTATGTCTTCAGCGAGATAGCTAGGCTAACATGGATATGTTTACAACACACAAACCCTTCCCTACATGTTATGGAGCTGAGAGTGAGAGCTAACAGGACCTTGTGAGTGCTTTACGTGAGCTCTCTTCTCTCTTAAGCACACTTATTGATCCCCTCCTCAGGCGAAAGTTGACGCCACTCCGGTCCCTGTCCATCCGGGTTCACTTCAGTCTCCCAGAATGCTGTCGGTTGGATCTTCTATTTATTTGATCTAATCCATCGGCGGATACTGGGATTTTCAAATCACTTAAAATGAGAGCCACACACAAACACACACACAGAGATACACATAGATACCCAGTCCACAGGGCAGGACAAAGAGGAATGAAGAGAGATAAAGACACCTAGCCACGTAGCCAACCTGTTTCCACATTTTCACAGCGACGCCATTATGGGCCGTGTCGCTTGGAAGTCAACACGCTGTTGGCCATTGGTTGCTAAGCTCATTAGCATGGCCGTTTGCTAGTGGTTTGTTGTTTCTTCACGCCTGCTGAGACCTCTGGGTGACCCGCCTGTTCGCCATCAATGTGCACAGAGGCTAAACATTCACCACTGCATACTAAATGTGTGTTTTTATTAAATATTGAGAGTCCTTCATCCAGGACCACACACTCACATACCTCAGCTGTGACACATTTAGAGAGAAAACACATACACAAATACTGTGTGTGTGTTCTCATCAGTGGTCTTTTGAATGATGATGTGATTCAACACTGCAGGAGGATCCTGATAAACATGCCCCCCCCCCCCCCCGTCTGCTTCTCTTCCTTCATCTCTCTCCTTCTCACCCGTTTTTGTCCTGTCTCTATCTCTCTCTCTATCCCTTAATCTTGTACCTTCGTCTCCCCCTCTTCCTCTGTTCAACTCGATATTTTTCATTCCAGCTGACTCTCTTTCACCTGTCTCTCCATCCCTCATCTCACTCTCCGTCTCGCCACCTCTGTCTCTCCATCTCCATCCCTTTCTCCTATCTCTCCCTCTTTCCACCAATTTCCTCTCTGCCTCCTTTATCTCTCTCCTCCTATCCTTCTCGCTCTCCATCTCTCTCCACCTCCATATCTCTTTACCTCGATCTCCCATTCTCAACCTCTCTCTCTCTCATCCTTAACCCACAGCACCCCCACATTTCCTGTCTGGGATTAATAAAGTAACAGCTTGTCTTCGATCACTTCCAGTCCTAATGTGAGCAATGCCTCCTCTACACGCGCACGCACACACCTCATGTTCCTTTCTTACCTAGCAGGCTATGAGAGGAGAGATGGAGGCTGAAGGATACTGCAGTGTTTAGTTCAGAGCAAGTTGCTCCAACGCCCACTCAACAACGCTGTCTTTCAGCCTTCTATGGGGTTGCAAATAGATACATCACTCATAGCAGGTGACGTTTGTTTTGTGTTTGTGATTGTGTGTGAGTGTGGGTCTGTGGGTATTATGTCCAGCTCAGCCAAATGAGGATTTGCAACTTTACATATAAGTACATTTTGGTAATGACATCCCAGTCCCAGGAAGGGGATGGTGGGGTTAGTATAGACAGACAGACAGAAAGAGCTCTGTCCCATGTGTGTGTGCATGTGCGGAAGTGTGGAGAGTCCCAAAGCCATCTCCACAATCACAATAATAACACACAACAAAAATAATTACAATAATTAATAACAATTATAAGCAACACTTATATATAATATAATATTTCTACAGTCGATATACAGCTCCTTGACTCGCCTTCCTCCCTCCTCCCCTCCCTCCCTCTCTCCCCTCCCTCCCTCTCTCTCCTTCCCTCCCTCCCTCTCTCTCCTTCCCTCCCTCCCTCCCTCTCCTTCCCTCCCTCTTTCCCTCAAACACTCCATGTGGGCTTCACCCACTAGACGGATGACCCCAGCAGTTGCCTAGCCTACACGTTCCACGCCTACACCAGGCACTCTGCCGTGTATGTGTGCATGTGTGCACATCTGTGTGTGTGTGTGTGCGTTTGTGTGTGAATATGTTTGTGTGTGTATGTGTAAGCTCTGTGTGTGTGTGCCTGTGTGTGTGTTTGTGTGAGCTGTCTGCTTTAAAGTAGAGCAGCTCTGTGGCCCTCTGAGCAATAGGGGAGTATTTTTAGCTAGGCGCTATAGCGTGAAACGCTAGCCAGGTTCACGAAGAGGTTTGTGGGAGGGGGGGGGATACAGGAACAACTGCTCCTGGATCCAACAGACAAAATATGCCCTGGAGCCTCTCTCCCCCACAGCCACCCCAAGACCTACTGCCCTAATGTGTATTTTTACTACACGTTGACACAGCAAAAGGTTGGGCAATCCCACTTCCAACCCTTTCTTTCTTTGCTCCTCTTCCCCCTGTTGTGACCTGCTTTTGGCATAGTCAACACAATTAGGGGTGTGGCTAATCCACATGCCGTTGCTGTGGATCGTGTAGTTGTGGGCGGGGTTTGCAGAGTTGTGGTGGGGCCAACATATGCGGGGCACTGCTGACATTATAAGAGGTGTGGTCAACTAGGCTCAGGGTGTGGCTTAGGATGTGTCAGCACATGGGCAGGACTTGAACGGGGTGCATGGTCAATGCGGTGGGGGCGAGGCCCACATTGTTGGGCTGTGGCTAATGTGGCCGCGGGGGAGGGGACGCTGCTGTTTTGTGACATCACAACAACACACAGCCCACTGCCTACAGAGGGAATAGAGATGGAAAGAGGAGTTGGGAAGGACAGGAACTACAGGACAATGGAAAATAGAGATGGAGAGGGCGGATAGGAAGGGAAGAGTGAGAGTGAATATAATCAGAACAGAGAGTCAGAGAGACAGAGAGACGAACTTACATGTGAAACTTTGAGGCTGTTGGGTTAATTTCATACAAACCCAGAGGGTTTGAAGAGGATTAGCCAGGTCGAGCTAGTCCTAGCACACTATCAACATTAAAAAAAAAACATGCTGTTGTATTATCTGGCAATTTCAATCCATGACATCTAATCCTACGCTTTTAAAAAAATGTGGTTTTATGTGGTCAGTTTGTGGCTCATGTCACTTCTATGTATCCCACTACATCACTTTTCATTGAATAAGTTGTTTTAAGGTTTGGTTTCCAACTGCGGCTTCACTGGCTTCAAAGGGCTCCTATTTTCCAGCCATGTGTTAGGCTAGGCTATATGTATGATGGATAGATGAACTCTCCAGTAGACCTCCCTGGTGGGTCGTAGCAACTACTAGGCTGGACTTGGATTCATCCATCATACATTTGATTTGACACTCCCACTTGTGATGTCACTAGTAGATAGCTTTTGCAATTGCTTGCATAGACATGCCTCACAACGGTTGAAATAGAGGCCCTTTAATATTGCTCCTGGCTCTTTTTTAAACATCTCCTCCTTGGCTCATTAACTCGACAACACAATGTTTTAATGCCTGAATTATTTGCCATTTGTTGCTCATAGTGCAATCCTCGCTTTAAGCCCTCTGTCAGGTTGTATTAACAATTCAAATGGACCCAAAACATAAAATAATTAAATAAACAGCTGTAGGAGACGTCCTCGTTTGGCTGGTTGGATTTCCTTCATGAACGGCGGTTTTCACCTGAATCCTCTCCTCATCTCGATGATGTATGTCCTCTTCTCAATCTCTCCTGTCAAACAGTTAAAGGATAGGATAAGCTTACAGAATGTAAGCTTCATTTAAGTCTATAGTTGTGATGTAGCGCTACAAAAGTAGCATTACTGTGGTATCACTTTTTAAAATAACACACTTCCATATAACAGGCTTACTAGACCACACATGTCCCCGCTCTTGAATACGTCATGAACAACCGCACACCAAATCCTAACAATTAAACCTATTTTACATTTTTACCTGTGCTCTTGTCCAAATCAAATCCTTTTCAAAAACCGTCTTGATGTCGACCCGGGGAGACTAAAGAAGTCAAGACTTCCTACAAACATATTCTACATGCAGGTCCGCATGTAGACATGCGGGTCCGACGGTGTGAATTATAATCAAACAGGTAACGGTTGGCAAAGGGAGTGGGCAACCAAACCAGGAAACTGGGAGGTAGACAAACACCGACAAGACAAGGCAGCAAGTCTGGTCTCGCTGGGGCCATCTGTAAACCCTTCTCTGGGAGAACAATGCTTGTGCTTCTCAAGGAGCTTTGTTCATGTATTTATCCGTCACATTTTTTAGAATGATTTGCAGTTAGGCACTCGTCCCTGGTTCGGGAACACAAAGAGAGAGTGCCAAGGAGCTGTGAAAGGTCAAATGTCACGAGCTGAATGATTGTCCTCATACAGCGGTGTTCTTCTGAATACCGTTTGTTTTCACATCTTGTTACAAATGACACACACACACACCCACACACAGTTGTACATAAAGAGACCACACACACAGCTGTACACACACACACACACACATACCTCTGTCCATTGGTCAAAATGTGGGACCTGGATCACCTGACTGCTCCCATACAGTAAAGGAACACAGGCTCTGGATACCCTTCAATGGCTCCATTCTCCTCAAACTAAAACCAACTGGAGGGTTACCATACCACACACGAACACACACACACACACACACACACACACACACACACACACACACACACACACACACACACACACACACACACACACACACACACACACACACACACACAGTCTTACCTCATCATTCTCAATACACACATACTGTACATGTGGCTTGAATTGAGGATCAAGCTACACAGACTTGTCCCCCCCTATAAGTCAAATTCTGACAATGCAAATCAATTAAAATATTCCTTGTTCAAAGTTTGAATGGACAATAATTATCAAAAGTCAGACACACATTTGTGGATTTTTCTAAGTGACAGAAATATTGTAGGTAAATGGGAGGGAGAGAGAGACTGAGAGAGGGAGATGGAATGAGAGCGCTAGGCAGAGGGAATGAGAGCAACAGAGAGCGGGGTTGGGAGCGACGGAGAGAGGGAATGAGAGAGAGAGAGATGCAATGAGAGCGACGGAGAGGGGATGAGAGAGAGATGCAATGAGAGCGACGGAGAGCGGGGGTGAGAGCGACGGAGAGAGGGAATGAGAGCGACGGAGAGAGGGGATGAGAGAGCGTGTGATATGTTGTTATAGGGTTGAGGAATATCCCCGTTTATCATCTTCATCATCATATCCTGTGTACGTCTATGAAACCACAACAACACATTTCAACACAACATCACTTCGGCAGCCTCAGTTCAGGGGAAGCTGAGGTATGTTAAACCAACCTATCCCTTCCACCCAATTTATAGACTCGTATTTTGCCCAGATTAAAAATAGAAAAAGGGGGCCAACTACCTCTAGCCTGCTACTGAAAACACCTGCTCTCCCGACCTCCGAGGGCTAAAAAACCTCAGACTTACATACAAACCCTGGTCAATATCTGACCCCTGGCGCACATCGCGGTGGTATAAAGACTGGGGGGAGAAACCAGGGGAAAGGAGGATAACCTCACCGGTGGACTTTGTTGTTTTGTATTGGCCGGAAACACAAGCACTCTAGCTACACAGTCCAAACCACACAATCCAGTACATCCGTTCAGGATTGGGTCGAGTACGAGAAGAGGCCATGGGGGCTTAAAATAACAGCAGGGACAAACACCCCCAACCCAAATCCGTGATGTTATGGGCCATCTAGCTGGCGAGGTTTGGAAGCATCAGAAGTGGGAACGCCCACTAGGCATAGATAGGTCATCCCACAAGACTCTCTGAGCCCATCTATATGAAATAAGGTTTACCAAAACACATAAGATCCTCGTATAGGATACAAGTGGAAGGCTCCACGACCAGGACTGTTCATAATAAAGACACGAATCTTTTCGAGACTATGGATAACCAAAAGAGAATAACTTACACTCCAAGTGACATTGACATAACGGTTAAAGTCATAATACCCTAGCACGAATGAAAAGGGGGTGCACAACGACCCGAAACGCAAGCACGCGCAAACACACACGCGCATAAACACAAACACAAACACAGACACACACACACCATGCCTTCATCTTTATAATTACGCGGACCTATCTTCATCATCATCATCATCATCATCATAGCCATGACCATATGTCCCCTCATGTCGCGACAGAGGGAAGAATAAACAACTTCAACCCGTATGCGCGCGGGCACAACCACACACACACACACAGCCATCTCAGCCTTGCAATTATACGGCGATAGCGATAATCTGCCCATCATGCCCTGATTCCCCTCAAAATGTATCCCTACCCATCGCCTGTGTTGGGTGTCTTTTAGAGGTTCATGGTTGGTGGGCGCCGTGTTAGTCGTCGCTGTCGTCTGAATGCAGATGTCTCTATGCCATTATTGACACTTGCGATGCTCGCCGCCTGTCTCCCCGGTGGAAGGATAGCCGCCTCCCAGCACCGCTGCACAACAGCTAAACCCGGTGCGCCAGGGTTTTCATCGGCTGGAGCCTGATGCAGCGATGGTGTTTTTCTGGAAGCGGTTTCAGTCCATTGTCTTGTACTCTTGATATATTGGTGGTAGCGGTGCGTACCGCTGTTCAAACGGCGGTGCTGCAGCCGTTTTAACGGGGGTGGCTTGACCAAGGAGAGAAAAACAACGGATGGTCCGAACGATTCCAGTTAACACGATCCGCTCCAGCGGCACATTGGCTAAACGCTGCAGGGGGAGATATACATCCCGCCGGTTCTGCAGGGATGGGAGTGGAAGGGGCGATATCAACGGTATCGTCCTATACTCTTTTTGTGACGTGCGTCGCCTCCTTCTTCGTGTTCCTCTTCACTGCTTGATGCGGCTCCTCCGCCTGCGTTCTCTATCAAATATGACGCCTTTCCGCCCGTGTGAAAAGAATAGCCCCCCCATCCACACTACCCTCCTCTCTCTTCCACTCTTCCATCCTCCTATCGCAGGCTGGACTGTGCGAAGGCGTAGTGGGGGTGATAGAGAGAGGGGAGGAGGGGCCCCGGAGGAACGGCTCCTCCCCGTTATGCTGCTGCTGCTCCTGCTCAACGCGGGCAGCAAGTGGCGGACACGCGGCGAGCACTCCCACTCCGACACCGGGAGAACCGCGGAGACCAGCAGTGATCTAAATTCAGTCCGTCATCTGCATAGTCCTGCTTGAGGCAAATTGTTATCTAAGATAAAGTGTAGGGTAGCCTTGTCGGACTGATCAATAATACAGAGAAAAAATATATAAGGCCTATAGAGTTTGCTATTGAACTTTAAGTACATTTATGTTTGAACGATTCTATTAATATAGAGATGCTGTTATGTGTATCTAATAAGTGAACTGTTATTCGTTTATCAACAGCATCAAAAAGTCAAATCATGTGCGGAAGGCTGCAGCTCGGCAGCACGATCACCATCTCAACCAGCTTCAACGTCTAGCACCAAATATCAAATAGATTAGCACTGAGGACAACACTGCGAAAATATCAGATGGTTCTCCTTATGACACCGAGAGAATCGGGGTCAGGGGGCCCATCATTGTCAGGTGCTGCTGCCTCCTCCTCCTCCGGCGGCGTCGTCCCAGATTGCAGCACGCTCCCCACACTGTTCCCCCTGTGACTGTGAATTAGAATGCTGGACAGTGTGCAGGCTCAATGTGCGATCTGCCTGGCACGTTCCTCCTGGCGTCGACGCACCAGCTAGGAGAGCTGGCGTGCAGCGGGCCCCCGGTTGGCTCCCACCACAAACACAAACGGTGTTCCGGTGAGTTCCGCAGGAAACGATACATAGGCGGCAGGGGCTCTATTGATTGTATTGACCGCCCTGTACGCTAAATCTGCCGTATAATGGAATACGCTCATTCTTCGAGGGATACATCCTGTGGGGTCAGTGTTCTTGAAGCACAACGAGTTATTCTGTACCCCTACTAGGGCTACCCCTCCTAAAGGTGTCTGGACTGACGGGCGGTGTATTTTAACACAGGAGCTGGCAGGATGTGACAGGTTAGCGTGCGCGGCCTGAGACGTGGTGAGTAAATGGTTAGCACCAGTGGTGGTGAGAAAAGTCATGTCGCTGAGTCACCCAAGGTCGCTGGACCTTGTTGTCGAGAACCACCATTTTCTTAAAGGTCACCATAGCACGCAATTATCTTTTATCCTGAGATTATACTACGTGTCCCACTGTGTACACGGTTCTGGGGTGTTCTGTTAATGCCCTTTAGGATATTTTGTACGTGAGGCGCAACACAAAGTGTATTATTATGATGATTGCTATTCCGCATGTGCATTCATCTAAGGGATTCTCCCTAAGTGTGACTGTGCCACAAAAAAAGCTTGTATTCACTTCCTGCTACTGACCTTCTTAATAACCTGTCTCTATACTGTCGAACCCCTGCCAAATCCTTAATGGCCTGTCTCTAGACTGTCGAACCCCTACCAGTTCCTTAAAGGCCTGTCTCTGTACTGTATCACCCCTAGCTGTTCCTTAATGATCGGTCTATGCACTGTCTAACCCCTACCTGCCCCATAGCCGGGACTCTGTATTCACTATCTTTGTATCGTTCCCCAACTTCCATAACTACTCAATGCTAAAAACATGCTAGCGCCCGCGTCTATAAAACATCACAACCTGTCCTATTCAAGAGAATAAATTATACAACTTTTTTATAAACAAGCCTGTATTTGTATAATTAGCTCAATTGCATTCTTACATTATGCCACAATCACTGACCTAAATTACTTCATTGTAAATGTTAATTACAACAGCACAGACCGATATGCCAATCAATTGTGCTGATTACTTTTACTCTATCTCGAGTTTTAGTGTGGGGCAAGAATATGCTATTCAAGTATTCAACATGCCACATAGTCTTAATTATGATAAAAGTGTTTAACCATACATTCAACTTCTCCTATCTGAATTTCTTGTCTGGGAATCAGACCGGAAATAAGCTGTTCTGGTCAAGAATTTCTAGAAACGAATCAAAAGAGGAAGTTCTTCTGCAATGTAAAAATAATTTCATGTTTCGTCCATCCCACTACCAAAAAACTGTTTATTTCGCGCCAAAGACTGATCAAAAGTCTCATCTATTTAAGATGAGTCATATATATTTGTCCTGGATTGGACATTCTTTCACTAGCTTAAAAAATACTGCTTAGATAAAGTGAAAACCTTATATTTAATGTTAATTGATATAGTCAAATGCACCATGTGAATACAAATGTAAAAATAATAATCCAATATAACATTAACATTTTCCGCTTTATCTTCAAAATATCTCTGAGATATTATGAATTTTAAGTGGTATTTTTATATCAAGTTGGATTTCTTTCTATTTTTCCGTAAGAATATCCACAGCTTGACATTAAAGACTACAATTTAGCTACTGCCCACTACTGCTACCAGTACTCCCCATTTCCTCAAAGCTACTACATCAAAACCATGTTCAAGGTCTCCCAGGTTGTGTGGGATGGACGAAACATGAAATTATTTTTACATTGCAGAAGAACTTCCTCTTTTGATTCATTTCTAGAAATACTTGACCAGAACAGCTTATTTCCCGTCTGATTCCCAGACAAGAAATTCAGATAGGAGAAGTTGAATGTATGGTTAAACACTTTTATCATAATTAAGACTATGTGGCATGTTGAATAATTGTATAGCATATTCTTGCCCCACACTAAAACTCGAGATAGAGTAAAAGTAATCAGCACAATTGATTAGCATATCGGTCTGTGCTGTTGTAATTAACATTTACAATGAAGTAATTTAGGTCAGTGATTGTGGCATAATGTAAGAATGCAATTGAGCTAATTATACAAATACAGGCTTGTTTATAAAAAAGTTGTATAATTTATTCTCTTGAATAGGACAGGTTGTGATGTTTTATAGACGCCGGCGCTAGCATGTTTTTAGCATTGAAGTTGGGGAACGATACAAAGATAGTGAATACAGAGTCCCGGCTATGGGGCAGGTAGGGGTTAGACAGTGCATAGACCGATCATTAAGGAACAGCTAGGGGTTATACAGTACAGAGACAGGCCTTTAAGGAACTGGTAGGGGTTCGACAGTCTAGAGACAGGCCATTAAGGATTTGGCAGGGGTTCGACAGTATAGAGACAGGTTATTAAGAAGGTCAGTAGCAGGAAGTGAATACAAGCTTTTTTTGTGGCACAGTCACACTTAGGGAGAATCCCTTAGGCGAATGCACATGCGGAATAGCAATCATCAGTTTAATCTAATGGACGAGCAGAATCTAATCCTGCCATCCCCTCATAGATCTTCCTTTGGCTTGTTGTGAGCCATTGTCGCTTAGCAATGTGGAGGACACAATTCAATATTTACTGTTGATCAAACCTATGTCGGCTCACCCTCTTATCAATGTGTCCTGTTTTCACAATAAATAAGTGGGATTAGCAACCCTATTTAAAAAGCGTAGAAGTTTGTCTATCAGTGACCTCAAAAGAGTTCAATGATGTGACTTTTTATTAACAATTCTTTATCTAAATGCCCTTGCCCTTGGGCAGAAATGTAGACTAGAAACAACCATATGATATCCGTTATCATATCAGCCACCAAGAGGGAGGGGGTTTACAATGGAGAATTGTATAGTCCTATCTGCAGCCTGAGCGAGACAGGATCTATTGTGCATCCTTTATGATATACGGAGCATGGTGCTGTTGTGGCTACATTGTAAGATCTATGATATTGTGTGAGAGCAACTTAAACATCTTGGACTCTGCACATACAGTAAAGGGCTTATACATCGTGACTTCAAATCGCAATGGCCACCTACATTTTGGATGCACAGGACCAAAGGAATAAAATCGGTAGTAAAGGTGTTTCGGTATTTTTTTGTAATTAATCGTGAAAGTATGTCTTTATTGGTAGACATTGTTTGGTCCGAAACGGCAACAGCATTTCTCATGCGAGTCGTGGCCATCAACGTTTTCATTAGCCTAGGTGACTTGGTTTTTTACGTTGATTTAGGATTATACCTTAATACAACTCTGTAGAGGCATCCCAATCCCCACTGTGACAGCCAGTGTGTAGGGAGCACTCTGGCACAGACTCGCAGCTGTGCATCACCCAAGTGGGTGATGCACAAACTGGTAGTGGTGGACCCCCCCCCCAGGCCCCCAAGCACACACACATTCTTAAAGTGCTTTTGGTGACTAGAAAAGCTCTATATAAATGCAATAACTTATTTTTAATCACAAAAAGTTTTGCCAACAAAAAATCCCATTATGCATCCTAATGCACACATCGGCAGTGCTCAGAGAGGTCCTTCAATATAAACAGTAGTTCAATATATCTCCTTTGCTCTTTCCCTCTCTTTACTCCCTCTCTGTATCCATGTTACACACTGTCTCTCTCTCTCTCTCTCTCTCTCTCTCTATATATATATAACCTAGCTACATTCCCTGCAAAGTACCCATGTAAGATAACATTAGGCTCTTTATAGATTTAGAACACCTCTCACAGCCTATGAATCCCGAGGCCATGGGGAGAAACTGAGAGCCTCTATCTTTCCCAGGGTATCCCACCAAGGCTGGCTCACCTCCTCTTTAGACTACAGGAGAACGTATACAGAAGATCACAACAGGACTATGGGTAATGTAGTCATATCATTTAACAAGGCACTATGTCTATCATCATGCACAAATTACAAAGATAGAGAACAATTATATATTTATATATAAAAACAATGCATATTAACTGACTGATGAGGTGGACATATTTACATTTAGTCATTTAGCAAACTGTGGACGCTTATATCCAAAGTGGCTTACAAGTTAGGCTGAACACAATCATATAAACAGCATATAGACGGAAACGTGTAGCTGAAGTCAAGCTGCATGTTCATCCTTTATTTGAAAATAATAACCTAGTACTGAATACACATATAGGAGGGAGAGACAGAGACAGACTGCTCAATAATTTAGAACTGCTGGCATTGATTGTTCCATTTAAACCCGTCTGTATTTTGGTTGTGTGCATACGTGTGTGTGGTTGTATTTGGGTTGTGATGTTTATGTGTGTGTGTGTGTGAGGAGAGGGAGGGTTCTGATAACGGTGAAACAGATTGCAGCACAAAGACTGCTACTTCATCCTGTCGTGATCAAAGTGCTTCTCAAACATATTACAACTAAATAGGAGAAGGAAATGAGCACAAACGGTTTATTCCATGTTCTCTGCACTTTAGCCTAGTGTGTGTGTGTGCGTTTGTTTGTTAATAGGTAGGCATGTGTTTCTGTGTGTGTCTTTATGTGTGTGTGCATGCCTGCATGCGTATGCGCTTGTGTGTGTGTGCACATGCGCTTGTCGGTGCGTGTGTGGGAGCATGCGTGTAGTTCAACGCCAAGCCCAAGCAGGTTATCGTTTATTAGGGGAGTGCAACTGGCTGTCGTATACAACACTCCACTGTTGCTTACACTAAACTCCCCAAATCCGCCGTCTGGATAAGATACCGGCTGCTGCCGCCAAGACATCTTCCAAGTCCTGCAGGGAATGCTCTGGTCATTAATAGCTGTTGTGGTATCTCAGCTCTGCACATTTAGATTAAGGGGCAGCTGTGTCCAGGCTGCCTCTTCCTTTATCGTTGAGATGACACGCAGTGTGAAGCACGCAGGCTAACAGCGCGCCAGCAGGGCTTATTATTTTGACTATTGTGACTTATTTGAGTGGAAGGGTCCCATTGTGTCGCATCAGGAAGTTCAAGGGGAAGCGGGACCCGCCCCTTTACTGGCCCAATAACCAATCATAAAAGATGTTGGCCAGGTTCCACGCTCAGAAATCCAATGAACAATGGCATGTACACCACAAAACAAACAAATGCAGATTTACTGACTCTGACCAGGTGGACGTATTAACATTCAATCATTTAGCACGCTCTATCCAAAGCAACTTACAAGTTAAGCTGAGGTCAATCATATAAACAGTATATAGACGGTAACTTATATCGGAAGTCAAGATGCATGTAAACCCTTTATTTGGAATTAAACATCTAGCGCTCAATACACATATTCCTGGCTAAAAAAGGAAAGGATAGATTTGAAAAGATCAGAAGCTCTGGCCAACCAACAAGCCAGAGCAGACCCTCCTCCAGAAGGAGACCACAAACTTGTTTCCCACATTGTTCTCCGACCTGACCCACTACAACCCTGCGAGTTGACCCAGGACGATCTCCAAGTTCTCCGTCCGTCTTCATCGCCGGTCATTCCACATCTGTCAATGCGACAGGGGACGGACTTCGTAAGAAATATGGAGGAAGCAGACTTCAACCAATCAATCCCAGAATTGCATTCACCCTTAATCCCACCCACACAATCCAACCCCTCCCCAATCTCAGTCCGTGGTGTCTCATCACTCTCCCCCACCCACCCACCCACCCATAAATCCCCCCCCCATCCACAGTCCTTGTGTCCCCTCACTGGGGCCCGAGGGTGCTCTGAGTGTCGGCATGGTCGCTGCCCCACAGCCGGTAAAACTGGCTGAAGTCCACGTAGGGCGGCACGCGGCCCGTCTCGTCCGGCTGGGCCGCCTGGCTGCCCCTCTGGCGGAACAGGCTGCCGTCCCCGGAGCTGGAGCTGGAGCTCTGGGTCTGGGTGTTGGTGGACTGCAGGGTGGCCGTGGGGCTCTGGCTGCGTGGGGGGCGGGGGGGAGAGGAGGAGAGGGGGGAGAAGGGGATCAGTGGGGGAGGAGAGGTGCAGGGAGGGGGTGGTGGGTCAGGGAGGGAGGAGGTAGGATGAGAAGAGGGTGAGGAGGAGACGGAGTCGGCGGAGGAGGGAGATGCGTTAAGGGAGGAGAGGCCAGGAGTCGGAGTAGGGATAGAGGAGAAGGAGGAAGAGGAGGAGAGGGGGGGAGGCGGTGGGGTGGGGACAAAGGAGAAGGGAGAAGACGTGCGGGAGGAGGAGAAGGGGACCAGCGAGGGAAAAGTGGAGGAGGCAGGAAAGGGGTAGAGAGAGGGGAGCGGGGTGAGGGTGGAGGCGGGAGGAGGGCGGGGGAGGGAGTGCAGCGAGGTGGAGAGACAGAGGGGAGGGCGGGAGAGGGAGTGCAGCGAGGCGGAGAGGCGGCGCGGAGGGAGAGGGGCAATGGGCGAGGCAGCCGGAGAGACAGAGAGCTCCATTATGGGCTGCAGGATGTCTATGGAGGCTCGGCGGCCGGCCGACGGGCACACACTGGGGGGAGCGGCGGGGTGGGAGGAGCGGCGAGGAGGACACGGGATGACAAGATCGTTTAGATGCAGAGGTGGGAGTGAGCGAGTGAGAAGCAGCGAGCAAGTGAGTGATGAGTCGAAGGAGTTTGATGGAGTGAGCGTAAAGTGTCGGTGGTGCACATCAAAGGGCAGGTGACGGCCGAGACGGAAGGAGAGAAAAACAGGACAAGACTAGACAACGTGCATCGAGAACCCAAAGCACGAACGGGCACAACGGTGTGCTATTTGAGGGCAGAGTAGTGTTCATGAGGGTGTCTCCAGTCTAAAAAGTGATACACTGGCCACAGCATCGGTTCATCCAAGGCCTACTGCTGAGAGGAGGGGGAGCCAGTTAGGGGGCCTGTGTTGTCTGCTCAACAAACTACTACAAAATAAGGAATTTGTTTTCCACTACATTCCCTGGAGATGATTTGTAGAAGCCTCTGCTGTGTGATTAGGGGTAGGATTATTCATAAGGGGTTCCAACGCCACACAAGCTTTTTTAGAGATGAGAGGGGAGGAGTGGGGCGGTGTCACATCCACAGCGATGTCATTGACATTATTCTAGAAAAGGTCATGCAAGGTCACTGAGGGAACTCCCTGTTTGGTTAATGGAGTGGCGCCCAGCGGGGGTCAGCCGTTCAAGGGCTGGTTCAGAGAGAGCTGAAGAGCAGCAGGATGGAGGAACACACAATTAAACCAGAACAACATTAGAGGCCGCACGGCGGGGACAGTGGGAGGTGAACAACAGGCCCACCCAAAGCTAACAGCACAGCGGGAGGGAGGGAGGGAGTCGGGGCTCAACCAACCGAGAAGATAAACAGGATAACGGCGGGGGGGGAAGTGGAAACCAAACACACCCAAAAGTGAACATGGAGGTGATGGTGGTGGAGGTGATGGTGGTGGCGGTGGTGGTGGCGGTGGGTGAACACACAGAAGGCGGCAGCGAATTGAGAGCTCCCAGGAGGGAGCAGACAGGAGAGCGGAGACGGGTGGTAACCGAGCATGGCGCATACCGGGTACACACTACAGGATCATTAGCCCACATCTCCCCCTGATTCCCCCTTCAGACAGTCGTGGGCTCGGAGGATAATCAGGCCCGACTGTCCTGCGGCGTGTTTTCACTTCTCCACGTCGAAAATGTTTCACATGCAAATATGGAACATGTTCCGTTTTTGATTATCCTAAATCCTGTAGTGTGTGGGGAGAATCCCAATCACATTAATTGTTGCCTGGAAAGGCCGGTGGCCAAATAGAAGCCGAGCTGACGCACTACAAGATCTCTTAAAATCGTGTCGACTTTTCAACTCTTAACGAACCACCATATCCATGTTTATATTCATTAATGAAAGGGGAAAGCATGTGGATTCATTAAAATATCCACATATAGAACAATGTTCAACATTTCCGAAGACACCCCTTCATGAGAGCGGTCCTCACAGGTTATAAACTGACATAGTGAGACATTAGGTAAGGTGTTGTAGTTAAGGGGTTAAAGAGGTTTTAAATGTTGCAGTGTGTGCCTGAGGCTCACAGCGGGCGGTGCGGGGGTGGGTGGGGAAGAGGAGAGTGTAGGGGCAGGCTCTTACCCCGGGGTGGGGGTCCCCTCCTCGACGGTGGAGGCGGTGTTGGTCCCGTTGGTGAGGGTGCCCTGGGAGGGCATGACCAGGGAGAGGGTGACACTGGTCTTACTGGTGCTCTGGCTGTTGGAGTAGGGGACGGACACCGGGTAGATGCGGCCCCCTGTGGAGACACAGGCAGGGGGTTCAATGGAAAAAAAACACTAAAACGACAGATTGTTGATGAAAAGTGGGTTACATACAGTAGTATGTTTTTTTTTTTTCTAAGACATGTATTTATCACATCCTTTTCCATCTAATTTTGATTATTTCGATTATTTATGTACTTTGTCTCCTTATTTTCTAAAGTTTATTTGTTAGCCTAATAAATATGATTTGATTGTGATTATTGACAGGGGTGGAACTCTTGTACAAGCCCATTGGGCTTCGTTCCCTCCTTGCGCCATTAATGGTAATGTGTGCTAAATATATAAACTAAACCAAACTAAACTAGTAGTGGTATGAATTAAACGACTGAGGCCTCCTACAGGATCACTGTGGACATTGGGGTAAGAACCAAGCCCCTTTTGAATGTGAGTCGAACACACAGACCTAGACCGTAACTCGACTATCCTGGCCCTTGACCGCAAGAAGCGGAATTAAGCTGGAGCAGAATATTTTGAGGATATTAAAAGCTTTTTTTCGTTAGCTTTCCACCGGTCTGCGTTTTATCCCCAATTTCCGGCCTTGGATAAACACAGTAGATCTTGTGTTATCTTAATGCAGCTTGGGAACACAAGACGTGCAAACCCCCCGCCCAGAGGGGTAGAACGTTTTCACACGGAGCAGAAATAAATCGCAACAAACACAAGCCGCCGCCCCGACTGAGCTGCGATAGGTCCAATCCCCGACCTATCACAAACCTTCCAAAAAAATCCCCCAATTTTTTATCTCAAGGAATAACAGAACACAATAAAACCGGAACAAACAACAAAAAATATAATAAACATCCTATAATATGTATATATATATATAAAACAAAAGGTAGCGGAGGAGGGAACCCTACAGGGGGGGGGGTGTTCTACAGTCTGATGGGGTTAGCCGGTGCCCGGGAGCCCCTACCCTGCGTGGGCGTCAGCAGGCCGTCGGAGGGGGGGTAGTCCAGCGTGCGGACCAGCAGGGTCATGTCCTCGTGGCGGGCGCAGCGGGCCGCCCGCTGCCGCCCCGAGGCGTGGGCGTCGTGGTGCACCCGCTTCACGCGCTCCACCACCGCCTGGGCCGCTGCCCCCAGGTCGCTCTGCTGCGCCAGCTCCGCCGCTACCATGGCAACCATCTCCTGCACAGCAGCCCACCGTCCCGACGCACCAGGGGTTGAGGTGTGTGTGTGGGGGGGGGGGGGGGGGGGGGGGGGGGAGGGGGGCGGAGCCGTGTGGAGAGAGAGGGAAGAGGGGGGGAGGGGGTGAGTCACTTAGTCACTTCGAGTCAGGGGAGCCGTGGATGGAGCGGGGTCGGGGGAGGGGGTGAGACGAGGGGGAGGCGGGGGAACAAACGAGACAGGAGGGAGACGGACAGACCGGAGGGGAGGATAGAGTAGAAGGAGTGGGAAATAAGACCCCATAGTTTCCAGTGTTGTCATCGGCACATTCATCCGATGGCGAGCCACATTAATGATGATGAGATAGAGCCGGGTCGATAATTAGAAGACAATGTGTACAACTGGCTTTAGATAGCCATTCTGTCCTAATCAGTACAAAAATAGCCAAATGGGACTTAAGGTAGGCAGGCAGAGAGACAGTCAGACAAGACAGTTCAAGGAGGGGCTTCACCTGATTGGCTTGTTCGGGTCCGCGGGCGGACTCCAGGGCGCTGATGAGGCCCTCTGACATCAGCAGCAGGAAGCCTGTCACGCCATCCAACTGGTTGCGGTGGATCTCCGGCTCGGCGATGATTGGCTGGGACTTGGCCCCGCTGATGACGTCAATGTGAGCAAGCACAGAACACCGAAAAATGAATGGGGTGATGGTAAGAGGGGACAGGATGGGAGATCGTCTCAGGACAGAGAGAAATGAACAGACGAGAGGATGAATGGTTGAAGGAGAGGGGACAGATTCCACTAGGGGTGTACGGTATAAACGGTATAGAACCAACACTGGTGTGAATTTGCGCTATAGTATGGATTTCGACGTTACCGTGAGACCGGTGTGACCGGTAGACAGATATGTGTGTAATGCGTCAAAGTACGTAACACGTTAATACAGCAACGTAAATACATTTTTATTTCATTTCATCGCTGACAGATTTGACAGCTATACTGCCTTCTCAGACAGTATGCTATTGCGCCTGCGTGCTTTCGCAATAGTCCATTCACGAGCACTCATTCCACACTGTACGAGCCAGACGCTGGTAGAGTGAAGCTGTCTCTGTATCTCTTCCAGACATCGCTTCCGCAGGCATTTTCCAAAGCCAGTCCTTACGACCAAAAAAGCCAGCGGTGAAACGAGATGACAAACGCCGTCACTGTTTACCTGTGTAAGGACATGGTTCCCTTTCAAAATGTCCATAGAAAGGGCTTTAAAGAGACGGTCAAAACACTCTATCCCAGGTACGTGTTACCTGCCCGCACACACTTCAGCCAAATTGTGATGCCAAAACTATACGGCAAGGTCCGCGACAAAGTGGAGAAACAAATCCATACTGTTGTGTTTTTCAGAGATGGACGTAACTTGCAATTTTTGTTCATGCAGTTATGCTGCCTAACCAGTACTTTACCCCTTCAGAAGCATTTAGATCGAAATTAGAAGATACAATTAACATACCGTGATATAATACCGTTACCATCTATGCCTCAAATCATAACGTGATATACATTTTAGTCCATAACGTACAGACCTAGTTTCCACACAGACACAGACTACTGACAGTATTTGATAGTGTGTGCGTGTGTCTGTTTGTTTTAGTGTGTGAATGTGTGAGAGAGGGAGAGAATGAGTGAGTCTTCATGCGTTTGTCTGTGTGTGTGTCCCACCTGAGCAAGTCGATGTCTGTGTAGTTAAGTTTGACCCGGTAGTCTCCGATGGTTCTGGTGCTGGGCTGACCTGCGATCTGCCCCGCCTGCTTTACCCTGGCCGGGTCCACTCCTAGGATAGGGGAAGACGAGAGAGAAATACTATTACTATTTCACGTTGAATTTGTGCATCATGTCTTTTGTTAATTGTGATTTGTTAATGTCAAGTTATGTTTCCCATCCTAAAACCTTCCTATAATCATCCTACAACCATCCTACAACCTCCACAACCTTTCTATAACCGTCCTACAACCATCCTACAACCTCCAGATCCTTCCTACTGTCCTACTTGCTTCCTAAAATCCTCCCAGAACTTTCATCCAACATTCACAACCTTCCTATAACCGTCCTACCACCATCCTGCATCATCTTACAAGCTTCATACAAGCTTCCTACCTGGGTACAGGTGTCGTGCTCCCCACCTCATTTGACATATAAATAGAACGAATGGGCTGAAAAAAGAAGCATACATAATCTGCTGTGCTCTGCTCCAACGTGCCTACAACCTCCATGGCATGTGACAGACCTCCCCTCCAGGTATACCCACGAGAGTAGCACCTCGCTCCACAGAACTCCACAGTCAGACATCACGCCACAGCAGCAGAAACAACAGCAGCAACAACAAACAAACTAGAACGAGTGCTTTCAGACCTAATGGTGTGCTCAGCAGCCAGCGATGGAGTTCCCCTACCCTCACCCTCCTCGTCCCCAAAACCACAGCACTCATCGGGAGCGAAATTATACCCTAGTGACTAACCTGGTCCTTTTGTGAGGAAATGGAAGGGTGGCGTAAGAGCAGCAATCATGGTCTGTATAGGGAGCAGTGATGGCCATTTACCGCGAGTACTCGCACTGGAATAATTTGGAGAACACTAGATCCAATAGATAACGTGAGAATGTCAGACATCTCCTGCTCATCAATATCAGACAACGGAAAGCAAGTGCAATTTCTAATTAATTTAGTGTAGTTAATCATCATCACCAGGCTTTAGTTAGCAGTTATATTCTTATTTATGTTTGTGGGTTAACATCAATAAAAAAATCGAATAAAACCAACTCAACAAACATTGGATGACTCTACAGATTCTCTCAGTCAACAAATTAAGACTCTAATCCAGACCTCCCACCCATCTCTATATACTGTATAAATCGCCAGCCATTTCATGAATGTTAACAGGTCAATTTTAGAGCAAAGTGGCAGCAGTGCACGGGGATAATGGAACATTACGCAAAAGACAAAGGCTGACATTGGCAAGATGACAGGTGATGAAAGAGCCAGAAGGTGATAGATTGACAGTGCTTTATTTTTTTACCGTGTGTGTGTGTGTGTGTGTGTGTGTGTGTGTGTGTGTGTGTGTGTGTGTGTGTGTGTGTGTGTCTCACCCAGAGCAGCCAGTCTCTGCAGCTCATCCTCATTTTCTGTGTTGTGAGGTCTTCCGATCTGCTGCACCTGGTTCTGCCCGTCGCTGCTGGACTTGCACAGCAGTGCCCGGTTGGACCCTGAAACACAGAACCCCCGGGCCGTCAAAAAACACACCTCTACCGTCACCAAGACCCAGAGATACTGAATGGCCTGCATTTAAACAGCACCTTCCTAACCTGTGGTCACCCATATCCTGTTTTTGGAGTGAATCATTGCTTGTGTTTTGCTGCACAACAAGTTCAACATCAGTCTCAGGACAGACTCCCTTGCTGTACAATGCCAGGCCCCAACAGCTGATAGATGGAGCATTAGACTGAGGTTATTGTTATGTGGCATTATAATCCCAGCTATAAACTGAATGTCTGCAACAGCAGGTTTTATTATTATTTCTATGTGTATTTGTTATTTTACCTGGCTGCTATGTTTTGACTTGACTCTTAAATCAGAAATAAATGAAACATGAGATGGAGGTGTGTGTGTGTGTGTGTGTGTGTGTGATACTTGAGATACTACTTCTTAAAATACTTTATTGATCCCAGTTGTGAAATTCTGGATTTTTTGGTACCCTTTTTGATACGTCCAAAGACGTCTCACTGCACTATTGTTTTTCATGATTGTATTGACTTTGTGCTTGAATTATATGCAATATCAATCGTGTTATCTGCATGTTACAACAACAATTTCAAAGGGAGTGCTTCCTGCTTTACGTCAAGAGAAGGCTCACGGCCAATCGGGCAGCGGCAGTCACCGTTCATTATTGAAATATAATTAATAACGGCAATCAATAATGGATGGAATGACAGAACATTAGGTCACTTTTTTGTCAATACCGGACATATTTACCCGAGGTGATTATCTGACGAGGCTATCCTTCGCCAGTTAGTTGTTTGCGGCATATCCAATATCAGTCACAGCTCCCTGCTAGAGATGTTCAACCACTCTTTGCCGGCCATCAGCGTATAAATATAAAATGGTTGCTTCCCACCAGGGGAGTATCACATTGTGGGTCGCGCGACCTCGGCTGCCAGAACCATTTCCATCAGACCACAGCTGGGGGGGCGCGTTGCTTAACCTACCAGTGCCAATACGGCCCCTGCAGGTCTCTATGTCACACACAATGACCTGTGAGCCCGCAAATGGCCAGAAGAAGCCAGCTGAGGGAAAGCATTTTACTTGCTCCCCCGGCTGCAACGGACCAACCCTTCACTCCTACCCACTCTCCACTGCATTAGACGTAGCACCCACTTAAACAGTGCTACTCAAAGGTACCCGTAGCCCTAGGGCTACGCTAAAGGATCGCAGGGTACCAGGAACATTTCTGAAAATATTATTTATGTGTTGGTAAATGGATGGTAAAAGGACTGCATTTATATAATGCTTTTTTGTAACCAAGAGGCCACCCAAAGCGCTTTACGATATTAACTAACATTCACCCGTTCATGCACATATTCACAAACTGACGGTGGCATCAGCCATGCAAGGCAACAGCCAGCTCTTTGGGAGCAGTTAGGGTTAGGTGCCTTGCTCAGGTGCACCTTGTTACTCAGCTAGGAGGAGCCGGGAATCGCCCTAGCAATCTTGCGGTTACCAGCCAACCCGCTCTAGGCAAGGCAAGGCAAGGCAACTTTATTCATATAGCACTTTTCATACTTGAGGCAGAGTTTTGTGAATGCGCTTTGATTCTTAAAGCCAGTTGGAAAAAGTTGAGGAAGGGATGAGTGGTCTAAACGTCCAGCTAACAAGAGAGAAGGAGAGTGCATATAAAGCTGAAAAGACAATAATTTCATAGTGAGAAGTAAAGCACAGCCCACGTTCTTCACTCAACTTAGAATTCACACCACCCACTGAATGTTTAGGTCTATTCTCGATGCAAAAAATGTAAATATTGCGTCTGTCCAGACACGGCTGTATGCTGTTGGCCTGAGTTTCCTTTTTTTGCGGCCTTAAACACAAACATCTCGATAACCCGGAGGATGTTCAAATACCCAAACAGAACACAAGGAGGAAGGAGCTGCGGCATTTTGAAGGAAGCCACGTAAACCTTTTCCATCACTTGCACTAATATTGGGAAGCTTTCAAAAGTGAATTATAAAGAATTATAGATAGAAATATATGCCAATTGATGGAGACTTTTATCGAAAGAGAGTTTAGCCCAGGGCGGGCTAAACAAATCTATTTGTTGCTTAAAAAGAGCGGTTTTGGGTTTGTTATTTGAGTTTGGTTTACACTCCCCATATATGGGCAGGCATGTTATTTTATGAGGTTTACTTGGACAAATAACAACCAGTGTTTCCTGTTTGTTCCATCTCGATGACTTGAGGAAAGGCTTAAACCAGGTTTCTGTTTATTGGAGTAGTTGTCTACGGCACCAAGTACAGTGGGGCAAAAAAGTATTTAGTCAGCCACCAATTGTGCAAGTTCTCCCACTTAAAAAGACGAGAGAGGCCTGTAATTTTCATCATAGGTAAACCTCAGCTATGAGAGACAAAATGAAAAGAAAAATCCAGAAAATCACAATTTCTGATTTTTTAAGAATTTATTTGGAAAATAAGTATTTGGTCACCTACAAACCAGCAAGATTTCTGGCTGTCACAGACCTGTAACTTCTTCTTTAAGAGGCTCCTCTGTCCTCCACTTGTTACCTGTATTAATGGCACCTGTTTGAACTCCTTATCAGTATAAAAGACACCTGTCCACAACCTCAAACAGTCACACTCCAAACTCCACTATGGCCAAGACCAAAGAGCTGTCAAAGGACACCAGAAACACAATTGTAGACCTGCATCAGGCTGGGAAGTCTGAATCTGCAATAGGTAAGCAGC
>NC_136935.1:37604374-37664374 GCF_949987615.1 Pollachius pollachius | reverse complement strand
AACCCCCTGATTAAGCTTGAAAACAATCATTCGGACTTCTGAGATACAAACAATCATTCAGTATACACCTTTGAAGGAGGGAGACCCTAACAGGTATGTCTTTTAAAATCGCGTCAGATCTATTGTCTGGTTTCAGTTCTCTCTAATGCAATAACCATGGTTAAGGCAACAGAGAGTCCCTATGAGCAGCCCAGGGCCTCAGTATCCCACCTGACTGTCGGTAGTCATGGCAACTTGCCTTGTCGGTAAGACAAAAAGGGCAATGTGTCAACAAAATACAAAGCAAAACTCATTAGAGGCTAAAACACAGACTTTCCCTCACAGTATTAAAAGTTACATTTTTTTCTTATCATTTACAGTGGGGCAAAAAAGTATTTAGTCAGCCACCAATTGTGCAAGTTCTCCCACTTAAAAAGATGAGAGAGGCCTGTAATTTTCATCATAGGTATACCTCAGCTATGAGAGAAAATGAAAAAAAAAAAATCTAGAAAATCACATTGTCTGATTTTTAAAGAATTTATTTGCAAATTATGGTGGAAAATAAGTATTTGGTCAATAACAAAAGGTCATCTCAATACTTTGTTACATGCCCTTTGTTGGCAATGACAGAGGTCAAACGTTTTCTGTAAGTCTTTACAAGGTTTTCACACACTGCTGCTGGTATTTTGGCCCATTCCTCCATGCAGATCTCCTCTAGAGCAGTGATGTTTTTGGGCCACACAGACTTTCAACTCCCTCCAAAGATTTTCTATGGGGTTGAGATCTGGAGACTGGCTAGGCCACTCCAGGACCTTTAAATGCTTCTTACGAAGCCACTCCTTCGTTGCCCGGGCGGTGTGTTTGGGGTCATTGTCATGCTGAAAGACCCAGCCACGTTTCATCTTCAGTGCCCTTGCTGATGGAAGGAGGTTTTCACTCAAAATCTCACGATACATGGCCCCATTCATTCTTTCCGTCATACGGATCAGACGTCCTGGTCCCTTGGCAGAAAAACAGCCCCAAAGCATGATGTTTCCACCCCCATGCTTCACTGTAGGTATGGTGTTCTTTGGATGCAACTCAGCATTTTTTCTCCTCCAAACACGACGAGTTGAGTTTTTACCAAAAAGTTCTATTTTGGTTTCATCTGACCATATGACATTCTCCCAATCCTGTTCTGGATCATCCAAATGCTCTCTAGCAAACTTCAAACGGGCCCGGACATGCACTGGCTTTAGCAGGGGGACACGTCTGGCACTGCAGGATTTGAGTCCCTGGCGGCGTAGTGTATTAGTGATGGTAGCCTTTGTTACTTTGGTCCCAGCTCTCTGGAGGTCATTCACTAGGTCCCCCCGTGTGGTTCTGGGATTTTTGTTCACCGTTCTTGTGATCATTTTGACCCCACAGGGTGAGATCTTGCGTGGAGCCCCAGATCAAGGGAGATTATCAGTGGTCTTGTATGTATTCCATTTCCTAATAATTGCTCCCACAGTTCATTTCTTCACACCAAGCTGCTTACCTATTGCAGATTCAGACTTCCCAGCCTGGTGCAGGTCTACAATTGTGTTTCTGGTGTCCTTTGACAGCTCTTTGGTCTTGGTCATAGTGGAGTTTGGAGTGTGACTGTTTGAGGTTGTGGACAGGTGTCTTTTATACTGATAAGGAGTTCAAACAGGTGCCATTAATACAGGTAACAAGTGGAGGACAGAGGAGCCTCTTAAAGAAGAAGTTACAGGTCTGTGACAGCCAGAAATCTTGCTGGTTTGTAGGTGACCAAATACTTATTTTCCACCATAATTTGCAAATAAATTCTTAAAAAAATCAGACAATGTGATTTTCTGGATTTTTTTTTTTCATTTTGTCTCTCATAGCTGAGGTTTACCTATGATGAAAATTACAGGCCTCTCTCGTCTTTTTAAGTGGGAGAACTTGCACAATTGGTGGCTGACTAAATACTTTTTTGCCCCACTGTATGTGTATATCTGCCTTTAAGTATCTGCAACATCTCATGAAACATGGAAAGAAGAAAATTTAATTTACCAGTAAACCAAAGCACCACTGCTGAAACAGTGGTATTATACTCAAATATTATGTTCTTCCTGTATACGCAGATCGGTAAATCAATGATGGCTGATGATGGAGATGAGCATTACTGATCACTGGTCACTGACCTATTTTAATGGTCTGTAACCATGGGAACCACTTTAAAAGGGGCCCAGATAAAAGGAGACATGACAACATGTGATTAAATAACAGTGAACTGCCACAGGAAGCGAAATTTAGGTTGGATATCAGTGAGTAAAGGGTTGGACAGCTATTACATTTACATTTACATTTAGGGCATTTAGCAGACGCTTTTATCCAAAGGGACTTACAATAAGTGCATTTGTTACACGAAGTACATTTGTCATAAGAAGTGAAACAATATATCGCTGTCGGTACAGTAAAGATGTTCATAGAACCAAGTGCAAGTATTACAATCGCTAGGCTAACCCATTCCCCGTGTAAAGCAACGATAGCAGCTACTGTAGATGCTACACAATTAGGTACCTTGAATAAGTGCAATGTACAAGTGCCAGGACGTACAACATTCAATGGTTAGTGGCTGTGCATTGGTTTCTATGCAGAGTCGAGGTGAACTCTGAACAGGTGAGCTATCAATTACACACTATAATACATACATACTACTATAGTTCATGTCTTGAATCTGTAACGAATAATCCTTTAATACAGTGTTAAATTCATCCAATAAAGGATGAATGCATACTTTTCATTTCAAGTTTTGCGCAATACACAATAGGTAACTGAATGGCACACACACACAAACCTGTGTGAGGAGTCTGCGCACGTCGTCGTCGGTGTGTGTGGAGTTGAGCTGTCCCAGCAGCAGCTCGGCAGTGAGGAACTGGGACACGTAGCTTGCCACGCGGCTGCCGTCATAGCCGTTGAACACGCCGTACAGGAAACAACCGTCCTCCCCCCTGAAGGGAAGCACCACAACACCCGGCATTACTACTACTGCGGCTTGACCACTACATTACATAAACATACTGCGGTAGGGACATGGTTTTGGATTTAATCGTGAAATTATGTTTAAGTATGGAAAGTATGGGAATGCCACGGCATTTCTCATGCAAGACGTGGCAAAATAAAGTTTTAATTAGCCTAGCTTACGTATATTTAGAAATTTCCAGCCCTTCAACTCTCTTGAGTCTTCACAATTAGGTATTAGGAGTATTGACAATGCAAACATTCCATGATGTAATTTGCTGTGAAAGCCCAATTATCCAAAGCGCTACTTTCTCACCTGAACCGTAGGTGTCCATCTTCGTTGGGGTGGCTTTGAGTGCCTTTACCGTCAGGGCTGTAGACACAGTTGGGAGCCGAGCCCACCCCACACATCTGGCAGAGAGGCAGGTCATCTGTCCAGCTCTGATGCTGTTGCCAAAACGTGTTGCGTTCATACATTTGATTAACAGATGAACATAAAATATTTAATAGTAAGCATTATGCAAATTACCAAACTAAATTGTACGTCAGTACACTAATAAATGTATTCCATCACACATGTTTGTCCCAATCGCATAGCCTGACTGATATTGAATGTGTCGGCCTACCATGTCTGTATATGCTTATTAGTGTAACAGTTACAGATGGTGTTCAACTACTTGTTTACAAATGACAGCCCGCGCTAATACTGATAGTTAAGGTCTATGAAAAAGTTACTTTTCGCTGCAACCTAGAAAGCTGTGCTGTGCTCCCATTGTCTCTTCCTTCCAGATAATATATAATATATCATTTGAGTTAATACTATATTGTGTTTATCAAAATAAAGTTGTGTAAGATGTGATGGTATGAACGTGAGTGCATCTAGTTAATTTAGCGTTGACATTAGCAGCACGTTAAACACAGCTATGAAGACTCGCATTGAGACAACAGTACTGGTAGATGGAGCACATAGAGACCTTTTAATCAAACGTATACTGTTAAGTGAAAGGTATTCGTGAAAGCAATAGCTTAAAAAATAATCTTACGCTCTGCATCAGATTCCTCCGCTGGGCCGCCATCTTGGCTGTTTCATCAAGTGGATTAGGGCGTCACCGCTGCGCAGAAGCTGCGCAGTTAGTGCCAGGTATATAAAGTGCTTCATTATAATAACAAAACGAGTTATTTTATACTCTGATCGACCGAAAAGAATATACATTTTTGCAAAATGTCCGCCAGGTTAGGACTGATGAGGATCTATGTAATAGTTCCTAGATAAGTTAATAGTTAGTAGGTATCTTTTACTGGAATGAAAACTAGACCTATAGCGCCTCCAAGTGGCTGAAAAGTTGTTTAGACAGGCGTGCATTTGTCATCCGATAATTTAAGTAACCATTTTTGGGCAACAATGATACATATATATTTATTGAAAGGACTATAAGGATTTAGTAAAGAAATTGGAAAATATGTTAATAATCTTTATTTGACAATATAATTCTTTATTTAATAAGGTATATTTACATTTTATTTGAATATATCATTTTATTAGTTCTTGAATAGATTTTGAAGTGAATCGAAAATCCACTTAAAACGGACAAGTAAGTTGTTTTGAATTTGTATTCACTTGGACAATTTGCTGCCGCTAAAGGGATCTAAAAACACATATTTACAATCTAATCCATCACGCACGCACGCACACACACGCACGCACGTACACACACGCACACACACAAACACACACACACACACGAAAGATAGAAATTCAGATATTTATTCATATTGTATTGACTTTTATTAGTTCATCTCAGGACATGTACAATATTTTTTTGAAACCTTATGTTACTTAAGTTGACAGAGTAACATCACATATTTCTAAATCTAAATGTATTTATAAAAGCATATATATATATATGTTTTTATAGTCTCACAATTTGGTCTATTTTTTTGTTGCAGTATTTTTTAAAGTCATGTTATTATACCAAAAATAAAAACATCTCCATATCTGACAACATAAAGGAGGCTAACGTGATATCACGCACAAAACACTCAAGACTGTATATCTTATTTTATGTATACCTCTATTTATTTTATTTTTGACATAGCATAATGCCCTAAAAATAAATAAATAAAAAAACTTGATAAGCTGACGTAGAGATTCATTTATATATTTATTTATATACAAAGATACTTTTATTTAGTATATTTTTTGTCAGAGCAATGCTGTCAGAGCAATGTCCTTATGTAATCTGAACGTTGTTTTACTGAGATCAGTTTTCCATTTTCAAAGAATCGGAACAACTGTAACAGCTTGTAAATAACCATTTGACTAGACTCAATGTGATTTGTTGTTAATTGGGATATTCAATCATTGACCACCAGCATAACGGAGTTGGCAGTGCAATATTACAGCTTTTTGCAAGGTGAATTGACGATTTAGGACGAAAATAATAGAAGCTGCTGCTGTAAGGCTCCTTTTGGGTTGGGTAATTGTTTTCCTGTTGTTGTAGATTAATTAAGCTTGGCAGTCACCACGAAGGCCACCGATAGCAAAACCCCCCCGTTGACTATATTTGTTTTAGTAGGGCAATAAACATGACCTCCATCCCCTGAACGGACTAACGCTGTTCATCTCTCAAGCTATCAGTGTTGGAACACTGCCCCAGCCAAGAGGAACGAACAGAAAGGAACAATAGTTGGTGGTTGTTGCACATGGTCTGATGTATTTTTGACCATGCAACTATAGCCTAGTTTCCACTGTTGTCCGAGTTTGTTGGTTGTTGGTCTAAAAGCACCTTAATGTGTCTATGCATATGTAGACTAGCAGAAGCCGGGATAAGGTGATGGGTTGTTTGTCTGTCTGGTGCAGCTCTAAGGAGGTTATTTTCCAACGGTACTTCATGTGCTACACTGTAGCCTATATGTGTTTACTTGCATGTTGTTTGGTTAGCATAAACACTGATAAAGAGAACCAAACAATGCACCTCGGAGAAAAAAAGGCAAACGTGGAGGAGCGACCTGGATCTCATTAAGCGTGTTTTCCTGCATTCAACAACCCCCTTTCAACCCCGTCGTCAAATTGAATATAATCCCATGTACATTTTTTCTAACCCCAACAACTACACGACCAGGGCCAAATCCCAAAAACCTGTGACCCCATGTACCCCCTGACGGTCTCTTTTCAGTAGTCCTGACGCTGATAGCCGTCTCCGCCTTCAAAGCCCGCCTCACCCCTGGCCTGTCCCGGAGCCTCTGGGCTCTCCTGGTCGTCTCCGGGGCTGAAGGAGGAGTAGGGGGCCCCGGATGCGTCCTGGCTGGGGTCCACGTAGTCCTGGGAGAAGAGGGCAGAGTCGGCCCCCAGTTTGTACCTCTGGAAGGCCAGGAACGACTGCACCGCCTTGGGGAGCGGTCCGAGGGCGGAGGGGAGTGGGAGGATAGATAGATAGATAGATAGATAGATAGATAGAGAGAGAGAGAGAGAGAGAGAGAGAGAGAGAGAGAGAGAGAGAGAGAGAGAGAGAGAGAGAGAGAGAGAGAGAGAGAGAGAGAGAGAGAGAGAGAGAGAGAGAGAGAGAGATAGATAGATAGATAGATAGATAGATAGATAGATAGATAGATAGATAGATAGATAGGGGAGAGGAAGGAGGGATGTCGGTGGACGGGTCGATGGAGAAGAATTAGAGGAAGTAAAGCAGGAGAGGGGAGGTCGGGTGAGATGAGGTGATGAGGGGGGAAGGGAGGAGAGGACAATGGGGAGGATGGAGAAATTGGCAGTAGGGAGTGGAAGAAAGAAAGAGAGGGAGGACAGAGCGAGCGAGACACAGAGGACAAACAAGAGAAGCAAGATCAGATTAGTTATTGTCTGGAAAACACAGTGAAGCGTAATGGACGTCAAGATACAAGCCGAAGCAGCGTTAGTATAGAAACACAGACACACAAATAAGAGAGAGAGAGCACAGGATCTCTCTTTTCCTCTGGACCTCCAACAGCATCCCTCCAGAGAATCAGCTCTATAGCCCATGTTGTGGAGATAGCATTGGGTATTTTTCATGCAGAGGTGTGACAAAAACACACACCCTTTTCCTGAACCCTATACACAAACACTTGAACAGTGGAAGGGTGCGTGTGAACTCCAAGGGGGTTGTTATCTATGACAGGCAGAACTGAAGTTATCAGTCTATCAGCTGACGTAGACTAACTTTGGAATCTGTACATACAGACAGAAAGATGGTTGGGGGGTGTTTAGGTCTTCCAATAATGTTGTCTATTCACACTATTTATACCCTTTGTTTCCAAAAGGCTATAAATGGTAAGTCAGCATGTTCATTAAAAAAAATAAAGAATTGATCAAACACAAAGTGGTCTTACCTAATGATTGGTTGTTAAACTAAAAGGGAGAAAGACCTTTAAAATATATATATTTTCTTTCCTTTCCTTTGTTTTTGTTTGGGAAAATATAAATGTTAAATATTAATGATCAGATAATCAAGCGACTGCATTTGAAAAGCAAACCCCTTACAAAGTCATGCCAGCTTAACTAAGTTAACTTTGCCAAAGTTAACTTTGCTAAACTACAGGGGGGGACCGTTTCAGATGCAATTTAGCAGGGCACTTTCACCGTCAATAAAGTCATAAAACATTTATTGGAGAATACATAAAACATTGGTAACTTAATGAAAACAGGTGTACAACCCATCCCCATGGCAACATTACATCCAGGCAGTAATTATTTTGCTCATTCCAGCACACCTACATACAGGCCTCGCTGAAACCACCCAGTAACACAAGCCAACGTCAAATTGGTGGGTTTTCTAAAGCAAAACACAGCCAGGCTCAGGAATAAATCATACTACTACGTCGAAAAGCAGCCGTAGCTTACCCTGTGTCTCTACCTCATGACTCGCATAAAGCAAAATTACCTGCTTGGGATGTATAAAGTAAATCATATCTGATGGTTCTGCATCACTTCTCATAAGAGCCAACTTCTGCAATTTTTGCATTTATGCAACCTACTGAAGTCATCCATCATAAATGAGCTAACATGTCGCAGAGACAAACGGTTTGTCCATGGTGTTGGAGTCTATGAAGAAGTGTAATATGGACTTCAGGCATCATGAAGCTGTTGAGATCTCCTATGAAAGAGTGGATGTTGACTACTCTTAATAGTTTTACAAGTGCAATACCATAGTAATCAGTGCAGCTCAGAGTGTGCGCGCATGTGTGTGTGTGCAAAGGCGCACACTTGAATATGTGTGTGTGTGTTTGTGTGTGTGTGTGTGTAGGCGCCTGTTTGTGTGTTTGTTGCTTGCATGCCTGTGCATGCTTGTGTGTGTGTTAGTAAGGTTTGTACATTTGTGTGCGTATGTGTGCGTGTTTGTGTGTTAGTAGGGGGTGTACATATGTGTTAGATCATAGGGGGGTGTGGCTGGGAGGGGAACAGCTTGTTGTACTCCTCTTCAAACGACACGTTCTTTAATCTCTCCAGCGAAAACAAGGCCTGAGCACCCTGGAAAAAACACAGACACAAACACACGCGCGCCCATGAATTGTAACGCAAATACGCACACGGCGTCCTCTAAAACACACCTAGAAATGCATACATGCACGCTAGGGCTGAAAGGCTGCATGTATTTGTATTGAGCTACCCGCCTACAGGGTCCAGGGTGGAACGCACTGGCGTTCCGCCCTATACGCCATTCCACAAATGGCGTATATGGCAGAATTAAAGTGGGGAAAATATCCACTTAACCTTTAGTGACGCTCACAGAGTCTGAGGTTACTTGGTACACTGTTGGGACACAGAGCGCGTCGCTATAGGTCGGGCGCCGTGTTCTCCATCACGGACAGTTGAAAACACACATTAGCTTTGGACTTTACTGCAAATCTTGAAGCGAGACGCCTCCGCGCTTTCGCCACAGCAGAACAATCGAGAGGCTCCCGCAAGGTGTCCAAACGCGTCTCACGTGAAGACGGTGTGTACATCTTCTGTCTCTTAACCTTAAGGCACCGCAGCCATAGCGAAACTCCTAAGCAGATTTAAGACTCCCTTCTCAGTGATAGATGAACGTGTTTAAGGTGCTTGACCTGCAATACACTTATACTTCCAAGACACATTTTGCCCAGACAGTACAATCTGCCTTATCCAACACCACAAAATGACAAGTCGACATGGAGCCAGCTCAATACAGGTGGTTGTCTGCAGCTACAGAGCTTTTATAACAATTGATGGAGAATCTAAAAGACAAATCAAAAATGTTGATTTTGTAGTAATTACAATTAGGGCATTTAGCAGACGCTTTTATCCAAAGCGACTTACATCGGTTAATATACAGATTGACACACCGACGGCAGAGTCAACCATGCAAGGCGACAGCCAGCTTGTCAGGAACAGTTAGGGTTAAGTGTCTTGCTCAGGGACACATCAACAATCAGCTAGGAGGGGCTGGGGATCGAACTAGCGACCTTTCGGTTACAAGGCAACTGCTCTACCTCCTGAGCTAAGCCGACCCTAGTAAGAGCCTTGACACCACCATACCGTACCAAACTGTGAGTTTTGTGAACACACACACACACACACACACACACACACACACACACACGATCAACTGGCTAACAGAGTGAGCCCCCAGAGCCCCAAGGGAAGTGCAGCACCAGCCCTCCCCAGGGTCTGGGCTCTCTGCCTTGGGGGGAGTTCACCGCTCAGGGGGGGGAGCTTACTAGAATTGCAGCGTTAGCATATTTTTTATTACAGATATAGCCATCTTCCTGTCAGTGGATGGCAAATAACGATCTGGTATACCTAATGGGCTGACGGGCCTGATAATGTTAGCCAGTATGCGTACAGGGCCCGAAGCCACAGCTCAGGGCAAGATCTGGAAGATATTGAAAGTGTGCCCTTTATACGTGTAATGAGTAACTAAAATATAGGCCTAAACTTTGGTTATCTTTGAGAAGACAGTTTTTGTCAGTTTTGGGTAAGACACAAGAGTGTTATGTTTTTCTTTATTTTATTTGTGTGGTTTTCATATCTGTGTTGTGTTTTTTTTACCTTCCAACCTGCTTTAGCTAGTGGCATGGCCCTCGGGGCAACTGCCCTGTGGCTTGATTGTAAGCTTACTTTCTTGCTAGTTACCGGTCTTCAACTAGCGGCCTCGTGCCCCAGGCGACTGCCCTGCTTACCCATGTGAAGATGGAGAAGAAGGCGAAGGTAATGGCAGCGCGGGCCGCGTCACCCCCTTCATTCAGGGGGTTGTCTTCAGACTTGGCTACCTGCCATTGGTTGGCCAGGAAACAGAAGCCGACGAACCACATGAAGGACCAGAAGGCTAAAGGCGGGGGGGGGGGGGGGGGGGGAGAAAGAGAGATGATGAACCAGATGTTTTGGGCAGGCTTTTTTGGAAAAATCGTGTGTGTATATCGCAATATTAAAATGTTAGATTTTTACAGGATGATAATAATCCTGAGTGGATATTGACAATAGAAAAAGTGATAAAACAAAACATGTGTTCAGGTTCTGCTCCAACAATAACATGCATGGATGTCCTGATGTTGGCGTACTTTGAAAGCTTCCAACCGGGCTCGCCACCACTCGACCTGAACTCTGCTCCTTATTCCTTATGCGAGCATTAGCAACAGTGGCTTAGCCCACTCAATCATTGGAAGAGGCAGCCAATTAAAATAGTCAACAGCCATATCTATCTTAGTACATTGGGTTTCTTCTTTGTGCAACTTAAGTTGATTGCAACAATCTTACACTAGCAAAGGATTCCCTCCCCACTACCAGCTCCTTAATAAAATCTAAATGCACCGTGAGTCGCTTTGGATAAAAGCATCTGCCAAAAGACTAAGTAGAAGTAGGAGTAAGAAGACAATTTACTGTCGGCACTGGCAGTGACGCACACTCGCTACGCAGGGGTCTATTTATCGAATTATACCAAAAGCAGGCATGACAGCAGGCATGATAACAAACAAGATGCTAACAATACAATATAGAAAGATTCCCTGTCCCAGTAGTCCACTCTGGCTTGTTTTTGGCTGGTTTACCAAAGCTTAAAAACATCACAGTAAACCATTGGACATGTAATGGCAAACTTTACAACAGTACTAAATAATCACAACAATAGGCTAAGGCCCTTTGAAGTGAATCTAATACCCAGTGTGAAGCTAAAACCCTAACTAAATCTAAATCCCTTATCTCTTTATCCCCTTCCATCATTTTCCAACACCAGGGGTTGCTGAGGTTCCAAAATGCTGACGCTCCCGCATCCCTTTTGTTGTTTTCCCACAGCAAACGTGTCACAACCGTTCTGTATGGGTGGAGCTAGTGATACTACAGACCTACTAGGACCATTTACTAATTGGGGATTTAACAGACGCTTTTATCCAAAGACCACCTATGAGGTCAATAATGAACATGTCTGTCAGGGGCTGGGGGCATCTTGCTCGGGGATTGCAAACATGTAGGCTGCAGACTATGCAGGGGTTTTGAACTGACAATCTTTCTGGGTAGGTCACTGCTCCTCCACTTACCAGACACTCCAGCGTCGGCCAGCACGGCCTTCTTGCGGTCCTTGACACTGCTGATCTGGGGAAAGTAGACATCTAGTGCCAGGAAGCCCAGGCAGCACAGGAAGGCCAGAGAGCCCATGCACACGCCATAGTTGCAGGCGTTGTGGTTGCGGTTGAAGATGCAGAACTCCTCCACCTCGTTGGGTTTGTTGATGTATCCCTCGTTAGCAATGCACCCGAAGATGACGATGGAGAACAGCTAGGGGAGGAAAAGAGAAAATAATTCATATTGAGGATTGTACCTGTGTCCACGCGACATGTGCGCTATTGTGTGTAACTTTGTGTCATTTGACCTCATTTGGCCCAGCCTCTTGCTGATATTACAAGTGTTCAGTGTGTCTGCGTGCGATGTTTGAGTGATATATAGGATATAGTGCTATAAAATGTGACCTTTCACAAGGGCAGGTTGCTCTAACGACTACCGCATGCTCGCTCGTGCGCACGCACACACACACACACACACACACACACACACACACACACACACACACACACACACACACACACACACACACACACACACACACACACACACACACACACACACACACACATACACACACACTCTCTCTCTCTCTCTCTCTCTCCTCTACTATGGGTCATTTCATTTCTCCTCTCTAACTTAATTACTGTTGTAATGTTTTAACACAATAAAACTAAAACTAAAACTGCCCGTAATATCAATGTCCTAGTGAACATATGTGCATCATGCCATTCACGTGCTGGTGGTGGGTATGAATCGCTATGCTGTTTATATACAGGAATTTGAGAGATGTTTAAAATCCCGCACTAACAATATATCAAAGATTGTATCAGCGACTCTAGGCCGAAACATAAATGTTCACATTCATCTAATCTTTACTCACGATCGTCTAGCTGCCCGCCCCATAAGCAGGCCGTCAAAAAAATGTGTTTCTATAAGCAGCCATTGCTCTGAGATTGTACGCAAAGAAAATTGTTACTACCAACCACTCAAAACTAAATTAAATTGTATTCCAACCAATCACCGGCAATGGGTAAATGTGTTGTTGGGTTTTGGGCTGCGATCATGATTTTTTACTGGATGCATGAAACACGGAACGGAGGTGTGGGCTGGCTCTGTTTGTTTGGGATTTTGCTTCAAATACCAACAGTATTGACTCACCCAACATTGCTAATACGACCTTTTACGGTTTAAATAACATTTATAGAAATAGCATAGCCATCCGTCAGCTATTAGTGAGCTCCCTCTTTTTACCAAACTCAAATATAAGCACCTTCAATCAGAAATGTATCATCAACACTCGATAGTTTAGAAGACCGCAATTCCCCTCGTCCAATATTCAAGTCAGGTGACCCAAAGTGTTTGGGAAGGCCTGATGTAATCCATAGTATGTGTGTTGTGTTTATTGTGTGTTTGAATGTTAACACTCGGGTAGATATATATATTAGTATATATATAAGTATATATATTTTAGGGTGCCGGGATGAGAAACAGGAATTTATATTCTGATTAATTCCTGTTGCCATGAACACATGGTACTTCACTTCCTCTCTCCCACACAGACATAATAAAGCACTTTGGTCATAAGCTCTCTTGGTGACAGCTAAAGTGAGAGCTGAAGAATGGCAGAGAGAAAGAGTGAGAGACAAAGTCAGATAGAGAGAGATATGATATAACTACCATGCGTACGGTAAACACAAAAAAGTAAATTAATTAACAAAGAAAAGCCATGATGTGTCAATAGTCAACGATACAATAAGAATCTAAAAATATACAATGAAAAACTAGTGTCTGTAGTGTTCGCCTCCTCGACCATAAACCATGACTAGCTTGATTTATAGCGTCTTATGCACCATCTGATGTCCCCCGGGCTGGCACGCAATGGCACGCTCACAATGGAAGGATTGAACATACACTATGGGTCAGCTGATAAGAGGGTGAGGAAGGAGAGGAAATGAGAAGGGAAGGTAAGCACACAAGGGGAGGTAAGAGCGTTGAGAAGGAAAGATTGAGAATTAGAGAGAAAATTAGAGGAAAGGAGGAAAAATTAGTTTAAATGAGACGAGAGGAAAGAGGAGAAGTGGAATAAGAGGAAAAAAGGAATTAGGATAGGAAATGAGATGCAAGGAAAGAGGCGAGGTGAAAAAAGGATAGAGGAGAGAGGAGGAGATGAGATGTGAGGGAAGAGGAGAGATGGAAAGAGGAAAGAGAAGAGGGAAGGGAAGAGGAAATAAGATGTGAGGGTAGAGGAGAGGTGGAAAGAGGAAAGAGAAGAGGGAAGGGAAGAGGAAATGAGATGTGAGGGTAGAGGAGAGGTGGAAAGAGGAAAGAGTAGAGAGGGAAGGGAAGAGGAAACTAGATGTGAGGGAAGAGGAGAGGTGGAAAGAGGAAAGGGGAGATGAAATGAGACGCAAGCAAAGAGAAATTTTGAAGAGGAAAGAGGAGAGTGGAAAGGGGAGAGGAAAGGAGATGCTAGGAAAGAGGAAAGATTAGAGGGGACTTGAATGCGGAGAGAAGGAACAGAGAGATGAGGATGGAGGAGGCAAGAGAGGAAAGGGCACAGGGGTTACGGACATGGGACTATTTTTAGACAGGGCTAATCATCCCTCCCTCATGTTGTTCTTTCTCTCACTCTAGCTCTCTCCCTTACTCTCTCAATCCCCATTTCCCTCTTTCCCAAGTGAGTGGTGTTGCTTCTCTCTTCACACACACACACACACACACACACACACACACACACACACACACACACACACACACACACACACACACACACACACACACACACACACACACACACACACACACGATACATCGTGTGTGTGAGTGTTACCCCATCCCAAGGTAAAGCAGCGTGCACCTGGGGCGGCTGCAGAAGTGGCTAGTCAGAAGAGGAAGCAGGCAGTCTAAGAATGGTGATGTAGAGAAGTGACTGTAAGAGAAGCCGATGGGGCGTGTCCGTGATTCTCCCTCTTTGCTAATCACTGTGATGATACTCGTGTTAACCTCTCTCTAATTCTTAAATGTCCTGTATTTATTGGTCATTTCCCATCTGGGATTAAATGTTCAGTTTTACCAGCTTGTTGTCTTTGATAAACCGTCTCTGTATTCAGCCAATCCTTCAAGTATCAATCTCAAGGATTTTCATGTGAATAAATGTCTGTTAAGTCACTATCTTCGGAGTGGGGTTACACAATGGGGATTGATTAGAACGCCCACTGAGGAAAGCCTATGCATTTGCAATATTATGAATGGAACGTGCTGGGTGTCGGTAATGACACGGCTTAGAAGTCAAATTACCACTTATCACAAAAGGTGTTGCCATTGGCGATAAGTGGCTGCCTTTTCAATGATAATTCGCTGTAAATTACCAAATTGTTAAATAGTAGTAAAGTATTGGAAGTAGTATTTCAACGCCTTGGCTTGATTCTGGTCTGAGGCGGATCATTTGTGACTGGGAAGTGACATGGGTTGCAGTACGTGAGTTTGAAGTTTTCTCCAAGGAACCTCATTGGTTACGACTCAATAGCCTTGAGGGGGTGCATTGAGGGGGCTCCTTAATTCCATTCCTACTTAACGAGCACCTGTTTGTTCCAGTAAGATTGCTTTAGTGGCTTGACACTAACAAACAATGGAAAACTGGAATGGTGACTAACATTACAAATCTTTGGTTTAAAACACATGGAAATACATCAAGCTCCGTTCACCCGGTGACCTCATTCATTCATCATCGGTACAGGGGCGAGGGAGGCGAAGAATAACAAAGGGTGCAAAAGTATCATGTGATGTGATATCATGTGACATGTGCTCTTGAAACAGCTTAATAACACACACACACACACACACACACACACACACACAGGTTTCGGCCCAGGCATTTAAGTGCTCCTGGAGCCTGCAGACAGAGCATGTGGTAGGCCTGATGAAAGCAGGCATTGTGAAGGGGTCCTGACGAGGGGTCCTGATCTGGTGACTAGAAGAAGAATTTACTAATAACACATGAAAAGCATCAATCTCCAGGAGATGGATGCTTGTGATGACGTGTGTGTGTGCTTGCGTGCATGCGTGTGAATGTATATGTGTATGTGTGTGTTTGTATGTGTGTGTGTTCAGAGAATAAGGGATGATACCAAGTCGAAATACTGGATTCTACAACCACAATGCTACAGACCTTTGATATTTTTGTTTGGGGTGGACGTTTGATTTTGTATTGGCCTGTGTGTAATGATTCACTATGATTCACACTACCCGGGATCAGATATGAAACACATTGACACACAAAGATAGCCTTCTGCAGCAATTAAAGCTAGAAAACTGGATCAACTGAGATTGTAGTAGCTCTAGAGCTGCCCTAAAAACCCATTCCACTATCGGAAAAGCTCCATGACCAGAGCTGTGTTAAAACACATGTCAATCTTAGGAGTTGCATTTGATGCAGAAGGCTTAGAGCCCAGAATGGTTTCTCAACCTGGCTTGAGAAACCATGGCTCTACTGCTTTTTTGACTGCAGTACCTATTTCAAACGCAAGGTGTCCAGGTTACATATTGTACCTTTGAGGCTCTGTTTTGGGGGACATAAATTCTACTTCATTATAATTCCCCACAACAATAACATAATCTGTAACATCTTGAACAACAATCTCCACAGTAACTCAACACCTAAACAAGTACACTTACTACTGTGTAATTTGCATAGGGCTGGATTTGCACACCTGGATCCTCTTACAACATCTGTAAGCAAATTCGAAACAGGAGGGCGCCCCGCCCGTCTGGTGTTGAATACATGTTCCTATAGGCTGACACAGCAGCAGCACGCGGCACGACAATACCCCGTGTGCTCAAACAATGCACACGGAAAAGCCAATGCAGCTCTTCTTCCCAACATGAAGACCTCCTGGGACAGTCAGGAGAACAAGAGCTAATAGAGCTCAGAGTCCACTGGTTTACTATGGGGAGCATACATTCACATATGCTTGTATATTCCACCTGGTGGTGATGTCTGACAATACGGTAGGTATACCCTAGCATGGTGGGGTGGTGGCCCCACTGGGAAACGAATCCCCCACCCTTGCAGTGTTTATGCCATGCTCCAGTAGTTGAGCTAGACAGGGAATCAAACTTCTAACGCTGGCAGTGTTAATGTCATGCTCTACCAGTTGATCTAGACGGGGAATTAAACCCCTCACCCTGGCAGAGTGAAAGACCTGCTCTAAAGTTCCCCAAACAAGCTCAAGAGCTGTCCTCTAAACATTGGGTGACCAGACCTGTTTTCAGGAGACAGTCTTATAAACGTCTTAATTGTCCTTATTGGGGTGTGTGCGTGCCTGCGTGCGTGCGTGTGTGCATGCATGCGTGCGTGCGTGCGTGCATGCGCACGTGCGTCTCTGGCTGCAGTAACATGCTCGTCTGGTTTGAGGAGATTTGATTGTGGCTGTCGCCATGGCAGCAGCAGCAGCAGCAGCTGGGATAAAGGCTACCATTGGTGGGCGTCAATTGTATATCTATCTAGGTTTTTGTGTGTGATGTGATATACAAGTTAAATGAGGAGTGGACAGTGATTATCCCTCTATTGATATATCTCCATCCTTCTCTCTAATTCTCTTCTCTATGCCTCTTCCTTTACCCTCTCTTTCAGCAAAGATTGCTTCATTGGCTGAAATCTTCCTTTTTTAATTTAGTTTGGCATATAGTCATGTGACCAGACATTTTCGTTCTCCCGTTTTGAGGTCAAAGCCCTGTGTTGTGTGTTGTGTACACATCAAGAGCGTTCATGATGTGTACCAACGTACCATGCTCAACGCATGCCTGGACCTAAAATAGCTCTGCAATCCTCCTGGCATGAATTGTAGCACATAGGCAATAAAAATGGGATCCATGTGTGTGGTTTGAGATCACTATATACACATTGATTAGCTCTCTCTTCCATGACCAACATGCCTTTATTATGTCTTTACTTTCTCGTTTCTTCCCCCCATCCACTGATCTATCAACCGACCCAACTAGAAGTTTCTTTTATCATGTGATGTCATGTGACCACATGACCAGGGCAGGAATGCACTAAGCCATCTAATACAGCTACAACATATTCTCATGGTAAAACGATAGACTTTATGTATTTCACCAATCCACACTCTCTGCCATGCTGTAGGATAGTGTGCTTGTAATTGTTCCCTTCTTGTGGAATTAAACACACTTGTGTTGGGTGTCCAATAGAGCTGTTCTATTTTACTTCATCACAAAAGATTGAACTGGGTTTCGTCTGGTAAATCCCAAAGAATTATTAAAATACAATAATAAGAGTCTGCAAAAAAGGCATACAAACAATGTAACTCAATTTTCCTAATAGTGCTAGCAGAATAGGTACAGATATGTAAACAACGTCTCAATTTGGTGCGTGCACTAGGCCTACACCTATACCTCGCCTCTCTATTTAAATAAAGCAATATACAGGCAAGTGTCAAATTCTTAGAGAAAAAAGACGAGGATATTGATATTATTTACAAATGTTCCTCGATGTCCTTAACCCAACGGTTAGTGTTGTGTGGGGGGAGGGGGGGGGGGGGGTACTCAATATCATGAGATAAGCTCCACATTTCAGGTGAGTGCACTTACCCACGACACGATGCGGAGGACGGTGTGCGGCTGCTGGAAGAAGGTGACGGGGTCGAACGCCCCTCCGGCCTTGCCCGCTCCGTATGCCTGCATGCCCTCCATAGCGGCGCTGGCTCTATTGGCTTCGCCTCTCTCCGGAGAGCCGTTGCTTCAAAGGTGAAGGGGTGTGGGGTGTGTGTCTCGTCTCTTCGCGACGCAGACTGAAAGAGACCAATCGCGAGGATTCGCTATCGGTGTAGATGGTGGTGGTGAGGATCCGTGTCCTTGGTGCACCACACCTTACCGCTACGCCACTTTATGAAGCTTTTGAAATTAAATCGATGCCTACGCGCAGCGCTACACTATGCTGGGATGCAGTGTAGCTGTGATATGGTTGTGATGGGATGTGTGTGTGTGTGTGTGTGTGTCTCTCTCTCTCGCTCTCTCTCGCTCTCTCTCCCCTTCCGAGTCTAATCAGGGATAAGGACTGAAAGAGGAGGGGGGAGCACGGGTGCGCTTTGAACGGTGATACGTTAGGGAGCGCTTCTCTGCATCACTTGCATGTGTATTCTATAATATTTTGAATTTTCAAGTATATAATTTGAGGATGTGGGCGGCCCATACATAAATCCTTGAATGAAAAGAGATCTACGTTTGAGCTACTATTGGATTGGAACAATAAGAATCAAACAATGAACGGATTTGCAGAAAGATAAGTTTCACAATAACACATCAAAGGAAAGAAAAATGTTGCCTGATAACCATGTTGTGTGTTGTGTACGTGTAGTTAATCATCTAGTATCGCTGAATTAAGAAAGTGTAGAAATTATCTTGCATACCTCAGGTTATTGTGATAGTATTATTTGTTTGGACAATCTTTACGCCCACTAGCGTCGACGCAAGTATATCACTCATACGTCATCTGCGTCGTCTGTAATTACGTTGTCACACGTAGCCAATGGCAGCAGTGCTCTGACGTATGTGCTCGCTGGGGGACCAGTGAGATTGTGTTACGAGTGGTTGCTAGGAAACGCGTCGTGTCCATGTTGCCGAGGCACACGGAAGACCTCGAAGCCCGTAAAAAGCATCGGTAGAACTTCGTAATTGTAGCGGTTGCGAAGTCGTCGGTAGAGATGGTGAAGCTAAGGGCGAGGTGCCTGCTTCTAGGTAGGTTGCGTTGCAGGCTCTATGCGCAAAGCTGCGCAAATGGTGCCCCTTATCGGACTCTTATAGACTGAACTCACCGATTGGAAATAGTATAGCCTTTGAAACGATATTGTTATTGTTATTGAATGGGCTAGCTACAACATCAAAGGGTACACGAGGACCTTCATACTACCTTATGATTCAAGATCACTAAATACTACGATAACTCAACCTGCAATCATTTATCTTGGACTAGATTGTGACTGTGCTATGTGTTTGTGTGCAGGCGACGCGGCGGTGGGTAAAAGTGCCCTATCCCAGATGTTCAGCAGCGATGGGGCACACTTCCACAAGAACTACAGTATGGTGAGAGAGCCAGGGTTATGTTGGATAATATAAATGTTATCTGGCACGACATCATTACCTCTACACTCCGAAACAATGATATGCCAAATCAAATATAGGTTAAAGGTCTGTCATTCATTTCCATTATTTGTACTGCTAGGACATTAATGCAATCCAAGGCTTTTCAAAATAGGTATTGGTAAGACATCTTGCCTTGTAGATAGGCATACCTCAGGTTAGACTACAGACGTTGTGGATCAAACCCAGTTTACCCAGGTTTTTTTTTTTTACTAATCACTATCCTGCCTCGAAAGGAGAACACAAGAATACATAGAAAAGAAACGTCAAAATCAAAGTTTGAATGAGAAGAGGTACTGAGCAGACTTGGTAGGGTCCAGGTCCTAGATGAGTTTCTTGAACCTGTTCACAGTGTTTGTGAAAGCTAGTGTCCACTATATATCACATGTTGGATTTGTTTGATTTGAAGATAATCGCAACGGATTGCGATCATCTTCCTATGTTGGATGATCAGGTGGGGGGATTAGGTTGTGATGACTCCTCGTCACCACTAGCAGGCAGTGTTTTGTTAAGAGTAAGAGTAGGTTTTCTGCACAAGCTAGTCTCTACCTTAGATTAATGTGTGTGTGTGTGTGTGTGTGTGTGTGTGTGTGTGTGTGTGTGTGTGTGTGTGTGTGTGTGTGTGTGTGTGTGTGTGTGCACCTACATAATTATGCATGCAAACATGTGCACCACTTGCTGAGTCAGCTGTATTGGGCATTTTAGTGTCACATCAACATCAATAATTAAATCGCCCGGCTTCTAAAAGACCACTAGCACAGGTAAACGTCCCCTCTCTCACACACTTCACCGTTTTTATGCATGCATAGACACACTTCCTCCACATTATGGTGTTTTCCTGAGCTCCACAGGCTTATGGCCACCACCCGTTAAGTTCTACTCTCCCAAGGGTATAGCAGGCAACTCTGTAGAGCTCCACACACATCAAACTGACCCACTGGGGCACCAGTGGGTCACCATGGCTGTTATTGTACGCCGGTATCAAAGAAAATACAGATATTGTACATTTCGATGCGTGGCGCAAAGGATCATGGGACTGCTTCAGTGTGTCAAAAGTGTGTAACTAAAGTTTAACTTTCTTTAACTTAAGCAAAATGATGCGTTATGTGGGGCACGTCCGGCCGTCAACATTGAGTTTCCACTGGAAGGCTCAGGATGAGGTTCACTTCCTAGTTGCAAGCGCTTCTTTGGACAGCGTTGTAAACTCCTCCAGGCAGCACACAGAGGCTGCAGCTCGTTAGCTGGTGTTTTAACCCTGTCCGGTTGGACCTCAACGTGAAACCACCGCTGACGTCTCCTGTGTTCTTAGGGCAGACAGACCTTCCTGTCCATCGGCTGCTGATATGCGCTCATTGATATTCCACAGACAGGCCTCATGTATCTCTACCCATCTTAAGACCAGGCCTACCCAGGACCGCAGTGTGTTTGTTTGTATGTGGATGCGGTTGTGTGCGTGTGCGTGGGCATGTGTCTGTTGTGAATCCCTGTGCAATAAAAGCTCTGCAGTCGCATCGCTGGTGTTGGTGGTCTTACTTTGTTGGCTGATCAGTTGAGATCAAAGCGGCACTCGTTGTTCATTGGCTGTGGGAAGACACACACTCTCAGGAAGCCGCGGCGGGCGTTTAAAATCTCATTCCACACCCTTTGGGTTTAAAGCAAATAATTAAATTATAGGGTTATGGGTGAATATTTCCTATGATGGAATACTACCGTGTTATCTGAACATCTGCTTGCTTGCATGGGTGTAAAAAACAGGCAACTGGTGTGCCTTTCTACTGCCAGACACTCCAACGCTCACCCTATCTGGTGGGATCTGGGGTTGGGGTGTAGCACAGCGTTTGTGAAGCTGTACTCCCCAGCTAGCTTCGGAACAAGGAGGAATGATGTATAGACTGATGATGTAGCCACTAGTAATGCGGTCAATGAAGCTGCTTCAAGCTAGCCAAGCTGCTAATTCCCTCTGCCTGAGTCTAGTCACAGCGATACATCAGCCTAGTGTCGGAGCTAACCAACTGTGGAGGTTTTATGCGACGGCCAGTGTTCTCCACTCCTCCACATAAATCAGAAAAGCCTCTTTCCGAATCTGTGCGCCATCGTCTTCTCTTTGCTTTCTTCCCTTCTTTCCCCTCTTCTTGTCTCTCTCCTCTTCCCTCTCTCTCTTTAATCTGAATATATTGTTTATATATTATCATATGTATAGTCTTCTACTACAAATGAATGCTTTTGCATGTGATATATTCCCATGATAATAAAAGGGATCGATTGATATGTAGGGACATCCTTTCTATAAGTATAACCACATAGTATTTATGCTGTAGCTTAGGATTGTTTTGTGTATTTAGCCCATACGGTATATAGCCATATAGACAGTTGTATAGACAGTCTGTATACAATGAACCTCCCTAGTGTTGACTAATAAATAAACAAGATGATGATGATGTTGGCACCCATGGCACGAACAGCGGTGGGTTTTATTTATGGCCAATGAGATGAATAATAACAGCGAAAGTTCTTGCCAAGTTAACGTAGAGAATTCATAACGGCTCAATGTTTTATTTCTTTCTTCTCTCACCTCCCCTTGGTTTAATTAGACGACAGGAGTGGAGCTGCACACTAAGTGTGTCAACATCTCCGAGACCACAGACAGCGTGGTAAGCCTCGAACAACACTACGCCAAACCAACCCCATCTAGACTCCCAGTGTGTTGTATGTGTCCTTTCTCTTCAGAGTTGGTATGCTACTCGAAAAAAACAGTATTTCCTTTGGGATCAATTAGGTATCTATCCATGTGCTGATCTGTTGTGTTTCCTAAACCAGATGACTATGAATTTGTGCAATGTAATCGTCTCTCTCTTTCTAGGAGCTGTATATTATAGATTCTGCTGGGAAGGAAATATTCCAGGACTTCTGTGAGAAGATGGTATGTGCCCTGTCTCCCTACGCTGTTATAACAGAATAAGACATGCTTGAGTGTAACCCAAACAAGGCAGTGATGCGTCGATCAGCTGGTGAGCCAGCCCCGTCCCAATTAGTCCTTCAACCAAAATGTGTTCAAAGTTAGGATACAAACACTAAGGCATGTTAAAGTCTTGAAAAAGAAGGCAGTCTTTAATCCAACATAATATATGCAGAGCAATATGAAAAGAGAGGCTCACAGAGGCTCTCAGCCAACATAGGCCACAAAACTACTACCAACAAACTAACTAACCAACTAACTAGCTGCAATACAATAACATAACAATAACTAAGCTAACTCAGTGACAAGGCAGGTAAGGTCTCCAGCAAAAAGCGAGGGAAACTGATAACAAGGAGTGACAAAGCGTTAAAGACTTAAATGCATAAGTGGACACAATTACATAATCAACACAGGTATAAAAACAACCAAGAACTAGAGATGTCGCCGCATGTGCATTTTCTGAAGCAAATGTTGTGGTTGCATGAGCCAACTGGTCGTAATATTCTTTGAGCATGCTAACATGCTAATGCTAGCACTAAGCATAGCCCCCCCCACCCCACCTTACGCACTTATTGTAGGTTGTATGTCCTGGCAGTTAATGTACGCACTTATTGTAAGTTGTACATCCTTGCACTTAAAAATAGTACTTAGCATGGTGCGTCATCTTATCCTAGCTAGCTTTGTTGTATACGGTGGAAGGGGTTAACCTAGCAACTTTCAGTGCTTGGCAATTGGTTCTACGAACATCCTTACTGTACCGACAGTGATATATTGTTTCTCTTTCTTCTGACAAATGTACTTATTGTAAGTCGCTTTGGATAAAAGCGTCTGCTAAATGCCCTACATTTAAATGTAAATGTAGCAAAGCTATTGAGCAAGCACGCCAAGTTTCAAGTCCCTGGGCCACTTTGAAGCAGATTTGGGAATGATTGAATAATGGGGCTGATCGTTTTTGTTTGATGGTGAGTTATAGAGCCCCCTGTCTGCCCCTCCAGCTGTACTTTATTTTTTGGAGACCTGCTTACGCGCCGTTTTCCAACTTTGACACCTCTGAGTTGTTCACCTTAGGAATGGTGGAAGTCAGCGTTTTTTCACCATTGACTTACGTTATAAAAAAATAGCTTTGTAAACAGATGCTAAGTAGTAATTTTCTATTGAAACTTTGGCGTCATTATTTTAGCAATCGACTTGTTAATGATTGAATAATAGTTGCTCATTAAAATAATAGTATTTGCCCATAAGTCGGCCACAAATCTGGCATTTTAAACAGAATTTTTTTTTAAAAAACACCAGGTATGATATTTCCGAGGTACAGAAAATATATCGAGACGGACCACATGGGTTCTTGAGGCAAAAGGATTCAGCATGTCAAATAAGACCTGGACACCAAGGTTCAGAAATGTACATAAAACGGGGCGCGGGGTGCGGCCGTTTAGGTTTGACTGAGTTATGGAGTCATATCCCCCTGTGGTCACATGCTACCAAACCTTTTGAGGCCTCCTTACTTTCGGTTTAAATATGTCTATTTCATTTGACAACTCTGATGTCTTCACGCTGTGGTTGATTATAGGCTTTTTGCAACTGATGAACTTTAAATATTATAATTATAATTATCAAATATAACTTATATATGCCTGACTTTGGTGGTTTGGTGTTAATCCCTCAAAACTGAAGGAATTAGGAGGAAGAATACTCAAAGGATGAATAATAACAATCCCAAAAGGGTGGCTTGCTTTGCAACCTTAATTAGAGAATAACTGAGGACACCTGGTGGAAAAAAACTCAAACTACACCTCGACAAAAGGGCACTAACAGTTCAAAATGTGAATTTATAATTCATAAATAAAGTTTCAGGGTTCAACAGTTCAGTGTAGGTAACCCAACAACTAGGGCATTATGTAGTGTAGGGTTAGCCGACATAGGGTAAGAATTTAGCCAACCAACTAATTCACTTCTCCTACACCAGTGTTTCTCCACCAGCTAAATGTAAATAATAAAAAAAATGTTCATAGAAATGCATTTTTGGTGGACAAAGGGGTACCTGAGTTGAACTGAAATGTACGTATCTAGCTCTGGCCCTTCTATGTGCTGTCCGCCCATAACCTCCCCCTACTCCCTGCTGCAGTGGGGTCAGCCGTCGGTGGTGTGTGTGCTGTTCGACCTCACCAGCCAGCAGTCCTTTGACAGCTGCTCCCAGTGGATGGAGCGGGTGCGGGCCCACTGCAGGGGGATGCAGGTCCCAGGTGGGGGGGATGTCCACCCTGGAGCCATCACACACACATAGACGTTGAATACTAAAAACCCATACATATGGACGAACATAAACAAACAAACATGAACCCACACACACACGCACACACAGAAAAAAAAGACAAATGGATACACAGACACACCCATACACATAAAGACAGGCAGGCAAACATTGTTGGCAGCAGAATGCTGTTTTCATTAACTACGTGTGTGTGTGTGTGTGTGTGTGTGTGTCTTTGTGCATTTTTGTGGATGCATGCTGTGTGTGTGATGCAGGCGTCCTGATTGGTAACAAGTCTGACCTATCGGAACGTAGGGAGGTCCAGACGACCGTTGCCCAGGAGTGGGCTCAGAGCCAGGGCTTGGATTACCACGAGACCTCCGCGGTGAGCCATGCACGCACGCACCCACGCACACACACAATCATGCGCGGATAAAGAAGTCTATGGAAATTCTAACAACTATAATTTGAATCATATGTTTGACTGTGTGTGTGTGTGTGTGTGTGTGTGTGCGTGCAGAAGGATATGGAGAACTGTGAGGCTCCGTTCCACAGCGTTGCCCGGGCGTTCCACGCTCTCTACCAGGAACGCAGAGAGACCATCCGCCACCTCCACATACCGCCATAGCCTTCCGAGCAGACCTCTCCCCTCTGAGCCACCTTTGTAACCCTTTGGCCTGATTGTTTCACATTGTTTTACCACTGGTCACATTTATTGAATTGATGTAATATTTTTATATAAATAAATGGTATGAATACATCCCCCCTTTGTCAAGTCTATTCTATATTCCCCTGTCCATTGTGTGTTCAAAACGGCATCAAATGAAGCAGAGGATCAGAGCAATATAATTTAAGTGTGTGCGTGTGTTTGTGTCTATCTGTTTAGGTGTGCCCATGGGTAGGTATCTGTGTGTGTATATCTGTGTCAGTTTGTGTGTCTACGCCTGCGTAAGTGTGTGTGTGTCTACTTTGGGAACCATGCCACAGGGAATCCAATATACACAGACTCATCCCATGAAGAGCCATGCATAAATCAGTTTTATTAAGATATCATTATACCTTAACCGGCACAAAAGAGTGCTTTTAATGCTGGAAATACCATACCTGCACACACAAACACACAATGTGGGATTCAAACTAACAACCCTTCAATGGCAATTTCTTGTTTTGGTTGTATTTTTGTGAAAATGTTTGTCGTTTTATTCATTGCTATGATACCTTTAATACAGTATCTTTATAGTTTAGTCCTTTGACTCAGCTTTGATTTACTTTAACTTTTGGAAGGTAACTGCATTAGGTCTGAATCAGCTTCCAATCAATGGTTTGCTGAGAACCAGAAAGTCTGCTCACTATTGCCATTCTCCTTGTTCTTCCTGTCCTTGCGTGCCCTCTGCCTTCCTTTCTTTCCTGTGTCAAACATTGCCATTCCCCATCTGTTACTCCTGTGTTCATTCCTAATTAAATGTCTTCTCTTCACACTGTGTCTCTGCGTGTCCATCTCCAGCAGCAAGCAATGTTTGATCTCTCTTCAGCAACCAACTGAGAAATAAAAATATGAAAAGTAAAATACTGTTTGAGTGTTCTGCTCTTAGCCCTTGTCTGAGTCAGATAACCATCGTTGGAATTAATTAAGCACACAAATAAAAAAAAGCATTGAAATGAAATAAGCCTTCTGGCCTATGCCTAATCCCCTCTCTCTTTTGAATTCTCCCCCTTCCTGTCTGTCTAGCTCTCTTTAGCACAGCGTGTTCCCTCGCCTCTAACCGCCCCTGACCTACAAAGTGTGCTAATTGCAGGTAAGGCAGAACCCAGCATCTGCTCCCCAGCCTGCTAGCCTCCTTATAGGCCGCACAACAACCACTAAATAAACCCCAGCCTGCTAGCCTCCTTATAGGATACTTAACAACTACAAAATAAACCCCAGCCTGCTAGCCTCCTTATAGGATACTTAACAACCACTAAATAAACCCCAGCCTGCTAGCCTCCTTATAGGATACGTAACAACTACTAAATAAACCCCAGCCTGATAGCCTTCTTATAGGATACTTAACAACTACTAAATAACCCCCAGCCTGCTAGCCTCCTTACAGGTCACACAGTTGGTTAATATCAACTCCATTGCCCAAAGTTCTCTGTTCTCTGACCTTCTTTGAGTCGAGTATCAGTCTGCTAGCCTCTTTACCAGTGGTACAACTACACAAAGTAAACCCCAGCCTAGCTTGACACAAATGAAGTTAGGGTCAAGTTAAAGTTGATATGCGTGATAAAAGTCAATCAGTATTTAAATGTTTGAAATGTTTGAACCTCGGCCAACCTCAACTGCGGAGCAATTTAGGTTGAAGCACAAAATAAAACCCCTCTCTTTGAAAGCAGAGTATTTTAGGCTGCGGCTTTTAGTATTCAGAACACAGTGTTGGCTGAGCATCGCTCCACACAAGGTCATCGCAGTAAAACCAAACTGTGTGCCGAGGTAGGTCTCTGTTGAAATAAACATAAAGCCTGTCCTGTAACCTCCCACCAGAGGGGGGCGACGATGGTGCAGCAATCTGACTGAAGAGGATGCTGCCAACTGTTCCACCTCCCAGTGCTCTCTCTCCCTCTCTCTCTCTCTCTCTCTCTCTCTCTCTCTCTCTCTCTCTCCCCCACCTCCTCTCTCCCAGCTCCTCACTGATCACAGCAGTACTGCAGAGAGACATGCCAGCAACTGTGATCATTACATGGGGCGGGGAGAGGGGGGGTGAGGGAGGAGAGTGGGGGGGAGTAAAAGGAACATTCTGTGGGACACTACATCGGCCTATGTATATACATTTAATTGTATCTCATTCATCATGCACATATTTGTATATAAAATGTGGCTGAATTATAAAGGCACCTTTGGGAAATAAAGCTAATGTTCTCCAGATGTTCAACAAGTAGAAATGTAAACAGCGGAACAGACTGTGTGTGTGTGTGTGTGTGTGTGTGTGTGTGTGTGTGTGTGTGTGTGTGTGTGTGTGTGTGTGTGCTTGTGTACGTGTGTGTAGGCGTCAGGTACCGGGAAAGAAGGGATGAGAGGAGCTGTGAGCAGACTGGTGACTGAAGGAAGGATGAGAGTGAGAGACAGAGGGAGTCAGAGTGGCCGGAGAGGGAGTGAGGGAGAGGAGGAAGGGAGAGCGAGAGAGTATGCCCATGAACAGAAAGAGAGAGAGAGGTAGGCCGCAGAGAATTGAGGGAATACTAATCAGGAGGGATTGTAACGGAAGAGAGTTACAGATTGGGAAGACAGGCGCTAATCTGGAGGGAGGCATGTAACTCTTCCGATTTAAGTTCATACTTTATTCCATCACACACTTTCAGTATATGTTTGAGTAGGGTACGAAGCAGAACGGTGGCTCATCCTGCAGGCGAGCTACCCGTGTGCTCATTATGCCTTGTCGTTGTGATTCGGATTTCATTCCAAACCTGAATCAATCATTACCACCAGCCTACGGCCTGAAACCATGGACTCAAGCTCCTTGCGAAATCAAATCCCTCCATTGTAGTGCACAAGGCACCATGAGTGGTGGTCACCTTTCCATTGTCCATGGCTTTTCTCAGTCAACCTCCTCATAGCCACAATATCCAGTTCTCTTCTCTGACAGTTTCCGCTGGCTCACGAGAAACTTGAGGAAGACCATGAAGGCCCTAGTATACTTACACCAAACGTGTGTGTTATCATTGGCTGTCCTACTGCTGTCAAATACGCAGATTTCAACAAGGTAAAATATAGCCAAGGCGATGTGTGGGTTGTTTCTTAAAGTTGACTACAGTCTCTTTGTCCTTGTAGTCCTTGTTTACATATGCGCATAATCCCTCACAAACTCATCAAGTGTTAGTCTTTAGTTTACATATACCAAATATTAACACATATCATGCTATGATCACTTCAGGGGATCTGTGAGAAAGGTTTGAAAATTGTGACTGAGCACCATGCACAAACTTAGTGGCTATGCAGCGTTTCATTTTGGAGACAAACTGGCCTTTTTGTCTTTCCAAACACACCATTTTCATTTTGTCTGAAGTCTATCTGGGTTTTTGCAGTTCGGTATTGAAACAGTTTGAAGGACCAATGGCTGGCTGTGAACACAAATCTGACCGGAAAGGGGGGCGATGGAGAAAACCCTGTAAAAGCAACGTGTAGAGTCAGACTTGCATCCATCTCTAAGCAGAAGAGTGACATTAGGATAACTCACAGATGCTTACAGATAGACTGTGGAAATTAGGGCTTCAAATCCAGAATCATTCTTCAGCTGGTCTAGCCAATCAAACCAATCAATATCGCCGGTGTATTCCATGATTAACATTTCAGATTGTTGTTCTGATGTTGTTTCTGATGCACAGTTCTCCACTCCTCTGTTGACCTGCGTTGGTTCCTAGGAAGCCCTTCATCTGGTCAGGTTTGGAAACCCCAGGACTGGATCACCTAGCATCACTAACAGCACTTACAGCACTAACATAACGTTTGGTGGACATTTTGTCTTTGGCCCAAAGCATCGTACAATAGCGTAGGTGGCCACCGAGGGAATCAAATTCCTAACCCTAGGAATGTTAATGCCTTGCTCTACTTGTTGGGCTATAGGACCACTTATTCAACTCTACCTTTTGCACTTTATCTAGTCTTGTTCCATGCAACCATTTGACTCCAGGAAATGTTATGTTATGTATGGACGTAAGGGGCACCTACCAAACAGGCAACTCAATACAATTCAAAACAAATAAATGGAACGACAAAACTCTACCCCTGAAATAACAAAGTCTTGAGTGTGAATACATCTCTCTCTCTCTCTCTTCAATATGTAAATGAGTGAATGGAAGAGAAAGCAAGGTGGCGTAAAGCTGCTCTGGGCTAACTGTGAGCTAACTGCAATCACAGCATATGATGGAGACAGGTTCTGTTCCAACACCACGCAGGGGGGAGGTGGAAAGTGGTTTCCAATGTTTTATTCATTGTCAGGACTTAATGCATCCAGGTTCAGAATCATTCAGTTTTGGCACCTTGAAAGACATGAGGCTTTTTTGTTCCTCTTTTAAAATACTCATTTACAACCACACAACTCCAAACTATTAGAAAACAAAAGCGAAATTAAAATGTGTAAGGCGAAAGCCTGTGCGAGATTTCAAAATAAAAACTAAAATAATAATGAAAACAGAAATAACAAATCTTTAAAAATATGACCAGTTTTTTTCCTTAAAAAAACAACAATTATTTGTTCTTTAATGTTTGAATTGATTCACTTGGAAAGCGGAATGAAGCCCTGCACCCAAACAACCCCAATCCCAACGAAAAAAAACGATAGAAATAGACACAGTACATTAACATAAAGTTCTGCTTTGTCACAACCACCTGCGTAAATCCCATTCTCTTGAATACAATTTGGCTCCGTCTAAAAGCAGATTGGGTAATTTGGATTAGCATGCATGTAAATAATTTTTTTTTGTCTGTTTCGTTTTTTGTTCAAGTCACCTTAGCTCAAACAGCCACGCTCTCCCTCGCACATATCGGAGTGTTTCGGTGGTGGCGTTTCATTTGCTTGTCCAGTTTAATATCAACTCCATTACCCAGAGTTCTCTGTTCTCTGACCGCCATCGAGTCGAGGCGGGAAACGATGCCAATCGTTAGCGTCCAAACAAAGATGGCCGCCAAGACCTTTCCCAGAAGGTGAAATAACGTGTTTTAATTATTCCTTTATTTATTCATTGTAAAAGTATGTAATAACATGTCAAGTATGAATCAATTATCCATTTGCCAAGTCATCTCTGTGCTCAGCTACTTCCTGCCAGCAACCGGCCAATCAAAATAAGTCCTCAGCAGTTTCGATGAAGACTTCACGTTGTTTCACGTACACGCAAGTCTTTTGTTGTCTTTTTTTTCCTAGTTAGTATTTCTGCACCAGGGAAGTCAAGACTTGATTGATACAACATAGATATTCATGTCTATAAAATCAATACATATATCAACTCATATGTTTTAGTTGTACTTTACGTGTGTTTGTTTTGAGTTTTTCGTTTCGCAGCCTTAAATTGCTCCCTGCCTTTAAAAAAAACTCTGAACCGCACAAATGGTTCACAGTATTAACGCGAAGTAAGGATGAAATCAGGAAGGAACAGCAACTGAAGAAAGAGTCGGTGGGGGTTGAGGGAGGGGGGCGAGTCGTCTGGAGCCTGTGGGCTTGTGATTTGGAGTGGTGGGAGGAGGGGGGGAGGGGGTGTCAACGAATCAAACGCACATCCCCAGCCGTAGTCACACCAATGGGAGGAGGGGTTAAAACCCCTGATATGTCACGTGCGTGAGGCAGCCAATCAGAGGCCCCACAGACTCGCCCGGACCCCGCCTTCTCCTTACACCTCCACCCACCCTTAGAATCTCTACAAACATATTCAAATTCATTAAACAACGGTAGATGGGGAAAAAAATCATGCATTTTTCATTTTTTTTTCTGCATTTTCTTCTTGCCGTTTGTGTCGGTGTGTGTTTGTTTTGTTTCTCACAATGGAAAGTCACATCTCATGGTCAGTGGAGGCCCCTCTATGGGGACCCAAGGTGCTCACGCTCCCCCCCTCCTTCCCACCCCCACCCTCTATTCACCATCTGCCTTCCTCTCGTCTCAAGCTCTCCTTTCCCTGATCCATCCCTCCATCCCACAACTCTAACCTCTCTTCTCTTTCTCCCCTATCCTCGCTTTCCCTCTGAACTCTCCCTCTCCATCTCTCTCCCTCCCTCCCTCGCTCCTCTCCCTTCCCTCTCCACCCATCCCCATCCCTCTGTCTCCCCCTCCCCCCCGTCTCTCTCTCATACGGGTGTGGTGCGGCGGTTGGCTCCATCCTTCAGGTCCTTCTGGATGCAGTTGTGGACCTGCAAGAAGTTGTGGTCCCTCTCGGTGGTGTTGGAGTTGTAGGTGGAGCCCGGGTCCAGACTGGTCTGGCCCGCCTTGGGCAGCGTGTACATGGACAGCTCCGTGGACGGCAGCGCCGCGAAGCCCTTGAGGCCCACGGGCGAGGCCTCGCGGGAGTGCGAGGGGTCCGTGGAGCGGGACGAGGAGCGAGAGCGGCGCCGGTAGCGGTAACGGTAGCTGGGGATGCGCGAGATGGTGGCGGCGCCCTGTAAGTAGTCCGCGGCGCGCGCCCCCACGCGCAGCTCGCGGTGCCGGTCGATGAACATGTGCACGGCCAGCACGCCCACCATCTCGGCCATGATGAAGGAGAGGGCGCCGAAGTAGAAGGACCAGCCGTAGGAGTAGCTGTTCTTCTTGGAGTCGCTCTTGGACGGGTCGCCGGCGTTGGCTGAGATGTACACGATGATCCCGATGATGTTGCTGAGCCCTGCGGGGGAGGGGACCAGGCGTCAGGGACACGGTGCGATTGGAGCACGTTGGATTTATGTAACACGTTTGGAACTCGTGTCCTGCATGTCACCGCTTAGGAAGACGAGAGGGGTGTTTAACGCAACGCATAAGCAACGCATTAAGAAGACGCTAGGCGCATGAAACGCATGAGGAACACGCTAGCCACATTGTAACGTATTAGGAACAGGCTAGGCACGAGGGAACAAAAAGCTGTGCATGTCAATGTCATGTGTGTCCATGTTGTTTCTTAAACATTCTCTTGTTGTTTTCTTGGTTATCTCATGGCTTGGCCATGTTTTATACTGATGTGATGATAATGAAAACGATGTATTTGAAGCCCAAGACTTTTATGTGAACGTGTGAAAGACGAGTGTTGTACAAGAAAGTCAAACTATGTTTTAAATGTATTCCATAGTTCTATAGTTTTTCTTGACTAACTCTACTGTGCTCTCTGAATCCCATATTTTCTGTCGATATCTTGCCTTCATCTCGTTCCAACTTGAATCTCTGCCTTCTCCCTCTTCGCCCAATCCCTTCCCCTCTCTCTCCATTTCTCTCTCAATGGAAGATGATAACTGGGACAGATTCACTCTGTGGTGTTCTGTGAATGTTTCAAATCCTCATTCAGGTTCACTCTCCATCTCTATCCCTCCCACTCCCCAGCTCACTCTCTCCCACTCTTTCTCTCTCTCCCTCTCCATCACTCCCACTCTCCATCTCTCTTTCTCCCAATCCCTCTCTCTCCAACTCTTTCTCTACCTCCCTCTCTTTCTAGTGCCCGACTCACATCTCTCTATCACTCTGAATCTCTCCCACTCTTCCTCTCTGTCTCTCCTTCACTCTCCATCTCTCTCTCCCACTCTTAACCTCCATTGCTCTCTCTCTTCAACTCTCTCCACCGCTCTGTCTTCCACTATGTCTCTCTCTCTCTCTCTCTCTCTCTCTCTCTCTCTCTCTCTCGCGCGCGCGCAAAGAGAGAGCGCAAACTGACACAGAAACTGTAGGGGACAGGCCTCTAAGCAGTGAGACAGGCAGGTGTGAACTAAACTATCATTAAACAGTACAGATAAACACATAGACAGACAACTGGAACACAAATAAGATGAAAGATAGACTGACAGATCAACAGGAAGACTTCCATAGAAACAAAGGTAGATGGATGGGCAGAGTTAGAATGGAGATTTATAGACAGAGGGAGATAAACATTGAGATAAATAGGGATATTTACATAAAGACAGAAGGAGACAGAAACAAAGAGAAAGAGAGAGAGACAGGGAAGAGACAGACATGCAGATGTCAGAACACTGTGTTCCAGATAGACAGACAGGGCAAAGGGTTTGTGTGTGTGTGTGCGTGTATGTGTCTGCATTTTTGTGTGTGAGTGTATGTGCGTGTGTGGGTCTTATTGGGTCAGATCAGAAGAGTATCAGGGACACCTTATTTTTAGAGTGTAATCCCACCGGTCTCCCGAACGCCTAGCAACAGGACGAGAGACAAAGAGACAAAGAAAATAAAAGAGAGAGAGACAGAGAGAGAGAGAGAGAGAGAGAGAGAGAGAGAGAGAGAGAGAGAGAGAGAGAGAGAGAGAGATAGAGAGAGAGAGAGAGACACTGAAGGGAAACTAGTTATCTGGCACAACCTTTTGGACTGGCCTAGAACCACACATACACATGTGCACACACACACGCACACACACACACACACACACACACACACACACACACACACACACACACACACACACGTGCAGTTGAAGAGTAAGGCACTTTCAAATGAATACATTAACATAAGCTGCCCGCTAACTAGCTTTTAATGGATTGCTGTCTGAAAACAACATCTCTTTGGTGTTATACTCTCTTCTAATTTAACAGCAGGTACATTATTATTTGTACGAGGTGCATCATAGCCAAGCACAATTCAGTTATTGGCCCTCAAACTAATAAACAATAGATCATTGTGTGGATCAATACACACGTCTTGGTCAGACTATTTTTTCCCCCCTCTCTCCCTTTAACCTATCTCCTTCTCTCTCCCCCTCACTCTCTCTCTCTCCTCACCCAATCTCTCTTTCAGCTAGATCAGACAGTGCCCCTCTTCACATGATGTGAAGAGGGGTGTGTCACATGACACAGCTGTGTTTACGTGTTTTTCATCTATACATGACATCTATCGCCATCTTTTACCACCTACAAGCATGTCAGTGCGTGTGTTTCCGATGGTGACAGTGGACACAGTTTGTCAAAAACTTGTCATTGTAATAAATCAACCCCAAACCCCATTTCTTCCACATTCCATGGATGTTACCCCAAACCCTCACCTCTCTCTCTTTTTCCGACTCCCCCTTTCTGTCTCTCCACCCATATCGCAATCTCCCCCCCCCCCCCCCCCGCGCTTCACTGGGATGCGCGGGGGGGGGCGGGGTATGCGTATGCGTATTCATGCGTATGAAGGAATACTGCAGCAGCAATGGGAACATGCAATTTACAGCATTTTCATAAAGCCATACACTTTTTACAACAACAGAGAGGATACCCAATTAGTACAGTTTACCATAAAAGCAACATGTCAAAATCAGTAGACAAACAGGTGGGTGAAGTTGCTTTTGGGAGTAACAGAGTGTAAAGTTGCCAAAACCACAGAGAATAAACTTGGAATCTTGTCCATATAAATCTGCCAAATTCTAGAAGACTTTCACACCTTTACACAAAGCTATGATTAACACTAATAAAGCTCTCAAAGTACACAGCTGACAAAACACAACTTTTAGAACGGATTTAGTCTCTTAGTTTCAGAGGACATTCATACATCATAGCGCATTCAAAACCCTCCACTTTTATGGTCTTTCCATGTCTACAAAACAACGCAAGGCCGGCATATGAAGTTTGTTGGTGCTTTTGGCTAGCAGCCTGACACCAGAGGTGGTGGGAGGGGTTACAAGAGATTGATGCGCTGGCATTTGTGACATGCTGGCTGTTAAAGCTTGGGTAGGCAAATTATTTTGCAAGAATTTATTTTCATATTTGTGGCATTCACTTTACATCGCGACAGCAATCAATAAATCAAATGCTCTGACTTTTTTCTTTTTATAAATCCGGTATCTGTGGCTGTCGCAGGCCAGTACTAAACCAATCCAATCATGCAATTTGACCCAAATGAAATGATTGGATGGTTTACCTGTCTGTCTCCCTACTTATCAACCTGTGCGCCCTCTTCCCTTGCACTCAATGCTCAATGAGTGCAAGGGAGTGTGGAATGCATTGTCCCATCTGCTATAACTGGTATGCTGTATAATGCATCACCAAGTCTGGAAACTCATGTAGGCTATATAAAACCCATTTGCTGCCCCATAAAACCCCATCTAGTTGTTAAGCATAACATTATATGGTCATGGTTTGGTGAAACCAGAGGATGTTTGACAGGTCACCTAGAACAGACTTGGGGTTCCTTGAAACCTCTACTTTGTACACATACCAAGGGCTTAGGCCTGATAAAGCAACCACTGCCCACACAAGGAGATAGTATCCATGGAAACCAAATGAAACCCAGGAAGGAGTTCCCTCACTAACACCCATTGGATAATTCAGATATAGCGTATGCTCACAAGAGACCAATCAGGAGAACCTTCCCATTTAGACGGAGCTTCAAACTTTGTCAACAAACTTTGACAGAAGAAAACAATGCATGCAATATTCTCAGTTAAGTGTTAACTCTCAAGATTTACCTCAGGTTCACCAATTTTACTCTGTTACTACGTGGTTTTACCAGAATAAACTCTTCTCAGAGTAACTCAGAAGAAAAATGTATCCTCTGTATTGTCTCTTAGCATTTAACCTGGGGAAAGAACTTTCCCCATGACGCAGGGCTTGGCAGACCTACTGCTAAAAATAGGGAGCTTCTCGCCTTAGATTTTTGGCATGTCTCAGATAAACAATCCAATTGTTCAATTATTTCATTGATCAACCAACGTAGGTCATTATTTTAATGGGCCCTGGTTTGTCTTGGAAGACTTGGAAAAGAGAGCTAAAACGATTTGAACATTAAAGTTGTATTCAAGGGTGTGACTCTCTCCTGTTAAATTATGTTGTATTGTTTTAGCAACAATATTGTCCATGGGAGTGTGGCAGTTTCCAGATTCTAAGAATAAATTATATAGACAAATCTGAACAACAGCAAAATAAGGAGCATTTAGATCCATATTGAGAGATTTATAGATGGAAAGGATGGGTGAATGGTACAAGAAAGTATAAACTGTTCTGTAAGGAGGTAAATTAGTGTGATGAAAAAATCAAACAGTTAAAAACCTAACCTAACCTTCAGGCTTTCTTATCAGAGGAAGACATGGTTAGTGACGATTGACTTTAAAGTGAGAACATTTCTCAAAGATACAAAAGTTAAAAGCAGTAAAGAACGTCTTCCCAGATATCTTTTTCTTTTGTGTATTCTATAAACCAGAGAATTCAGGTCTCGAGGATTTACTGAGAAAGACATTAATGGACTTAAAAAGATTAATTTTAAACCCTTTTTGATGGCTAGGTAATCTAGTCGATGTATTCTCATTCCCTTTTCACTTTTCTTTCCTTTCTTTCAATTTAGTTTAAACTCGTAGCAAGAGCTGTGTGAAAGATCTGCTCTTTTTAAATTAATTGAAATAGAAAAATGTGAATAAGGTGCTCTTGCAGGAAACACATGGTTCCATTTAAAGGGATTGAATGGACCAGGGAATGTAGAGGTAAAAGTTTTCGTGTATAAGAAATAGCAAACGAAATGTTAGGTATTAGAGCCAGTTTTAAAATGTCTTCTATCTTTGTGTTCCAACCATAAATAGGGATATTTTTGGGATAGAGATAGTTTAAATTACGTAATTCAAGGATGAAGCACAGAGGAGGAATATTCGTTTTTAGGGGGTGATTTTATTATACTGCTGCCGGGAAATTAGACCGCAATCATAAAAACTACATGTGGCCTAGTTGTAATGCATTAAACACGCATATTAGAGTCAAATAACTCACAAAATATTTAGAGAGGGCAACTTCAGAGATAATTTACTGCTTTTTTTTATTTGCTGTCTATACCTTTAGGCTTCAGTGCATTCATGGTTCAAATGGTTACGCACTATTTGAGCCTTTTTAAAAGTTAAATCACGCTGGCTTCTCTGATCACCCTCTTGTATTATGTTTTTAAGAATATATAGTACATATTCTATTTGATTGTATTAAACCTAGAAATGAAATGCCCATAGCAAGATGAGATAATCATCTCACTCATTCAGCCCCTGTTAGCAGTGATGTTTTATGTGCTATAGCATGCAGCCTGCTTTGACTTGTGCTCTTCATGTGTGAAGCTTGAAAGGAACGCTGGCTCAAACCTTTAATGGGGGAATTACTCCCCCCCATCCTCCCTCCTTCCTCCTCCTCCTCTCTCCCCATCCTCTTCCTCTTCCTTGTCCTCGCTCCGTCATCTCGTTCCTCTTCTTCTCTTTTTCCGCCTCTCTTTTTTCTCCTCCTCTCTCTCCTCTTACTCATCACCCTCTCTTCCCTCCTCCTCTCTCCTTACTCCTTCTCTTCCTCTTTCGCGCCTTCTCTCTCCAGCCATTCTCACTCCGTACTCATCTCCCACCTCTCCCTCCTCCTCTCGCTACTCATCACCCTCTTCCTCCTAAAAAATGGGCATGAAGAGTCGACTAAAGGCCCTGATATACTTCACACAAAAAAGGTGAGAGACTTTGCATATGCTGCAAAACGTCTGTCGAACACAGCGATTTTGACATGGCAGATACCGTCACTACGCTGTGTGGAGCTTAATGACGCGCGTCAGGTGAGACTCAACCATTCACTTGGTATTGGTGACCGATTGCAGACAGAGGTGTGTTGGAGGAAGAATGGGAAAGGTTTCAGTAGTTTGGCTGATTACTTATACCACTTCGATCAAAGCCCAATGCAGTGCTGAGAGGTTGTTGCAAACCTTCCATTTTGTCTGTCTGAGCACAATATTTCAAATGTTCGTACCTAGAATTATTCTGCGATAACCATTTAAGGTGTTCTCCTATGGGGCTGATGCTATTGTTTTTGTCAAGAATCAGAACTTTATAGATGTTTTGTTTAAGTGTGTTAATGAGTTTGGGTATTGAGTATTTCTGTTAAAAAATAATTGGCAGTAAAGTCAGGCTCTGATGGTTCGGCATAAAGGGAAAAAAAAAATAGCCAAGAGAGAGGTTGTGTACAGGAAAACATAGTTTCAGTTTGAAACAAAAATTATGAAAATATGTTTTGGTGTTTGGTGTTTAGGTAACAAACTTTAATCTTAGGTTTAAAATATATTTATATATAAATATATAGCATCACAGAAGAACCAACAATTTAATTTAATCTTAGGACAAGCCATAATGACCATCTATTAAAGCCGGAAAATGTAAATTGTTTGCTAGAATGATAAGAGCAAGGATTTACTTTTTGATTTACTTATATACTGCAACTCAAAAAACGAATCAGAGGAAAATCAAAAACTCCTTTTGCTACAGAAAAGTTGCATGGTCTTTTGAATTTATGTACATTGAAAAGTGTCTCACTATTTATTTCAGTTATTTCTTCATTCTTTTAAATATTATTTTATTATTTGGTTTTATTTATATTTAGTCTGATTTAATGCATTGCAACAAGGGTCCTTGCATACCTGGAAATGTCATTATGGTCATAGCCAGATCAGTAAAATATCTGAAGATGGACTTTTCCAACTTTGTTATTTTTCTTTGCTGTTATTTACTTAACTGAATAAAAATATGTATCGCCGTGTGTGTTTTTGGATCGGCCACTGTGAGTCTCAATGGATCTCTCTCTCTCCCTCCCCCTCTCTCTCTCTCTCCCTCCCTCCTGCCTCCCTCCCTCCCTCCTTCTCTCCCTCCCTCCCTCTCTCCCTCTCTACCTCCCTCTCTCTCCCTCCCTCTCTCTCTCTCTCCCTCCCTGCCTCCCTCTCTCCCTCTCTCCCTCCCTCCCTCTCTACCTCCCTCCCTCCCTCCCTCTCTCCCTCCTTCCCTCCCTCACTCCCTCCCTCCCTCTCTCCCTCTCTCCCTCCCTCCCCCCACTCTCCTTCTCTCCCTCCCACCCCCCAAACTCTCCCTCCCTCCCCCTCTCTCTCACTCTACCTCCCTCTCTCCCTCCCTCCCTCCCTCTCTCCTTCTCTACCTCCCTCTCTCTCTACCTTCCTCCCTCTCTACCTCCCTCCCTCTCTCCCTCCCTCCCTCTCTCCCTCTCTCCCTCCCTCCCTCTCTCCCTCTCTCCCTCCCTCCCTCCCTCTCTCCTTCTCTACCTCCCTCCCTCTCTCCCTCCCTCTCTCCCTCCCTCCCTCTCTCCCTCCCTCCCTCTCTACCTCCCTCCCTCTCTCCCTCCCTCCCTCTCTCCCTCTCTCCCTCCCTGCCTCCCTCTCTCCAGGTACCTGCGGAGACGAACAGGATCCCGGCACTGAGGATGATGTTGTGGCGTGACTTGTAGAACTCGCTGCCGGCGATGCACAGACCCCCCACGAAGAGGAGGATCACACTCAGGATGGGGAAGATGCTGGAAGCCCGGACCGCACCTGGACACACAGACAACCCCCCCCCCCCCCCCCCCCCCCCCCCACACACACACACACACACACACACACACACACACACACACACGCACACACAATAGGGCATCAGTTGTGAAGTTCCAGCGGGACATTGTCTTGGTCGTTTTAATTGGGAAACCATTGCACCGATGTTGAGTTTCAACATTAATAATAATAACCTTGTCAGAGCAGAGCTCGTCAGCTGACGGATTTGTGAGTGACAGTCTTTGTCAGTCTGCCGTGTGGTAGGTTTTTGGCGGGAGGCAAAACAATAAGACATCCCTCAGCTAAAGAGGTGTGCAGGGGGTTGGGGGGACCCTCTATATATAGCAGGCAGAAGAGGAAAGTAATTACAAGTGGATGTTGTGACATGGCGCGCTGCGTGGATATCAAGCGATAGACAGAAGCTTGTGGCAGCAAAGGACAGAATGCAGATTATTCACCTAATTGTTGCTCTTCTCTTTCATCCTCCTCTCTCTCTCTATCTCCCTCTCTCTTTTACATCTCATTTTCCCCCTCTCTGTCTCTTTTACATATCCTTCATCTCCCTCTCTCTCTTTTACATCTCTTTCATCCTCCTCTCTCTCACTTTCTCTCTCTCTCTCTCTTCATGGCAAACATCTTCTTCATCCTCCTCTCTCGCTGACTCTCTCCCTTTTACATCTTATTCCTCCTCTATTTCACTTCTCTCTGCTTCAGACGGTCCTCTCTCATTGTCTCATTGAGTTGCCCCCTCTCTCTCCTTCCGAGGATCTCTCCATCCCCATGCAAAGCCCCCCCCCCCCCCCACCTTCCCCATTGGACCTATTGCTGTCCTTCAGCTACTCTCTCCCTCTATCTATCTCTCTCCTTTTATCTATCTCTCCATCTCCCTCTCTCTGCCTCTCTCCATTTATCTATCTGTCCATCTCCCTCTCTTTATCTCTCTCCCGCTATCCCTCTCAGTCTCCCTATTTCTCTCTCACTATCTATATGTCCCTCTTTCTCCATCTCTATCTCTCCATGTCCCTCTCTCTATTGCTCTCCCTGTATTTATCTCTTGCTCTTTCTCTATCTGTTTCACTATCTGCCTCCCTCTATCTCTATCCATCTTTCTTCCCCTCTATCTCTCCCTCTATCTTCCTCTCTATCCCTCTCGCCCTCTCTCTCTTGCTCTCTCTCTCAAACACACACACACACACACACACACACACACACACACACATTGGTTCAGTCCGGGCTTCCCAACGATTATAACGTTGATGAATAGAAGAAGAAGCGAGAAACAAAGAAAGAGAGATAAAGATCCAGCATATTGACTATGTCTCCGTTTCCTCTGGCTTCCCCTTCAACTCTTCCTGGCTCTTTTTTTTTTAACCATTCCTTCACTTCTCCTCCGCTCCACTTCCCGCTCATCCCCCTCTCCCGGGCATCGAGGTGCAGCGCGAGGGTTCCGCTCAGAGAAGCTTGATCAAATATTAAGATGACCTCGGGGTTGGCACTGCGCCAAACTTCCTCACCCACTGCTCTCCCCTTCCCTCCCCTCCCCCACTCTCCCTCGCCTCTCCTCTTCCTCTCTACCTCACTCCCTACTGCTCCTCTCTCCCCTCTCCTCCCCTACTCCTCTTCCTCTCTACCTCACTCCTTACTGCTCCTCTCTCCCCTCTCCTCCCCTACTCCTCTTCCTCTTTACCTCACTGCTTCTCTCTTCCTCATCATCCTTCTTGTCCTCCTCTCTCTCCCCCCATCATCCTTCTCCTCTTCCTTATCTTCCTTGTCCTCTCTGCCCATCATCCCCCTGTTTCTTTCCCCCTCCTCCTCTCTCTTCATCCTCTCACTGCTCCTCCTTTGCTTCCTTTCTCCCCATCATCACCACCCCCACCTGCACCCCTTCCTACTCTTCCTCTTTCAACCTCCTCCTCCTCCTCCTCCTCCTCTTCACTCTCACCTCTTAATATTAACCCTCTTTGGCTCCATTGACATGTGCTGTCAGGACAAATTACCTTTATGTCATACACCACCCACCCCCCACACACAAACACACACATGCACAGGGTTTTCCCAGTGTAAGCAAAATGCTTCATGTCCTATAAGCCAAATGCACATACAAACACACCCACACCCACACCCACACACACTCACACACACACACACACACGGACACACACACACATACACACACACTCAGATACGCAGACCCACACAAACAACCACACGTAGATAGAGCTCAGGTTGATGGATCAGTAAAGAAAACACCCCCTTCCTTTAAGTGAGAGCCGCTGTAAGATATACCTCACACAGTGTATGGTTGTCGAGGCAAGTCCATTTTAGTGTTATCTATTGGAATCCCAGCTCCAGTCTCAAAGGGCTTTCCAGGCTCCACATTAGACGACGCCCCCCTAACCTTCAGCCCTCGACAGGGCGAGGGAGGGTAAACCTAAGGGAACGAGCCCAGGAGAGGGATCCCTTCTTCCAGGAAACCTTAGGAGGGCATCACTGGTTGAATGGGCCGATGTGGCAGAGGCTGTTGTGTCACAACTGGCCAGGCTGTCAAAACACGCAAGCAGCTGATCAGAAACAGGATCGTTGCCTTCCACTCATTATGACTGAAAAATAATGATTGAGCCAAGTTCACTGAGAGAGATTTGTCTCATCGTTATTTATACGAATAGGAGTAATTTTGTGTCTTGTGAAAGTTAACTTGTGTCCTTTAAATTGACATTTGAATGAATGATCAATGATGAAATCTCTCTCCATAGCAATTTCCTCTTTGTCTTATTCTATTCCTATTTCACTATGGCTGCTTGACTTGATGATGGATGAGACTACAGTGTCAGTGTAAGATTTCATTTATTTCATTTATATAGAGTTTCGCAGTTTTGGTTTGGACATTTTTTAATGTTCTTACATTTTTTATCTGACCTTATAGAATGATACAGACTGCTGTACATTGGGAATTAAACACAGAACCTTTTGGTTGCAGAGGGAGACATAGATAAGAGAGAGAGAGAGAGAGAGAGAGAGAGAGAGAGAGAGAGAGAGAGAGGGTGAAGAGAACACAGAGAATGTGAGCAGAAAATAAAAGAGGGATGTAAATGAAGAGAAGACGAAGGGGAAAAGAGAGAATACAGCAGACACCCACTTCTCTCTGCAGTACCCCTACCCCCAGGCAAAACCTCTCTCTCCCTCACCATCCATGTCTCTTTCTCTATCGCTTTACCTCGGTCTGTATCTCATTCTCTCTCTGGAGCCTTTCCTCACTACATAAACACACTGAGTAATCGCTAGAGAGTTAGGAATCAAATACTTTAATAAGACGATGTGGTGTACCCCTCCACTAATGACATCATCGCAAGGAGAGAGCGATAAAGAGAGATATGTACCGAGAAATGGGAGAAAGACAAGGACAATTACAGCTTTAGAGATAGGCGTGTGTGAGAGGTGTTGAACAAATGTGAGATGAGTAGGGTCCACTTTTTTGAGATTCATCCGTTAATGAATTAGAATTAGAACCCGTAGAATTACGGGTTTGTGGTCATTAACAAAATCGTATAATTGAATGTGCCATGACACCATAACAAAAAGACAGAACTACGGGACATGGTGACATTGGAAGGTCAGGCCTGTATTCCAGGGTAACTTAACAATTTGGACGACAGCAATACAACAACAGCCCAAAACAATCTATAAAGGAGATTAATTTTCAACGCAAAAGAGGAACATTTCTTGTTTATTTCCCAACACATTTGTCTCAAGTTAATGCAGTTTGGATTGTTAACGCTTCCAGGGAGTCATGGATCGGTATGTGTGAAGGCAGATAGAAATTATTCTCCCTGTGGCCTACTCCTGGAGGATTTGGCTAACCTTCTAATGGCTATTCTACTTTGATTAAATGCCGACTGTGTGCTTTGTTTGACAAATAACTCTGCTGTAAACATTAAATCTCCCTTCCAATCGCACATAACACTTGTAGCCAATATGAAACCTGTGAGCTACCAAGCCATCGCACAAATATAACATTGGTTAGCTGATAGCGGCTAACATACACATTGTAACCTCCTTTAACTTCACATGAAACATCACGTCAGTTAGGCGATCGCAGCAAACTTTCACATAATTTCCTCATCTAGCCTCATAGTTAACATGCTAACACGTGTCCCATCAGTTAGCCGAACGTGGCTAACCTTCACATCATTATCCTCCAGCTTCATAACAACCAGGATACCAAGCATCCCATCAGTTATCTGATAGTGGTTCACCATTACAACATATCCTCCTGTAGCTTAGTAGCTTACAGGCTACCAGACATCACGTCAATTTGCCGATAGCGGCTAGCCTTCACATCATATTCTCTTATAGCTTCATAGCTAACAGCGCCTGTTGGTCGCAGAGCGATCTCTCGTTAATTTCCTCAACCCCCCCTTACTCTGCTCAATGGTTGGTTGGCTTTGCTGCAGTGCAGTGTGTGCGTGTGCAGGTGGCCGTGCGTGTGTGTGTGCGTTGGTTGACATATAGTTTCATTAGCTGTGGCAGAATAATAGAGGTCCAGTGAACAGTACCAGGGGAGCTCCCCATGCATGCAGACACAAACACACACACGAGCACACATTTGCGTAGACAAACAAAAAATTAACATCCACACAAATACACACAGGTACATGCAACATGTACCTCCAAAAACACATACTCACAGAGAAACACAAAGCTGCAGTGATGCACTAAAGCACAGACGTTGTACACAGGCACAATCGCACAGAAACACAGAAGCACAAACACACACATACACACATACACAAATCTCACATCGACTTAATGAGTAAACACACTTATTGATTGTCCTCTCTCTCTCTCTCTCTCTCTCTCTCTCTCTCTCTCTCTCTTGTTCTCTCCCCTAAACACACACACACACACACACATTGGTTCAGTCCGGGTTTCCCAACAATTATAATGTTGATGAATAGAAGAAGAAGCGAGAACACACACACACACACACACACACACACACACACACACACACACACACACACACACACACACACACACACACGCTCACACACACACAAACATACACACACAAATACACACTCCCCCCCCCCACACACACACATACGGAGGTCTATCACCCACAGGGGAGAGGACTACAGCAGTGTGTATTATATTGCATGTGAGCGGGTGTCTGAGCATGCGTGTGGGTGTGCATTTGAGTGTGCACACTCTCCTTTACACAGCATGCAAGGTGGGATAACACGCTGTTTAGAATACTGCGCTAAACGGAAAAGAAAGATCAGTGACTCAACAAGGACGACCACCACACACACACACACACACACACACACACACACACACACACACACACACACACACACACACACACACACACACACGCACACACACACACACACACACAGAAACCTCCCCCAGACACACACAATCACACATTTCTACACAAAAACATACACATAAATACGCAAACACGCATACAGAGACACACAAACAACACACACAAGAATCAATCAATTTTAAATGTATGTGGATGTGATAATACAAATGCCATGTGACTCATCCATGAGGGGACTAGTGTTTGGTATGTATGGAGAATGGAAAGGATCAAACATAATGCAAAGAACAAGCATTCATTCCTCCACATACGCATGCACCTGACGTGTACAAGCTCAGAGGTCGCCAGCTTCCACGTGATTGGAAAATGTTAAAGCATTTAGCACGATGCGTGTCTTCCTATTGAAAGTCAAAAATGGTCTTTCAATAGTGTTTGTGTGTGTGTTTGTGTGTTTTATGTGTTGTGTGTGTGTGTCATTATCATGCAACATTAGACACATGAATCGTGATATGCCTTCAAAGTAAGCCTCCAAAGTAGGCCCAGTGACATCAGCAGGGGGCGGTGACATCAGAGGGTGACGACACGTGTATCCTGGCGTCTCTGTCCAGAGGCTTAGCGCTACGTTAGCGTCATGACTGAGATTCCAGCGGTGCTAATTATAGCAACGCACCGCACGCCCCCTGCACTTCTAAAATATTGTTTAGAGCAAAATAAGAATGCTGTGTGTGTGTGTGTGTGTGTGTGTGTGTGTGTGTGTGTGTGCGTGTGTGTGTGTGTGTGTGTCTGAGGGTGTGGGATAGAGAGCATGCACCCGTAGCCTATGTGTGGGTATCTTTATGTGTAAGGTTGTGGGTGTGTGCGTTTATGTGTGTATTTTTGTGTGGGTTTCAGCATCTCACCATTTGTTAAAATCGGTTAGGACAAGAGCAGTGCGGTTTACACACACACACACACACACACACACACACACACACACACACACACACACACACACACACACACACACACACAAACACACACACACACACACACCCACACACACATACACTTTGAATCCCCATTCAGTTCACTTTGATACCATTCCAGCAGAGCCACAAGTGAATTCGGTTTGAGGATTTGACCTCAATCCTACGTGCTCAGAAAACACTGCTGTACTGGACTCGCAAAGCGTATGTTTTGAGAACATATTGTTCACGGTGCACAGTGTCCTAAAGAGTTTTGGATGGTCATGGTTCTGCGTACGCCCCTGCCTCCCTCTCCAGGGTTGAGTCACACAGAACAGGCTAACGATTGGACGACCAGGACCCACCGATGATGACCTCACAGTACATAACGTAACATAACAAAATGTTGATTTCCGGCTGAACCCGTAGTTCAATGCGCAAGGTTGAATTGGAATTGTGGAACAGTGAGGGAATTGAAAGTGAAATCAGAATTGCCATGACATAAATATCTAAAACAATGTTTGTATTTTCAAGGATTCCTCCACTACATGAATTATGGACTTCATTGAATAGTAGGTCAACACAAAAATCACTTTTGTCAATGGAAAGCAGTTCCGCTTTGGTTTCAACAAGTTGGTGTACATTATATGTGTTCTCCTTGACTAAAACGTATGATGTTGTTAAAACTGGGAAATTCTCTTTCAAATAAAAGTCTCTTTCTTATGGCTAAAAACGCTGTTCCAGAGTGGTAGGTTTCCATTAGCTGCGCACCCTGGCTCGAGTGAGTGTGAAGTGGGTTTTGACAACGATTTGACAACATCCCTCGCATTTGCACCTATGGAACCCAATGTGTCGTTTTTTTCTAAGAACCTGTATGACTGTCACGACTGCTCGGATCCAAATTCCTGAGATTCGTAGGCGGCAGATTTCCTGCTTAAACTGGGGTTTACTCACCCTTTAATCAAAGATGGGAAATTCAGGATATATGCTGGGTTCAAAAGCATAATACACCAAAGGAGCATCGTTGAAGACTACAGGATCACTTCTAAGATGGCAGTTTATCTTGGTTATGCACTCACCTAATAGATTTTTTTTCCCCAAACAAAGAGCGACTTCGCTCTAGAGGAACTGAGGCAGTGCCAGTGGTTTTTCCGCTGGGCCCGGTGAAACGCCAGCCTCCATATCTTTTGGCAAGGTGCCATGCGTTGTGATTCACTGCAGCGATGCCAAATGAAACCAGTTGAACCGTTGTCAAATCTGATCAGCGCAGGCAAACAATTGGACTGATTGGATCCATCTTAGAGTGTCTGGGATTGGAGGAGTGTGGTCAGATGATTCAAGGTTGCTCCAATAGGCTCTGGAAACCAGAACAGCGGGACACAAAACACTTATTTGGACGCTTGGTTTCTTGAAATAAGTGCTTTGAATCAGACGCCACTGCGTTGTTCCCGCCGACATCCAGCGTGATTTGTCAGCTGCTGTGGTGGCCCAGTCCAGCACGACTGGTAGAGCGAGGCTCTAACACTGCCAGGGTGAAGGGTCACATTTCCAGTGTAGCTCAACAGTTAGAGCATGGCATTAACACTGCCGGGTTTAGCGGTTCCAATTCCACCGGAGGCTACCCACGCTCAGAATGCTTTGCACTCACGAGGCATGGCCTCCGTTCTGTTTCAGATTGCATTCCTCAGCTACTGTTGAACGCGTTTTCGCTAAATCCATAAACAAGACTTTGAAGCCTGGCAATGCTTCCAACCTTTGGACGGTTCTCGGAGGGAGTAAACAGTTGAGCTGAAGATAAGACATAAAGCTAATGTGGAGCGCCGACTTCAACGTGCCATGCATCCTTTTTATTTATCTAGCCTTTAGTATCGCATCACTGTGCTGCTGGAGTTATGGCACGGCAGTGCGTTGTCATGACAACAGATGTGCACGCAAGGAATGTATGTATGTCTCTCTCTCTCGCGCTCTCTCTCCCTCCCACTACCCTTCCCTCTTTACTGGTGATTGGAGATTGAGAGCGAGCAAAAGAGAGACAGAGAGAGAGAGAGAGAGGGAGAGAGAGAGAGAGAGAGAGAATGATAGAGCGAGAGAGAGCAAGCAATGTAGAGTGAGAGAGAAAGAGTGAGAGATTGATAAAGAGGAAGAGAGAGAAAGACTGAGAGGAGAAGCTCCATAAAAAAGGGTGGAGGAGGAGGGGGTTGAGGATGAGGAGGGGGAGGAGGAGGGCCACGATGAGCAAGCCTGACCGCGTTATTGATCACCTGCTTGCTTGATTGATTGACTGATTGAGTGGGCATCATCGGTGTGTCCTTCTCACTGTAACAGCACACCCTGGAAGATATTTGAGGCCGTATCCACAGGCCTGCAGGCAGCAGCAGGCCAGCTGCTGTCTGGCGATGCTCAGCTGCAGCCATCTGCGACGAGAGTGACGGCGGAGGCGGTGTGGACACGTGGGAGAGGTGAAAGGTCGAGGGACACGCAAAGGTCAGGAAGCCACAGTCTGAAGGCCCTGGGGACACAGGGCCTGGGTTTGGTCTACAGAGGGCTCGTTCCTCTGCATGGGAAGTACTTCTGTTGCAATCTACTGCATATTGCCCTTCCTAGTAAATAATGATCCATTATTGAACTATGATTCTTATGTATATGTCCTTGTTCGCACTGTTGAAGAAGGCTACGACTTCGGCATTTAATTGTTAATGCCATCTCAAATGTTCCAAACCTGAGATTAATAAAGTAAAATATAATAGTGACTGCTGCTCATTTGCACACAACAATACAAAGGTCCTGCTTTTATCTGTGGTTTGTAGAACTGTGATCTATTTACCATTTAGTCATTTACAATTGCTTCTACCCTTATTGGTACTATAAATTTGATGAAAGCCTCTGCTAAACGAACAAAAATATGTTTCCCACTTCCAGTGAACTTCCCCAGTGGATTCATTAAGGAGTGGGAAGGGGTCAGGGCGCCTTGCTCAAGGATCTAATACGAAGGTAGGAAATAAAGCTACACCATCCGCTGCCCTCACAGGGAGTGAATTGTTTTGAAAGCGGCAGGCTTTGGTGTACGTGTCAGCTTGTCGGAGGAGACGTGTGGATGTGAAAATGTGTCGGTGGTAGTGGCAGCAGCAAGATGGAGTCTAAATCAGGCCAAAGCGTGGTGCGGTGAGCGCCTGGCCTACATTGGGCTGACTGGAGCGGGGCCGACCTTTGGTGGGATTCTGTTTGTGGGTCCCGGGCCAACGCAACCACCCAGATGTCAGTTGGTACAACGGCTCGCTACTGCATCTGGTGTCCTGAAAACCAACTCCAAAAAGCCTCTTCTCTTTGTGGCTTCTATTTCCTACTTTCTGGTCCTCTGCTTGACCGCTGCTACTTTAGCGGCGTTGTCTCTGACCATGTGAACTGACGTGGAGGTCGGGTCGCCATTGGGATTGCCTGATGTTCAGATTGGTTTTCAGGCGATTGTTGACTAATAAGCTGTGATGGATGTGATTTGTAGTCACCAGCAAACTGCCGACTAACCGATTCACTGGGATGTCGGTGAACTACAGGGTTCAGTCAAACGTATGCGGGGAATGCAGGGAATGCAGATGCACAAACATCTAACAAGTTGGGAATCACGATACATTTTCAGACCTGGAAATGGGGCCACGGGCTTACAGGAAGTGGTGAACAGGGAGGTACAGTAACAGGGTTTCCCTCAACAGCCCCCATCAAAGCAAGACGCAAACAGAGGAGGGAGACTCCCAACATTTGACACAGAAATTTGTGCATAGGGGGGAGATCAGGGTGTCATCCTACAGGTTAATAGTCTCTCCCGGTCTCTCTCTATCTCTCTCTCACTCTCTCTCTCTCCCTTCAGATGTCAACCTGAGATTCTGCCCATGGTCTTGTTGAAACCTAAATCCGAGTGCTTCAGTTTCAGCACTAATGGCCCGAGTCTGCGGAGGACTGGCAGCAGGGTAAACACCGGTCTATCTCCTTATGTTCCTCTTCAGTCTGTTCCCCGGCAAAGTCAGTCCGACCAGATCACTGGGGTTTTTGTCTTTTTTTGACTAGTTCTGTCCTATTGTGATGCCCCAGAATGCCAATCCATAATTCATGCGACAAGCTTCCAGCTGGTTTTACACTGCATTGAAGCGATGGTGAACCACTTTCCACACATTGTTCGCCTCAACACCTCGGGAACATGGCAACAACGGTTTAACCGATGGCACCAAGTGCTTGGCTGCTGGGCAAGATGTTGTCTAGTGTTCAGGGTGTTTGACTCCCAGGCCAGGACGTTTAGGGTTCTCACCCCCATGTCTGCAGTCTACCTGTGGGCATGGTAGAGCATGATGCCCCTGGCCTAACCCCTCCCTGCCCATGAGGTAAAGATATCTTAAACTCACTGGAAGTCCCTTTGGATAAAAGCGACGGCAAATAATAGAAACATAAATCAGGTATTTCTTCCTCCGACGGTCAATTGTAACTCACGCATGACTCACGCTGTCTCACACACACCTCTTGGACAGGTGAGAACAAACCTATAGGACCAAATGGATAAGAAGGAGGAGTGACATGGCAGAAGACAGACAGACGGATGGAGAGAGAGGAAAGATTGAGTGAAGGGAGGGAGGGATGGATGGACAGGAAGGATGGGGGGGGGGGAGAGAGAGGTGCGACCCACATACAGAGTACCAGGAGCGTATTTATAGAAGGCCTTGCCCTAATTGGCAAGCCGCTGGGACAGACACTGTTTTGCACCCATCGCCTCCTCCTCCTTCACCTACTCCTCCTCCTCCTCTTCAACCTCCTCCTCGTTTTTCACCTTCACCACTTCACCTCTCTTCACCTCCTTTACCGCCTCCCCATCGTGTACTGTTGCCTGCTTTACCTTAGTCACATCTTCCTCAGTCTCCGGTCATATCCCTTGCTCTCCCTCATCAGCTCCTTCTCAATATTCACCTTCATCACCTTTTCATGACGCTCCTCGTTAACCAGAACCCTTGCAAGTCCCACCTCCTTCATATCTTTGATCCCCCCCCCCTCTTTGTGTGCCTCTTTCTGATTGGTCAGTGGGATGATGTCACTGTCACACCTTGAACATTGACCTGTAGACGTGGGGACTCAACTGTTAGTGAGATATTCACAGTAGCCATCCAAATGCTATGTAGGTATGAACCAATGGGAGCAAAGGGGAGGAGACTCACGCAGGAAGTACTCTGCGGCGTCTGCTTCGTAGTCTGCGTCCTCCGGGAAGTGATCGATCTGCTTACACATGCCTTTAAAGGATCCTGGGGGAGAGACATAGAGAGACAGTTAGACACATGGAGAGAGAGAGAGAGAGAGAGATAGAGAGAGACATAGAGAGAGAGAGCGAGACAGTCAGAAATATGTAAAGAGAGAGAGACAGTTAGAGACAGGGAGAGAGTGATAAAAGGACAGAGAGAGGACGATAAGTGTGGTAGATAAGAGAGAAAAGGGCAAGGAGAATTTAAGGAAATTAGCTAACACGGGCGAGATGGGAAGAGAGGAGGGAAAAAAGGGGCAAACCTGTGTGTGTGTAGGTGAGTGTGTGTGTGTTTCCCTGGGCTTCGTTCAGCTCCAGTAGTAATTGCATGGCTTCCCAAATCCCTGAAATTAAACAGGCTCTTGCTCATTGGCAATTGAAGAGTGAAACATCAGCCTCCGGTTTATAAGTGAACAGAGTAGCATGTGTAGTGTGTATGTGTGTGCATATGTGAACACATACACACCCACTTAACACACACACACACACACACACACAGACACACACACACACACACACACACACACACACACACAAACACACACACACACACACACACACACACACACACACAAACTCAACCCTTCACCTTTAAGCCATGATGCTGTATTATGGTTGAACGTTGGTATCACTGCAGAAGAAATCTGCTGGAAAATAAATTTAGTTTGTTGTTTATGAGATTTGGATGTTGAATAATGCACTTTTTTGGCTGTTAAATCATATCGCTGTGAAGATTAGCCTAAATGGGGAGGTTCATTTTCATTTGGTATATGTTTTTGTCACCTGATGCCAAATGCATATTTCCACATTAATGTAATATTGGCAAACAGCTTTTCTAAACACACCCAGGCTATTAGTCCTCCAAGCTGTCACTCATCTCTAAGCCCACCGATTTTTCCACATGATCCGTCACTCATCTCTAAGCCTGCCCACACCACCATCTACCGTCCTCTTGGTCCTCATGATCTCTTGCTCGTCTCTAAGCCCACCCTTCCTGCCACCTCTTCTTTGTATTGGTCGTCACCAGGTGTCAGTCATCCAGATCCCCTTCTAAAGTATACATCTTGGGCTTTGAACAGGGGCTGTTCAAAGAGGTTGAACCCCATCTTTAGGGTTGAAGTTGGCCAGCAACGCTTGCTTCATCAACGCCCCCCCCCAACTGCACTCATCCGCTCTGATTTAAAGCCTCTACTCAGACCCAGTGGTTGTCACTGACCCATCAGAAACAGTTGTGGGGATGACCTCATGGCCGTTAAAGATAAGTTAATGTAGCACGACAAAATGCCGTTATTTAGCTCAGTGACTCATAGTGTGTGTGTGCGTGTGTACATGTGTATGTGTTTGTAAGAGACACTCAACGGATACAGTACATATGCCAGCTATGTCTGCCTGCTATAGTATCTAATTCTAAGTTTTAAGCTTTTCTCATGCAAATGTTGCAGAATGACACTTTCAATGTCATGCTCTGTAATTATATAATGCCTAACTGTATATGTTGAGAAATATTAACAAAAGAAAGGTCTCCCTTTGTCCCCTGATCTTCCTATTTTCTGAACGTGAACATTTGTGCACTGACACAGTTTCAGACGAGCAGCCAGCCAACCAATCAAGACTCTGTATTGTGTGGTAGCGCTCTCTCCTTCTCCATGTCTCTCTCTCCCACTCAGTCTCGGTGTCTCTCTCTACTTTTTCCGTGTCTCTCTCCCACTCATTCTCTGTATCTCTCTCCACTCATCTATGTCATATTCCCAAGAAACTTCTCTTCCTATATGATATTGAAAAGGAGTAATCTATGGTATTTTGTGACGGTTACTACAATACAAGCATAATGCAGAAGGGTTTTTACCAGTCTCCGCCAACTAGCCTGTGAACGTTCTACGCTGCTATAGAACGTTCTACATTCCTATCGTAATGCTTTTCGTTGTAAGCCACACGGCTATGCTTACGACACGATGTGTGATCATGTGGATTGTGTAGAGCTCCGTCAAGGGAGGGGTTAATACAACATCAGATGACAACGCTATCTACAAGCTAACAACTAGCATAAAAAAAGTTGCAAGATGGTGTGGGACATAACCACGAAAATAACACCTCCCACTTCCTTCCTAAAATTCCTCAGCGCAATTTATTTTATTTTAAATGTAATAGTGATTCAAGTTCCAGCTGAAAAAGCTACTTATACGCCTCCTACACACTCAAATAGCCGTCCCCCTATGGTGTCAACCTCGACCAATCAGATCACAGACCCACGGCAGACTGGTTGAATGTGTTTTCAAATAAGGAATGCAAATAAAAGACTGCCCTGGATTCAGTCAAGTCGCTTTGGATAAACCTGTCCGAGAAATGACTAAACATGAGAGAGAAGGAGAAAGAGAGAGAGAGAGAGAGAGAGGGAGAGAGAGAGAGAGAGAGAGAGAGAGAGACACACACACACACACACACACACACACACACACACACACACATACACACACACACACACACACACATACCACATCCTTTGGCCCATGTGGCCCATGTGAACCCAACTATACCAATCAATGTACATTCTGTATTCTATATATTTTACACCTCATTCTGTTGGTCACACCCTTCTTTCTACTCATCTATCCATCTGTTTGAAATTCATTATTTACATACCATGAAAAGCTGAAAACACATAAACCAAACTAAACTTAATGTCAGAGATGGTTCCAGTGGAGTACACCTGTAACCATCTCCAACGGAGTCCGCTCCAGGATTTCCAGTCAACCCGTGGACTCTTTAAGTAACAGGTGTGTGGGTTAAATGAGCAGGCTCAGTGCATGGCTGTAGCTAAAACCAGGGACAGAGGTAAACATCTTCAACCCACAATCAAACACTGTTCGCTGACCTGAAACTATGAACAGTCTGGATCATTGTTCGAAAAAAAACAATATTTAAAGAAAACTGAAACTAAGAGGGGAATGACATGACTGAAGTCGCACAAGTCCAGTTTTTCGAGCAGCAATGGTGTGTGTTCAACGCGGTCGTAGGATGGATAATTCATTAACGTGAAACAATCTGTGAAGTGGTGACCTTTATGAACACCTGAAAGAGCTCAATGGAGCTTTGTGTTAGGGAACTTGTGATGGCATTGGAAGTGTTGGGTGTGGCTGGCCACCAGTCAGCTACAAAACCATCCCCTCCCGGTGCCATTATCTCTTGTACTCAACCTTTGTTTAACCAGACGAAGATCAAGTGTCTCCTTTACACCACAGATCGGCTCACAACCGGAGCGTATTTAAGTATTGTCATCAGTAAAAGTTCATGACACTATTACACAACACATAAAGAAGGGTTTCTGAGGCTTGTCTGGATTATAAGGACCTTGGGTCCCCACAAAGCACAAAGCAACAGTGTGTGGGAAGGGTGTCATTGTTTCTTGTAAAGGGGACACGAGGTGGATGATACCCTGGTATTTGTGGTTCAGCGTGTTCCCGTGTGCACGTGTAAATGCACCGAATTATAAAACCAATATCCCAATGCATGTATGGTGTGTGTGTTTGTGCATGTATTATTGTCAGGGTGTGTGTGTGTGCATGTGATATTATTAGTTTGTGTGTGTGTGTGTGTGTGTGTGTGTGTGTGTGTGTGTGTGTGTTTTTGTCAGAGTGTGTGATTGTATGTATGTGTGTGAAGGTGTGTATGTGTGTGTGTGTGTGTGTGTGTGTGTGTGTGTGTGTGTGTGTGTGTGTGTGTGTGTGTGTGTGTGTGTGTGTGCCCCATTGACTCATTGGAGAAAGAGGAGGGGGTGTAAGGCTTCTGAAATGGGGTGGGGGGGGGTAGGGGTTGTAGATGACTCATCCACTGCAAGAGGCTCTCTCATTCTCTCTCTCTCTCTCTCTCTCTCTCTCTCTCTCTCTCTCTCTCTCTCTCTCTCTATCTCTCTCACTCTCCCTCTGCATAGCAACCACCGTGCAAAAACTCATATAGGTCCATAGCAACCATGTCGTGGTGGTGGTCTTGTAAAGAAAACACATGCCATAGACACGGCAAAAACATGCACACAGCCAGAATGCGCACACACAGACACACATTAACACACACACACACACACACACACACAGACACACACACACACACACGCACACACCTAAATGTACAAATGTCATCACTAATCTATGCTATGTTTTTTTTACTACTTCACCATACCCCTTCTCTCACTAATATGCAGTACAGATGTTGTTTACACACACCGACACAAACATGGGTATACACACACACACACGAGTATACACACAAACTGAAACAAGCAAACACGCCCACACACACACACACACTCACACACACACCAGCACACATACACACTGCCTCCCTCCTCCTCCCCAGATGTTGTTTGTCACAGAGCTGCCTTCCTTCACTCCACCTCTATTTCTCTCTCCTTCAATCTTTCATTCTATCCTCCCATCTCCTCCCCCTCACCAAACTCACACCCTCTACTTCCACCTCTCTATCACTCGTTCTCGCTTTCTCTCTCTTACTCTCTGTCTCTCTCTCTCGCTCCTACTCTCTCTCTCTTACTCTCTCTCTCCAGTTATCTTACTCTCCGTCACTCTCTTGCTCTCTCTCTCTATCGCTCTTCTTCACACTCTCTCTCTCGTGCTGGCTTTCTCTCTCTTACTCTGTCTCTCTCTCACTCTCTCTCTTACTCTCTCTCTCCCTCTCCCTCTTACTCTCTCTCTCTCTGCTGGGTTCGGGGTCCGGGGGGGATTGCAGCGCCGCAGCCCTTGTCCAGTCTGAACACAGACACATGTGACTGTCACACAACCGCTGGTCGTGTGGCCGTGTGAGATGTGCATATGTGAACCCGTCTCTAGGATGGTTGATGCCTGATCACATCCTAGCGGGTTTGGAGCAACGATGCACAGCTCCTCAACTGAACACCAGCTTGTCACAGCTCGGCTGAGCCGCGGCCGTGTGTTTGTGTGTGATTTTGTCGGGCTGGGGACCAATCAATACCTCAGATTCCAAGATCCCTTGACCAAAAAACATCGCAGCCAACCAACTCATGAAGTAAGTAAGGCTACTCAGCGATGTCCCATACTGAGCACTGTGTGTCCACCTGGCAGCACTACAGGTACTTTGCTGCTCTCTATGCAATTGCCACATACCCAACCTCCCCTCTTCTTCCTCCAAACACACACAGCTGTATCATATAATACTTATATTAACCAGTATCAACCAGTTACAGAAAACGGAACCTCTAAAAAGTTTGGTGGTAAAAGCTCTCTCTCTCTCTATCTCTTTCTCTCACTCTTTGTCTTTCCTCTCTCTGAGTCTGTGTGTGTTTGTGTGCATGTGTTTAAGTATGTGTGTGTGTGTGTGTGTGTGTGTGTGTGTGTGCGTGTGTTTGAGTTTGTGTGTGTGTGTGTGTGCGATGAAACCAAACAATCGCCATGACAACAATGATTACTCATCCCTAAAGGAACTGGAATAACAGTGAATACAGTCTGATCACACCGCTGAAGGTGGATCCCTGCCCACTACTGGCTCACTCGCCCGACACTATCTCATCTCTCTCTCTCTCATCTGCTCTCCCTCAGTTTCCCCCTCTGCAATCTCTCTGTCTCTCTCTCTCTCTCTCTCCTCTCTCTCTCTCTCTCTCTCTCTCTCTCTCTCTCTCTCTCTCTGATCTGTCTCTCTCGCCTCTGCTCCCTCTTCCCCCTTCTCACCCCACTTTTTCTAGCTCTCTCTCTCCATCCCTTTCAGAGTGCCCTGGGCAAAATGATTAATTTGCAACTATTGATTCCTAAAAGGAACGTAGGAGGGACAGAGGAGAGAGGGAGATGAGAGGAGAGGAGCACCGACGAGGGGAGCAGGACTTAGAGGAGTAGGAGGGAGAGGGGAGAAGGGAGAGGCGGGAGAGAGGAGAGAAGAGGGGAGATGCAAGCAAATGTAAGCCGAGAAGAAAGCTTGGAAAGGATAGAAGGAGGGAAGAGAAGGAGAGGGAGGAAGAGGAGGAGGAGAGGGAGGAAGAGGAGGAGAGGGGTGAGGTGCATCCGGCATTCAGAATGGTGCCTCGCTGCAGCGCTTCCCCCGGCCCCCCTCTCTCCCCCCCTCCCCCGTCAACTCTCTTCTCCCCCTAACCTCTCCTCCAGCCTCCCGTCCTTAGTGTGTGAAACAGCCAGCAGATGCACTGCTGGAGGGGGGGGGGGGGGCATCAATTCACCTCTGACTTTATGCACTCTCTCTCTCTCTCTCTCTCTCTCTCTCTCTCTCTCTTTCTCTCTAATCTTAAGCTCCTCCTCCTTCTCCTTCTTCTCGTTTAGGACGTTTTGATTGATCAATTAACTGCTACTGATTGTCGACTTGGTTGGACTTTATTGCCCTCCAAGGGAGCTCGGACTGCTACATCATTAGTGCTTCAGGAAAGAAGACCAGAGATGTTCCTCAGCAGAGATAGTTGCCATGGTTGCGAAACTTGTAGTTGTATATATGCCTGAATGTATCAATGCCTTTGAATACGGCATACCCCTCATGCTGTTTTATACGCCGGGGAGGTTGGGTGCCCGTGGGGGGACTTTGAAGGATCGCAGGGGGTACTAGGACATTCTCGAAAAAGGAGAAGAAAGAAGGAGAAACTGCAAAAGGGATTGAGCTAAAACAGAAGCACACAATGTTTCCGTAATAGGATTAAGGTGCTCCCTGGCCCTCTTTGACTTTGATGCATGCAGCCAGCAGTGTCATGTTGCTAAGCCATCCAAGTTTCTTTTTAAGAGAAAACTTTCAGAATTCAGGTCAGGTCACAAGAAGTTATGCGCAAAGCCTAATTAAGTTTTCCCTATCCGAAATATTTTGTGCTGGGGTACTTGGCTTTGGAAATATCTTTGAGGGGGGTACATTAGTATAAATAGTTTGAGGACCACTGGTCTATTTTACTGAATGAATCAATGCCGTCTTCTTGCCGGATTATGTATTATTTTACAGTCTTTGTGACTGAATGCATCATGGTTATTTTATAATCAAAATTACTAAATATATATATACATTCCAGGTGACAGAGTATATCAATGTTATGTTGTAGTCTATATGATTTAATGTACCAATAAAGTCTTTATTACTCAATGAATCAGAGTTATTTTTATTGCCTTAATGAATGAATGCATTACTACAGTCTATTTTACTTAATATAGCGATGTTCATGTACATGTTGTATGACTGAATCTATTAATGACCTTTCATAGTCAATATGACTGAATGTATCAATGTTATTTTATAGCCCATATGACAACATATATTGATGTTGTATTGTCCTGTTTATGGGACTGAATATATCAATGCTACTTCACACATTCACTCTACAAACAACAACATGTGTGAACGTGCAAGTTGTGATGAGTGTATTTCAACAAGGAACCCAACACAGGGAAGCAGACATCAGCCCAGGTGAGGGTCAAAGGGTATTGGTGAGAGTGAAGTCATAGAGTCACCTCAAACAGCCTCACACGGTGACGACACCCACTAAACGGGCCAGGAACAACCATCACTTTTAAAAGGTGAAAGAGGAGTCCATAAAGGCACACACATTTCATTGACAGACGTTTACGCAAGGTTTCAGGGCAACTTTTAGAAGACCTTTATAGGCTTGTTATTTTTTTAGGACATTTGAGGTGAAGTAAGGCTGTGCAGACACACACACACACACACACACACACACACACACACACACACACACACACACACACACACACACTCACAAAACAGATTAACAAGGTGGCAGCCGTCACTAAACACACACCATCACGGTAGGGTGTGAGTGGTGACAGCAGCATTAGGGTTAGAGTTGAGCATTAGAGTTGTAGCATCTGGATGCTGATTGTAACACACACACAGAGGGTGTCCAACACCCAACCCTCTAAACTCTGATGAAGTCCTAGCTGGAGGATGAACGCTAGGTCCCTAGGGGAGGGTCTCTCACACCTGGGGAAGGGACAACCACCAGGATGCGTGGCTCACTATAGTGGAGACAAAGTGGGGCTGGGATAATGGTGTGGAAGTGGAGTTTGTGAAGGCTGCATCTGCTTAAACTATTTGTGTGTGTGTGTTTGTGTGCGTCTTAGTGTGTGTCGGTGTGTTTCGGTGTGTAGGTGTGTGCCTGTGTGTGAGTGTGTGTCTCGGCTAATTACAAGCGGAATCGAGGTAGCAAAGGTAGCAGCTACTTCTATTTAGAAGCTTAGAGAAGGTAGCTAGTTAGAGAAGGTAGCTTGGTAAAACACGCAAAGATAAAACACACTTGTGTAAACACCATACCTACGCGTGACAGTCCGTTTACGACATGAACACCAGGAACTCAAGTTGACGCAAGTTAAGCGAGAGAGTGGAAACACCAACAGAAGCGATACCAAAATGGACATTCAACACACATACAGCTTCACAGACGAACAGAACCATGTTTCAGGTTGCTCTTAGAGTCCTTTCTTCCTCCCACTCCTCCTGTCCTCTGCCTCCCACTACCTCCTCTCATCTTCCTCCTACTCTCCCATTTGCCTCCCACTCCCTCCTCTTCGCCTTGTCTTCCACCCACTCTTTCTATCCTCTTCCTCCTACTCTCTCGTCCTCCTCTTCCTCTCGGTCCCTCCTCCTCTTCCACTCGGTCCCTCCTCCTCTTCCTCTCGGTCCCTC
>NC_136935.1:37529374-37599374 GCF_949987615.1 Pollachius pollachius | reverse complement strand
GGTTGGCCTTGAGCTGTTGACAACCCACTCCATCGCCATGGTTACGCAGCATGCCTTTAAGAGCGACATAATATGACATATTATGTTTTTAATTGCACACGCTAAGGGTATCAAACACATTCAGGACTAACCCTAACTAGAAGGGCTACACATAAGGCCATAATGTTCATTTGTTTCTATGAATGAAGTTTTGAAATTAGCTAGCTCATTATATATATATATTTATATATATATAAATACAAATATATACTGTATATATATATATATATATATATATATATATATATTTACAGTATGTAAATACACACATACAAGCAGTTGCACTGTTTCATTCCGTCTTACACATTTCACACAGCGACACGCACAAGCAGCACAATAGCGCAGCACGCCACCAGGCAGCTCATAAAACACGTTGTAATAGGTGTCAAATCCGCTGTTTCAGTGAGCGCCCCTAGAGCCCCAACAGGCAGCTACAGCTTTCTTTATCTATTATTTAGATTGTCTCTTTACGGCCATCCGCTCCGCTAAAGAAACGCTGGGCGACACCTCAAGCCGGCCTGACACCATGCTAGCGTGCTAGCGACGGTCATCGCTAGCAGGGTGTTGCTGTGATGTCTGCCGCTGTTGTTGTCGGGCAGAAAACTCCTAACTGCTAAAAGCATCAACTGTACCCAAGGGATTCTTGCCTTTAACTGATCCAACATGAATAGGTTTTTCTTTGCTTTTCCATGTGTCTATTAAAAGTGTGAATAATCCTAAATATTTATTCAAAGGCTCAAATACCGAATGATCAGTCTCATGTTAATGCTAACATGTCAAATATAAATGTCATAAACACACAACACACACACACACAAAGACACACCCACGTCCTCACAACAAACACACACACACACACACACACACACACACACACAAACACACACACACACACACACACATGTCCTCACAACGCACCATGCAGTAATGGAGATTAATGGGGACGTTTAGACCCTGCTGAGCGCCACCTGTCCAAGCTTGGATCCACCTAGGGCAGCCTTTCTCTGCTCCGTGCCCAGGAAAGAGAGGCTATCCTGGGGCAGGATCAATCATGTAGGTCCCTGACTGGCTGGTTCTTTGAAGCCAACCCCCACAGCTGGACCATCAACATGGGGCATGTATGTCCACCGTAGTTGGACATCAGGTCAACCGGATCAGACCTGGAGGCCTGCCGAAGGCTACACTATACAGACATGTGCACATCTATATGTGTTTGTTGTCATGTGCCTCTCAATACACAGGAAAACTCGTTCAACCGTCTTTCTAGGGACCCGTAGATATAAAACACGTTATGATATACACTCACACACCGTACAAACATGATGACACACACACACAGATGTATTATAGATACACTGAAATGTACACATATATGCACATGGCCCAACACAAACACACACACACATAGACACACAATGACACGCACTCACGCACACACAATGATACTCACACACACATATGTTGTGTTTATCCCTGCCGAAGCCCAGTCCAACAGACTGGAACAGTGTCAGTGCAACTGAATACTTGAGGAGAGAGTGAGACAGACGCTGAGATAAAGCAGAGGAACAGACCTGGAAACAACACACTGGTGGTGACCAGATTAGCTCCCTAAAGCTTCCATAACAATGTGAGGACATTTAAAGAATTTAAAGAAACAGCTGTGCATTATCGCCAGTTCAGTGTTGATCTCTGCACCACTCAACTGTTTTGGTAATTTACAATTAAGTTGTATTTCATTAAAAGGGCTATACACAAACTATTATTTACTAACAGATCCCAATGCCCATCATCGTAAAACTAAGGTTAAAAAGGTTGAGGATGAAATGGAGGCTTATGTTTATTCATGTTTATTCAGGTTTCACATGACCTATTAATTGATAGGTAGGCTATGGTGGCAGCACGGAAAGATTCAGCCAACAAATGGCGCGATCTGGCTAACAACACTCCCTATTAGCATAATTAACGTTGTCGCGGTAACGCACTGCAGTCCTGAGACAGCAGTTAAGACCGCCTTGTAGACCAGTAAAAAGGCCCGAGCACAGACACACACAAATGCTTTAGCATCAACACATGCACAGACACCGCGTACGCACACACACAGCAGAGCCGCAAGTTAACTGCATCCAACGCACGGTTTTAAGGCCCACGCAAACACGACCAGATGTATACTTAAACTCCAGGCTGCATGCTTTGTGGCGGGTTATGTCATCGCTCTGTGTGTGTGTGTATGTGTGTGTGTTAGCTAGCTTATCGCATGCACAGCCCGTTGAATTCCACCTCAACACTGCATTGGGAAAATATTTCGAAACCAAACCGAAAGATGTGTATGGGCCTCCTGTAGCCCGGTAGGAGCGTTGGAACACAGGCCTACAGCATGACGTAATACAGGGAGAGATAGGTTAGAGTCAACACAGGCCTGTATGATAAAGATAGCACAGGATGCCCGAAGGAGGGAGACCGCACACCAGAGCTGCTCTTCCTCTCTCTCTCTCTCTCTCTCTCTCTCTCTCTCTCTCTCTCTCTCTCTCTCTCTCTCTCTCTCTCTCTCACTCTCCCTCTCTTCTCTCTCTCTCTCTCTCTCTCTCTCTCTCTCTCTCTCTCTCTCTCTCTCTCTCTCTCTCTCTCTCTCTCTCTCTCTCTCTCTCTCTATCTCTCTCACTCTCCCTCCTACTCGCTCTCCTACTCTGTTCCTCTTTCATTCCATCCTTCTCCACCTCCGTTTCTCTGCACCACCACTGCAATAATATAAAAGCTCTAGCTGTAGCTAAACGGTTGAGAACAGAAGGGAGGAGAATTCAGATCTGGTTCTGGTTCTGAGAGAGGGATTCAGATTCCTTCTCCAATCCCACAAGTTCCTGGCTGCCCAGACGTGCGGCCTATTCAAGGGCTAACTCAGACGAAACTCAGGGGCTAAGAAAGTTATGGCATTGTGTTTCAAACGGTCATGTTGCGTACCAAGTTACAACTAAAGGTCTGTTATTGGCTATACAGCCTTTGGCCACCTCGTCCCAAGCCACCTACAGAGGCTCTACTGGGATACGTGGCAGAGCAGGAAGAGGTACAGGAGCATCTTGCTCAAGGATGCCTTCGGGTTAGGCTGCCGACATCAGGGTAGGAACCCAGAACCGTTCAGCTTTGAGCAGAACACAAGTGAGGACCAGAGTATGTGCTATAAAAGCTGGCGACCAGGAGGTGTGTGCCACTACACTCCAACCCCTGACACTGTGACTGGGAAGTTGGGGAGGGGGGGGGGGTGTCATGACATTGCTTCAACGTCCTGGAGCTGAACCAGAGCTACGGTCTCTAACGTCAGCACGTATTGTTGCATAGCGCAGGTGGGGGTGTTCTCTCTCTCGTACACACACACATCAGAAACATTAAAGTAGGTTTGATTTTGGACCGCACTTCTGGGGGAAATTAGTTCACAATGCGTTACAAAGTATTACATTTATTACAGTAAGAATTCACACTCAACTAATAAAAGGGTTAGGGTTAATTTCTTAACAGAAATTACATAAAATGAATTCTTACTAATGACTATTATCCTATTGAACCTTATCGCTTACCTGCAAACTATGACTTAATATTACTGACTGTCCTCACTTGGTAATCATTATGAGAGCAAATGAGAAAGAAAATGGCTTAAAATGTCTCCACAGTCCAATGAGCTGTGAAGTTCCCCAAACATCATTTCATTTACAAACAGAAATGTTCCTCAAATCACCTACAGGGAATGGTAGTGCACTGTACACTATTCACTATTTAGTCATTTAGTGCAGAAACGTATTTAGTCAAAGTTGCCTTAGCAAGGGAGAGAGTCTGATCTGAGAAGCCCATGAGCGACTCTTCCTGATAGCATCAGCCACTAGAACAGGTGAGGTTGGCAAACTCTGTAACCCATGGGCCTTACACTTGGGCTCCTCTCTAATCGTCATTCTAGAGCCATTCATCCCTGGCTTCCCAAATCTAGATGTTATCCCCCACTGTCCCAACTAGCTTGTGATTGGCCCAGATCATCATCAGCCCGATATCTACTTCAATGGCACTGAAACAGCTCAGCTGTCTCAACACCCTCCTACTGCTGGACCAATAACTGCCACTGCTCGTCTCCACAAAAGGTATGGGGAAGCATCTCAGGACGTGGGAAAGCGTTTATTTCCAACCCACGGCCTGCATGCTAGACCACATAGTCCACGGAACACCCCTGAATCACTCTAGTATCCTTGCAGGCGATGTGACAGCTCTCATGCGGATGTGAGAGTGTGAGTTCTTGCGAGTGTGTGACTATTTGAGTGAGTGTTTTAGAATTTGAAAGTGTGAGAACGGTTAACATAGAAACACAATCATTCAGTGAGTGAAGATTAAGCTGGCAATATAGTCCCCAGAAAAAGCGAAAATATCTAAGAGACCTCAATTAGGAATATGGGATTTTTGAGTACAAAAGCACCTGTATTGTCCTTTAAGTGCAATGTCGGTTTGTGGATTAGTGTCTTCTTCATGACCACTTCCTAAATATTCATGAATCATATTGGATCAGAAAGGAAATTAGCCGCCCTGAATGAATAAAATAAGGAGTCGGTTTTGGTTGTACCAATTCATCAGCATCAACATTAAAGTCAGAACAGTGAACACTTATGACAAATGGCAATTAATAGCACTTGAAGTGAAACATGGTTCAATTCATCTAGTGACATTCAGACGAGGCACAAAATAGGAGTTTTACTAATCCTAATTTAAACATCAGTTTTTTAAACTGTTCACGTCAGATTTTCTTTTACAATACTCTACAAGACTTTGCCGAAAGAACGAAGACTAACTCAATTAAATTAACATATATTAAATTCAATTCAATTTCATTCCATTCAATAGAGCTTCAATGAGACCTTCAATGGCATTACAATTAGTTTAGAAACACCATGCAATCAAAATACCTTGGTTAAAAGTCTGATCAATGAAGTCTGACCAATGTCGGTCAGAAAATATTCGAATAGAGTAAGAGGGTTAGGTTTATAATTATAATATAATCGTTCTTATCGAATAGTGCATAATAATACTATTATATATATATATATATATATATATACAATAATTCTCTTTGTTAATACTTAACTATATACTATAATAATAATTACGTAAGCATACTAGGAAATAATACTACTCTATCATCTACATAATTCAACTCAATATTTTATGTAATAATAATCATATCTATTAATAGGTTAAATTAATACTACTTTGATCTTCTATGAGGGCGACTGCCTTATCAGAGAGTACGGCTGGTATGACATTAAACACGGCCCCTGGGCAAGTGGGTCAAACTAAGTCTCTTTTTCTCTCACTCGCTTCCTCTCTGCTCCTCCTCCCTATCGGTCTCTAACCCCCTGCCCCCCATATACATCTCTTCTCTATCTCCCTCCCAGTCTCTCTCTGCGTCTACGCCCTCTCTCCGTCTCTCTCACTCTCTGCCTCTTTTCTTTTACCTCTCTCTCTCTCTCTCTCTCGCTCTCTCTCTCTCTCTCTCTCTCTCTCTCTCTCTCTCTCTCTCTCTCTCTCTCTCTCTCTAACTCTCTCTCTTTCTTTCTCTAACTTTGACTCTATCTCCCCCTATTCCTTTCCCTTTCTTCCCCATCTCCCTCAGTCTCCCTCTCCGTAAGTACTGGTTAAAATAGAATAAAATATAAAATAGACAATTGGGAACTTATACAAAATCGTTTTTTTTTTTAAGATGTTTAATCCTGTTTGTATGCATGTGTGTTGACATTTGCAACATAGAGAGCAACATCAATATTTTATAAATGCATACGTCTATTTTCTACCTTTATCTATGGCTCAACAAAGAGATGTGTGTCTTTAGGTGCTGGTTCATGCTAAACACTGTCAAGACTTGGAATGTTGGTCGTGGAATGGTTACAAAAGGGAATGGAATCCCATTTAACAAGAAGGCCCTCTCTCACGCTATCTGGTGTGTTTGTATCTGTTGTGTATCAATAGAATGAACAATGGTCTGTGGTTTAAATAAAGTCTTAACCATTGATGCTGTTTAAAGGTGGTTCATATAGTGTTGGATGACTATAGGGATGAGTATGGATTTAAAAAAATTGAATAGATGAGAAATAAGAAAAAATGTAATCGCTAATGCGACTACCTTGTCAAAATAAAAATGTTTAAAATAATGCAATGAAATATATTGTTCCTCGTTTTTATATATCTGAGCTGTGGCAGTATAGCATTAGCCACAGTGCAGCTAGCTAGATGCTTCTGTACAAACAGAAGAAACATGCAAAGACTTTGGGTGAAAACATATACTTGAGGAAATAAGTCATCAAACCAACGGTTACAAAAATATTGAAATCAAATCCCACGTTCGAAAATCTTCACAATAAGGACAGCCCGCCTGTCCTTATTGAACTTGAAATGAACGTGAAATGTACAGCAGCATATCGCTGTAAACTAAATAATAGTTGATAGATAGATGTTGAGTGGTTAGCTTGAAAAAAAGGGTTTTTTTAAGTTAGAGGGTAATATTGGATATTCAACAGATATTCACACTCCGATAACATCAATGTTTGTGTCCCGTGTGTCAGTCCCGTGTGACTATGTATATACCTGCCGAGGAGGCGGTCGGGCAGAAACACTCTCTAAACAGCCATTGTTTGGTCAGTATACATTGTCCAATAACAGAATAATAACTATTCGGTTATATTGTGGTCAATTCTACTTCCTGTCATTAGCAAGAGGTATAATACCACATGGACATTCAATGGTTGGTCTATGTTGGCAGATAATTCACAGTCTCCGTGTGACTTTAACACACACAGACACACACACAGACAAACACAAACATACACAACACACACACACACACACACACACACACACACACACACACACATGCACACACACACACACACACACACACACACACAGATCTATAAGTGCTTAGTAAACACCGTTCATGCAATGTTCTTTGTTGCCAGTGCATTCCTTTTAAGGATCAGGGAACCCCCATTGCTTTACAGTATAACACAGGATATGACATCACTTCTCCATAGGCCATCAGTTTGATAGAACATGGAGGTGTGAAGCTGTATGTTCACAAAATACTCTTCCTTTAAAAATATGTATCTGTCTGTGTAGATAGAGATATAGACAAATAGATGGAGGCGTAGATAGACGGACAGATAGTGTCAGTACCTTCCCGGCAGATGGACAGACGGGTAAGCAAACAGTCAGGTCAGTACCCTCCAGACAGACAGAGGGCAGGTAGACAGAATGGTAAACAGACAGACTGGTGGGTACCATCCAACAGACCGACAGGGATACAGTCAGACAGGCAGACAGTCAAGCAGGCAGTCAGACACACAGGTTGGTACCTTCCAGACAGACAGTTGGTCAGCGAGAAAGACAGCCAGAGAGATGGTCAGACAGAAGGTAAACAGACAGACAGATATTGGATGTACGTGTGGGTACCTTCCAAACATAAGATAATCAGAAAGACAGTCATGTGGACGGCCATGAGGGTACGTTCCAAACAGAAGGTAAACAGACTGACGACAGCTAGCTAAACAGACAGATGGGGGGTTACCATCCAGACAGCAGGGTGGACAGACAGACAGGTAAACAAAAAGACTGGTCAACAGAGAAAGCCTTCCAGACAGACAGACAGACAGACAGACAGTTAACAGACAGAAGAAGGGGTGCCTTCCAGACAGCATGTCTACAGACAGACAGACAGACAGACAGACAGACAGGTATCAGACAAACAGACAGACAGGTAACAGAAGGACAGACAGGTACCTTCCAGACAGCAGGTCCTCCAGAGGCCCGAGTGCGTCATCACCTCCTCGTTCTTCTTGCTGGTCTCGTTCTCGTTGGTGCTCTTGATCTTGCACACGCCGCGCGAGTAGAGCCAGTAGTCGGTTCCCACGGCGATGGTCATGAGGCTGAAGGCGGCGAAGGCCCCAACCGTGGTCAGGAGCATCTGGATCCCGCGGTCAAACACGCCCATGTTCCCGCATTCCACGAAAGGGGGACCCCCTTTCCTCTTCACGTACAGGAAGTAAATATTTGTGAGTTTCCGTCGCCACGCCAGCGCGGATGGAGGTGGGGGGGCCAAGGCAGGAGGAGGAGGAGGAGGAGGAAGGGAGGGAGGGAGGGGGGAGGGTGCCGAGAGGGCGGGGGAGGCCGGGGAGCTCGGGGGAAATCGTATGGTTGGTTTTCGGGCGGGGGGGTCGGCTCGGCGAGAAGAGGAAGAGGAAGAGGGAAGAGGAAGAGACAATGAGGGGGGGCTCGGGAAAGAGGTGGCTGCACGTGTGTGAGTTTGGTTGTGTGTGTGTGTGTGTGTGTGTGTGTGTGTGTGTGTGTGTGTGAGTGTGTGTGTGTGTGTGTGTGTGTGTGTGTGTGTGTGTGTGAGTGTGTGTGTGTGTGTGTGTGTGTGTGTGTTTATGTGGCCCTCAGGTTATGTGTTCAGAGCGGAGCGTGCCCAGGTGAGAGCCGGTCCAGCATGGAGCACAGATTGACTCCTCACGCTCTCCTCTAAGTCTTCCAGTGGCACAAGTTCCCGCCCCAGCTCTGGATCAGGCTGACCTAAAAAGGGGCTTTTCAACGGGTGTCACCAGAGACCTGGGAGCCAGACCTACTTTGGGACTCTAACTGGACCACATCTAGAACAGCGTGGCCTGACACAGCGAGTGGGTTCGCCGGGGTTGACTTCGGCTCTGTGTTTAAGTTGGGTTAGGAATGTAAAAAACAAAACAAAAAAGGAAACGTAGAAACGTTCACGGCTTCGGTTGCTAACGGTGGGAAATGTGGTATGTGATAACAATAATAACACAGTAGGCCAACCTGATGCTGCCGTGTCAGCCACGGCATGCACACACACACACACACCGCGATGTCTCACAGGCCCAAACTTTCTGTCATACCTACTTGTACATTGGCGGACACGCGCACATGCACTGAGGATGGAGATTGACTGGGGACCAGGAGTAGTGAGGAGGTGGTTCTAGCCTCCGTCTGGGAGACGTGGCGGCCTGATCTCTTAAAACGCCCAGAAGGCAACAGCGGACATCTCCAAACGATAATCAGCGTTAAACGACCTCCCTCGGAACTCAACGTGTCGATGTCAGTGAATGATGAAATCGTCTTGTATGCGTGCCGCTGTCCCTGTCGATAAGCGACGCTATTCCGGTGGGTCGGTGAGAGGCGAGAAGGAAGTCGGACAAGGGGTAGGGGGTTAGGGGGAATTGTCAAAACGAGGGTTTGCGAAAATAAACAAATAAACCAACCGTGAATCAAATAAGCAGATTGAAATGTTCCCTACCGATCAACGACGTACTGACGGCCAAATAACCAGCAGGCGACATCCTGCCATGTCTACCGAGAGAGAGAAAAAACACAAAAAAACCCAGAAAGCAGAAACGTTCAATCGCCTCCCCAAAAAAGAAACAATCAGCCCAATGGAAGGAGAGCGAGAGAGAAATAGGGGGGGGGGGGGGAGAGGAAAAAAGAAACGTGAAATCAAACTGCAGCCCGCTAATTTTTCTTTTTTCTAAAATTCTGATCCCCAGTTTCCATAAGTAGTCCCTAGTTGGCTCTGCAGCGGCGGAGCGGAGTGGCGGCTGAGCGGTGCGCCGGCGGAAGAGCGTGGCGGGAGGGACACATCCAGGCGGAGACGCCGAGCATCACTCGACATGAAGCCGGCCCGGAGGAGGAGGAGGGCTCGCCGTCCCTGAATCCGGGCGATCCGAAGCGACGCCGAGACCACCACGACCACCACCACCACCACCACCACGACCACCAGACCAGGAGCGATCACTGGACGGACCCTGCACACACCACCTCTGGGCCATCTAAAACCATCTAGCCTACACCGAGGATTCGTGATCGGAAGGCAACAGCGATGATGCGATGCCGGTCAACATGTTTTTTTTTTCTTTTTTTTTGGTCAGTTGATACAAAAATAAAGACAAGTCTCGTCCCCGACGTCAATCCTGGGTCTCGTGTTTTTTTACTCTCCTCGCAGAGCCCGAGATTCAAGTGGAGTGAGAGAGGAAGAGGTGGAGGGGGTGGATCGTGGTTAGAAGCAGAAGGAGAGAGAGAGAGAGAGAGAGAGAGAGAGAGAGAGAGAGAGAGAGAGGGGGTGAGAGAGGGCAAGATAGAGAGGAACAGAGAGAATCAGAGAGAGAGAGAGATGAAAAGAGAGGGAGAGATTGTGTGAGAGAGAGGGAGTTAGAGCAGAGGGAGAAAGAGAGACAGAGAGGGAGAGAGAGAGAGGGAGAGAGAGAGAGAGAGAGACAGAGAGAGAGAGAGAAGAAGAAGAGAGGGAGGAAGGGAGAGATAGAGGGAGAGAGAGGGAGGGAGAGAGAGAGGAAGAGAGGGAGGGAGAGAGAGAGGGAGAGAGATAGAGGGAGAGAGAGATCGCAGGCACAGCAGCACTTTACGCTGAAACATGCGGACACGGGTTGCTCTAAATTGCTTTGCGGGGGCCAAGACGTAGGACTGAACACGATTCTTTAGACTGCGAAGTACGCACGCACGCACACACACACACACACACACACACACACACACACACACACACACACACACACACACACACACACACACACAGACACACACACACGCACACACACACACACACACACACAAACACGCGCGCGCGCACACACACACACACACACAAACACATGCATTCACATTAACTTGGTAAAGGTTCTTTAACAAAACAAACACAAAGTCTTTGTTATTTTTATTTTTCCTTTCGTATTTTTCAGGGAAAGGCAAATCCAAACGACTTAACGTTTTGAAGAAAGATACATTGTTGTAGGCTACCTGGAGCCAATCTGCAAAGAACAAACACACACACACACACACACACACACACACACACACACACACACACGCACGCACACACACACACACACACACACACGCACACACACACACACACACACACAGCACCGTTTGCCTGTGCTGCATATCTTTCTACCGTGGTGCTGAAACGGACAGTTCCCAAGACCCACGGCATGCAGGGCAGCTGTTGCTTTTCTCACGCGATCGGCTGTGTATTACCCTGAAATAATACTGATTACATTAAACATAATCAGACAAACAAAACACTAAGGGGTTCGCGCTGACACACACATACACACACACACACACACACGTATACACAAACCCTGTAGTGATAATGACCAGGGGAAAAAAGTGGTCGACCACCTGTCGATCAACGGACTACTTCGGATTAAATGTTTAAAACTTGTATGTGTAAGTAAAGAGGGACTCAATGTTTTCGCTAACAGCGGCATTCTAAGCGATATTTTAAGTATTATCTGCAACACACCCACTTAGCTGCAAAATATACACACCAGCTGTCAGCTCCCAGATCCTACCTTGCTTGTGGTCAGTAGAATGTGTTAAGCCTATATGTATAATACAAAACCCAATGGTACGGGGCAGATACCTCATACCTCCAACCTCACTAATCGAGAGCCTGTGAAAGGCCCTGTTCACAAAGATATTAACCAAAAGCCTGATGGAGACAGCACAGAAAATAAGGAATAAAGTGTGTGTGTGTGAGAGAGAGAGAGAGAGAGAGAGAGAGAGAGAGAGAGAACACACTGCTAGTTTCTCCCCTCCATCTCTCTCCCTCATTCCCTCTCTCCTTCCATCTTATCCATCCCTGTGGAAAAGGAAAATACAATTACAATTGAGTTTTCCGATCGTTTACGAAACTACTACTATGTTATGTCATTTATTACTTTAAGAATCATCGTAACGTTAAGAAACATAAACAACAATAATGACAAAATAATAATAATGGGATAGTACTTTGAGCCCTGTACATTAACAAAAGATCAAAACTTTTCTTTAATTGTCGTTATTCTTTTGCATTCATTGAACTTCTAAAGAAGTTTTGTGTTGTTTTGAACTTTATATCCATACACATTTTTGCAATACATCTCCTGCCTGAGCATCACCAGACGACCCAAACAGTCTATTCTTCGCTTCTGTCTGCAAAATCTATCCCTCGGTTCGATTCAGCCATCAAATGTTTTTGTTTTCCAGCTAGTAAACATCTGTTACTGCTTGGCTGTCACTAAACACAGATGTTCTAAGGGAATGAAGAAGTGCTGAAGGCTGAACTCATGCTGAGGACAACTTCTGTCGACCAGGGAAATGGGACAGGCTTGCGATTGGTTTTCGTTTGCTTTTGGGCAAATGTGGAGGTTACAGCAAGGACTTTGTGCTATTCTCTGCCATATGCTAGACAGAGTCAAGGGAAATGTATTGGTAGAGCCCTTGATCACAGTTACGGTGTCAAAGCCAAGGGCTTCACAGGCAGCACATTATACGACGCCCCAAAACCCTTAAAGCCCTTTACTGGGCTTGGAGGAAAAACTCCCCAAATCCCAGAGAGAAGAAACCTTAAGATGCAACCCAGAAAAGGGATCACTCCTTCAAGGGATGGCTAGGAATGCAATGTTAGCCGTGAATGTGCAGATATATAGTGTTCGTGCAAACATTTTGTATGTTTCAGACAAGCATAGCAAGCAAGTTATACCCCACAAGGTGTAAGTGAGCTTGAGTGCAAAGGCACTTATCTTCTCACCTTACTTTCTGTGTTTGTTTTACTTAGACACTGTCAAAGTACACCCTCCCTCCCGCCCCCAACCTGTTTAGATGACCCCCACCCACCCTGTTTAGACCCCCCACACATTCCCCCGGGCTAGTGGACCCTGATTAGGATGCAGAGAAGCAAGGCTCTGCTGCAAATTGAAAATATATTGATTCACCTCATGCACAGTGGAGGAGTAGGCGAGAGAAACCCGGAGACAAGGGAGAGCGAGAGAGGGAAGAGGACGAGAGAGAGGGAAACTACAAAGTTGTGTGGATGTGTTGCATCTGAAATCCTCCCATGCTGTAGAAACACCAGCGCACACAGACATGCACATACACACACACACACATATGTGCACGCACACACACACACAGACACACACGCACATACACACACACACATACACAAACACACAAACACACACACGCATACACACACACACACACACACACACACACACACACACACGCACACACACATAAGGCACATTTGAATACACATATTAGAACACATTAGAACACACACCAGAACAGAACACACATTAGAACACATTGGAAACCATTAGAACACATTTAGAAAACTTACATTAGAACACATAGGAGCACATTAGAACACATTAGAACAGAACACATTTCATTAGAACACATTAGAACACATACATTGGTACACACACATTAGAACCCATTAGAGCACATTGTAGCACATTAGAACACACACATTTTTTTCTACTTTCTTCCTAAAATCCTAGGGGAGGTGAGGCACTGGTCACCATAGCAACAGGGTCAGGGCAGATACACTCGCAAACAAATGTTTGCATACCTATGTGTACGTGTATGTGTGTGCATACGTACGTGTGTGAGTCATGTGTATTTACGTGTGTGTGTGTATGTGTGTGTGTGTGTGTGTGTGTGTGTGTGTGTATGTGTGTCTGAGAGAGAGTCTGTGTGTGTGTGTGTGTGTGTGTATATGTGTGTTTGTGTATGTGTGTGTGTGTGTGTGTGTTTGTGTGTGTGTGCTGTCATGTCCAGCTGTGGTGTGGAGAGGCAGTGCGATGCGGATGAAACAGGACAGAGCCCAACACATACAGATGTGCTGATTACACAGTTTCCATGGGAACCATCCCCCCCTGCAGACACCCCTCTCTCTCTCTCTGTCTCTCGCCCCCTCTCTCTCTCTCTCTCTCTCTCTCTCTCTCTCTCTCTCTATGTCCCACTCTCTACTTCCCTTCATCTCCTCTCTCTCTATCTCCCTCTCTCCCACATTTTCAGTCTCTATCTCTCTCCTCCTCTCTCTCTGTCTCTCTCTCTCTGTCACTCGCCCCCTCTCTATATCACACTCTCTACCTCTCTCTCTTCTTCTCTCTCCCTCTCTTACCCGCTCTCTCTCTCTCCTCTCTCTCACTCTCTCTCTGTGACAGGCCTAGCTCGTCCATCTTGTCATGTCTTAATGTGCAGCCCTGCCACAGCTCAATCTATCTGCCTCTGAGTGCCTCTGTGGGTTTATGTGTGTGAGTGTGTGTGTTTGTGTGTGTGTCTGTGTGTGTGTGTTTTCGCGAGCATGCGTGCATGTGTGTATGCATGTGTGTGTGCATGTTTTAGTGTGTGCATGCGTGTGCCTGAGTTGGTGCGTGCATGCATGCATGCATGCATGTGTGCATTTGTGTGTAACTGTGTGCATGCGTGCATGTGTGTGTCTGCATGTGTGCGTGTGTGTGTGTATGTACATGCATGCATGTATGTGTGCGTGTGCCCGTGTAAGACATAGAGCCACTCTCTTTGATAACATCCACAGAATCCCTCACACACACACACACACACACACACGCACACACACACACACACACACAAACACACACACACACGCACACACACACACAAACACACATAACAACCCCACACACAGTCATATCGGTGTAATATTTACAACTGTAATTTTCGAATTGCCTATGCGCTTTTAAAGTTTGCTACTTATTCCTGTCTACGCTCTTAAGCAATTCACACATTTTTCATTATTTGTTTTACTGTTGTTTTTTAATCTGTATGAAATTCTTTGGAAACGCCCTCAATATATTCATACATATGGCAAAGAATGTCTACATTTTTGCAATGTGGCCTTTGTTGCCCTCTGGTGGAACGGAAGAAAATGTTCATGATAATGCTTTATATTATTAGACTTTTTCATCACGTTTATTATTGAATAGCCAGGGATTTATAAGCAATTGTCACACAAATAAATGTTACTGTAAAAAAAATCGTATTATTAAGTATTCGGTCACAAAGAGGTATTTTATGTTTTATGACGGTTTATGACGCTATGTCTGGTCCAACGTTTCACGACAATTTGAAACAGCTGCTTCTGTCCTTTACGGCAATTGTGCATGTTGACATCATTCTGTAAAACGACGGTCCTGCCTGGCTCACAAAGGTACATTCCACACACACATTGAGAGTGTTTATGTTACCTGCTGTTAAGTTATAATCGACTAATATTAGTTTCAAACGTCTGCAGAATATTTTGGCTAGAGTAAACTAGCAAGTAGTATTGCTATTTATTAACAAACTTTTAATAACAACATTTTTGAAAACAGTGAGGAAGCGTCTGAACGTTATGCATTTAAGTAGGCCTGCCCTATGAAGTGTACAGTAGGACTGACTGAGGTGTCGATAGTCTGTAGGTCTGCTTCGTCCGGGCGATGCGCTCTGGTCTCCCCGGCCTAAGAGGAACCTCGGTGTGCGTATCTCTGAGAACTCTCTGCTTGGTCAGTGCATGTGCTTATTGTCCATAGTCCTTTGTCTTCCCAACCATTTGAGACAATCTGATGTGTGTGTGTGTGTGTGTGTGTGTGTGTGTGTGTGTGTGTGTGTGTGTGTGTGTGTGTGTGTGTGTGTGTGTGTGTGCGTGCGTGTTTAATCTCCCTCACAACACCCTCAGTATTTTTCATCCACAACGAATTTTCCCAATTAAAATTAAAAATTACAGTGGCTTGAACGTTTAAAGTGGAAGAACGAGGTGTACTTTTCTATTTCTAATATTCAATTTATTGATTAACAATTTAGTTATCATATTTAACTCATTCAAGCTATTTTACAGACATCATTTGAGTGTTTTTTTAGTAATACCCCCTTGACCATGTCCACATCCCCAACCAAGGGTCCGGGCAGGCCTTCCCCCCGGTTGGGAATGACTCCACCAGGCCATACATATGTAGCGCTATAACTAACAGTGTCTCTCCGTCGCCGGCAGACAATACCACTGGGCGTGTTGATGTACCAGGTCCTGCGGACAGTGGGCCTGAGAGCGATTTCCATGGCATCCGAGACATACACGGCTGGCATGCACTCCGCAGCATTCGTCACCTGCCCCAACGACAAGGTGGCTAAGGACCTGGCCAGGTGAGGCCTGGGACGCCTGAGAGGCTCTTTGTTTCTCCAGAGTTATAGATGGTCTTTAGTTTTAGTTTTGAGATTATTCAGACAACATTCAATTGTGATGATGTATAATTACAGGTATTATTTAGCCAAGCTAAATAATACCTATAGCAGATCCAAGAGAATTGGAGTAGCTGTAAAAATGTAATGGTGCTGCTGAACAACCTAGCTGCTTAGAAAGAAATGGTGCAGAGAAGGCATAGTTGTTATCCTTATATCTTAATATTTTATATATATTTCAGTGAGCGGAAAATTATTTTTGTAATAAAAACAACATTATCTTATACTCATATTACTCTAATCGTTACACTAATAAACCCCAAATACATCAATTTTTTTAATGCCTGAAATTCTCTTCAAGGTTTGCATTAACACATTAGTATTTGCTGTTTACCTTGTGAACATAAGCGTTGGGTGTGTTTGCTGATGTCATTCTGTGCCTCTGTCCTCCACACAGGGGCATCGTGGAGAAGAAACTAGCTGCCTGTGTCAACATCATCCCGGCCATCACATCTGTGTAAGTGTGAAGCCTCCGTTGCTGTGGATACAAGAGCATGATAGGCTCGGTCGGTTACTCTCTGCGTTCCACTGTGGCTTTTGTGATCGATTTGACTGACTGGAAGTTTTATGCTTTTGTCCCTACTGATATGCTAATCCTGTAGATTTTTGGGTTGTTTTGTCATCCCTTGGATTCTCCACAATTCCCCCAAAGAACTACAAATGTAATGGTGTAAATCTTTTATTTGTACATTGTGTGAATTAATACTTTCTAAATTGTGTTAATATATATTTTTTATATTTATTGATATACAGAAAGTACTAAGGGAAGGAGGGGAGTTTGCAATGGGTTGGAACTGTTATTATGCACAATTACCATTGTGTCTATATTTGCCTCTCTCTCACAGGTATGAGTGGCAGGGCAAGATACAGGAGGACAGCGAGGTGCTCCTGGTTAGTGAGAAGTTGTTGTACTCCTAGTTTCACTACTAGCTCTACCACAAGTTGTAGTACTCTGTACTTCAAATTAGAGTTTCTGTATTTCCATTGTATTCTTTTGTAAATATGTTGGAAATGTAGCCCGGGACACCCCAAAGAGGGTGTCCTAATTCCATTTAATAAATTATTAAGGATAAAGGTCCCGTATTATACCACCAGGTGTGAATGTGATTAGCCATTACAAGCTGTTTTGAAAATCTATCTCTAGCTGGACACACCCACTTGTGATGTCAGAAGAGGCCGATTTTCCAAGCGGCTTGTAACGCCTAATCACACTCACACCTGTTGGTGTAATATGAGACCTTTAACTTTGTATGAAGGTTGTTGATGTACTCAACATTTCAAATGAAGGTCTCTTTTGGTCCAGAATATATGTGTCCTTTTAAAAAGTACTTTTGCTGATGTGTGTTTTAGATGATAAAAACAAGAAGTTCCAAGGTGCCTGATCTCACCGAATACGTCCGGTAAGTTCTATTCCCTGTATACATAAATATAAATCATTTACTTTTCAAGAAACCGAAAGCAGTGGGGAATATCACATATCCCTACCAGTGTGTAGCAACTACCTGGTTGATGCCCTTTTGCGTCAATTTCGTCTTACTTTTAAAAGTCTAGTGCATGCATTAATGGGAGTGGGAATAAAACCCCTAACCCTGCCAGTGTTGAACTAGTTTGCCAGTGGGACTAGACTCTAGACTGTTTGTGTGTGTGTGTGTTTGTATAATTGTTTTTGTGTGTGTGTGTTCCAGAGCGAACCACCCCTATGAGGTGGCGGAAGTGATCAGCCTACCAATAGAGCAGGGCAACCCACCCTACCTGAAGTGGATCCGGGACGTTGTGCCGGAATAATGTGCATGAGTTCCCATGGAAACCATGGACTGATAAATGAAGGAGCCCCGGAAATGACATCACAACAAACATCGACCGGTATCTGTTTTCAGACGTTGGATTGGGACTGTGGATCACATGTAATTTTCTTCATTTCTGTTACCTCCATGTTTCCTTTTGAACTGTAGGGGGCAACATTGGTTTATCAGATTTATTTGCACAATAAAAATGCCCCGCTGGTTTTTTCATTACGTGTAAGACAGATCATTTTACACCAACAAGGGTGGATATGTGATATCTGTTGCCCCTGCTGAGCATCACTTGACAAGGCCTACAGAACAGCAAACACACATAGCCAGTTTGGCCTTGTACTGGAACAGTTATGTCTTCATACAAAATAGTTTACCACACTAGCTGCGTTTCCATCCCCCTGATTTTATGCAAATTTTGAAGTGTCGAATCAGTAAACGGTGATGGAAACACCAAAATTCGCAAACAAATCCTCTAATTCGCAAAAAAATGTATATGCTCGCTTGAGGTGGTTTTCGAGAAATGCGAAAGAGAGTAAATGCGCTAAATGGGAGATGGAAACACACTTTTCGAAACAGCCGTGACATAGCGAACATTGAACACAGGACTGACAACGTCCTTCCGATTTCCGCATAACGACCGGCCATAGCAACCCTGCGGACATCAACTTGTAGCGTCAATATATATATATATATTTTAAGCGTTTGTATACATAGACGTCCTATATCATATATATATGATATAGGACGTCTATGTTTGCATGTCCTTTAATAATACCGTGTCCATTAATCCCTGATATATGGACACCTAAGTAATTTCAGTCAAATTGTCTGTTCAGCCTTCAAAACGAGAGCTGGTACATTGTGGAAAATGCATTAAACTGTAATCAGACAACGCGGTTATATGCTAGAGACCCTGGAGTATCTGTGGTATAAAGGCTGCGACGAATTTCGAATTATAAATATGTACAATGTATCCTTTAAATACGTCCATGGAACAGATGACCAATGTGAATAATAGATACGTGTAGACCGCTGAAAAGGTAAAAATTTTCCTTGCTGTCATCGAAGAAAAAAACATTAGGGGAGACCGGGGATAGTTGTAACACGGGGTGAGTGTAACGCCACCAATTCCACCAATCAGGGATAAGATATGAGCCATGTGACAGTTTCAAGTCTCCTCCTTCCTTTACGATCACTCAAGGAAATGTTCCACTACTTGGCGCCATTTTTCCAGGAGTTACAAGAGAAATCCAAATTTTATGGTAAGAAAGTGTTACCATATGTTTTTTTACTAGAAAAAAAATGTTTTTTTTTCTAGTACTTTTACCGTTGTAGATAAAGTTGTACGAGTTATATCAGGTCAAACTATAGTTTCTCTAGTAAAGAATGGTGTATCTCTCCCTTGCTAATGTCAAAGCACCATGCCAATACAGCTAGTTTAGCAATGGATGACAGGGCGGGGTAGGTTGTACACATGTTTTGTATCCCCTTACATATAAAGTTGTTACCAGAGAAGATGTTGAAGATGTGGCCCTGTTCTCAAAAAACAACAACTGCTCAGCTCTCTCTCAAGAGACACAAATACACACACACAAAGTATAAACGTTATTCTTTATATATTTTGTTCATAACATTAATATGGTCTTTATTCTCTATGTGAGGAATGGATTGTGTGTTATACGATTCTATTTTTTCTGTATACCTACAGTAACTGGATGTAGCCTACCATTTTTCATATAGGCATAGGCTATAGATGGCATCCAGCCTGGATTTTGCCAGGCTGGCTTTTGTATCACACACCTGCACACACATGCAGACCCACACACACACAGACACACACGCGCACATACACACACAGGATGCATATGTCTTCATTTACAATACAGTTTAAGAATACTTTGTTTGGTGAATCTATTTTCAAATCCTGTTGTTTATACTTATCATTAAATCGGCATATCAAATGGAGTCCCATTGTTTTTTTTTTGCATTTTGTCTACCTGTTACAATCTACCCCGTTAGTGGGGAAGGTTTTAACAAAGGTATACATTGTATTTGTCATAATCTCACAAATTCCGTGATACAGTTGAGGAGATTTAAGTGTTTGCCACTTGTTGTAGACAAATGTGTGTACTTTGCCTAAAAGGTCCAGAACTGTAGCTTCAAAAAAAATGTAGTTTGAGGTGCTGAAGAAAAATGTGTTACAACCGTACCCGGTCTCCCCTACAGCTATTTTTGATGGAAAACAACGCAATTCCACTATACATCAGGACCTAAGAGAGGCTGTTATCAAAAGGATACGACAAGCCCTGGAATGTGTGTAGTTTTCCGCTCCAACCACTTGATGGAAACGCACCTAAATCGAATTTCTTTTTTGCGAACTTTCTAAATATTCGCTTCACCTTTTAGATGGAAACATGACTAGTGACATATTGACCCAAACAATAACAAAATACGATTTTAGAATTTTATAGTTATAAGACTGAATTAGCTTAAGTTAGTGCGAGTGACAATCATTGTGGTTTCACCTTTTTTTTAACCTGAGAAGACACTTAATCAAAACAAAAACTTTCTTAAAACATAAAAATAAATATAGAAATGTGTCTAACTAACCAGCCTAGCAAACAATGATCATCTTTGCAGCTTTAGAACAAAATAATTAAATATGAATTAGGTTTGGTCATATTGTTATGATATTTTCAGGTGTTAACTACAGGATATTTTCCATCTGCCTTCCAAGACCGAAGTCACCACTCTGGACCCACTAGCTAGCCCTAGCTCGTCCATCTTATCATGTCTTAATGTGCAGCCCTGCCACAGCTCAATCTATCTGCCTCTGAGTGCCTCTGTGTGTTTATGTGTGTGAGTGTGTGTGTTTGTGTGTGTGTCTGTGTGTGTGTGTTTTCGCGAGCATGGGTGCATGTGTGTATGCATGCGTGTGCCTGAGTTGGTGCGTGTCCCTGTAGTTTCTTGTTTTCCATTGTACAATTTACAATCAAACATAACTGATCCCACCCTGGAAGAGCACTACTCTATTCTAGTGCTTCCTAACCTTTTTGCCCAACTTCTTACATTTAGGACTCAATCAGCAGTTTGTTTGTCTATTCGGGATCTGTGTGAGACCATTCAAACCTATTAAATTATCTGTTTTCTTAGGCCAGTGGTTCGGTAAGCAATTTTTTTAATAATGAACCCCCTCAAAGATATTTTTCAGCCATGTACCCCTTTGATCAGTACAAAACGTATTGGGTAAGGAAACAATTAATGAGGCTTTTCCCATCCCTTCTTAAAAAAATGTCTTTTAGACATTTCGTGGAACCATCTGCAATCCTTCAAAGTACCCCTGTTTCACTGTTTTCCCACTGCCGTAGGCCATAAGTCTGCATTCTACCTCGACCCCACGTGCATTTTAGACAACGCAACCCCAGGTGGCATCCCAATCCCAAACTATCAGCAGCAGATATGCTGTAAGTCTTGCGGTCCCAGAGAGTTCTTAGAACACGTTCACCTCTCAGTGAGCAGGACTAAAACATGTCATTGATTATGGATTATTTCATCACAGATAGCTGACCTCCAGCATTGCACTCTGGTTCACGGTGTCCTGCAGAGTTGAGCTGTTGATCTGACCTCTATTACCCAGAGTGCACCATGCCTCCGTGGGCCCCAGCGCCAGCCCTTCCCCTTGTCTAAGTGTCTGTCTAGATGCCGATGTGGGGTCACACTTGACCTCAAGGGACCCCTCTGATCTAGATTTCCCCACTCCTGCACCCTCCTTACTCTTCCTTACAGCCGTGCACTCCCCACTTGGCCCTGCACCAGCATCATCATCATCATCCTCCTCCCTGTTCTTCTCCTCCTTCTCCTCCTCCTCTTTCTCCTCCTCAGGGCAGCCATGCACCACCTCGGTCCCCACTTGGTTTCCATTTGGCTGGGGCCGCGCAATGCCACCCCACTCCCCCGTGGGGCGCCGTAGCTCCACGTCCCCCGCCGCCACCCTCTCACCCTGGTTCTCCACCCGACGTGAGCTGCGGCACAGCGCCTTGCGGAAGCCGCGCTTGAAGTTGTCGGACAGGAAGCCGTACAGGATCGGGTTGGCGCAGCTGTTGGCGTAGGACAGCACCACCACGAAGAAGTAGAGACCCCGGAAATCCCCCGGCAAGACCACCAGCAGGTTGACGATGTTGAGGACGTAGAAGGGCAGCCAGCACAGCACGAACACTGCCACCACCACCACCACCATGCGTGTGATCTTACGCTCCGACTTCCTGCGCCGGGAGGAAGTGACGCGCACCCGCTTACCGGAGCTCCGCACCTTTTTTAGAAAGAGACATGCAGCTGAGATTAGCTCTGTAAAATGCATTACTATTTTACCATGTCATTTACCCGATGTTTTTATCTCATTACGCAGTTTGTAGGGGCTGTCAGGCGAACACATGTTTAGTCTTGGGGATTCAACATTAGAAAGCAGGGAAAACCACTTCCAGCCTCTACATGGTCTAGGCCCAAAATATTTAACTGATATGCTTCCACTACATAAGCCTTCTTTATATTATCCCCAGAGTAAACAGGAAACATGGGAAAGCAGGATTTAGTTACTATGCATCAAATAGCTGGAATAAACTCCCTGAGGATTTAAGACTTGCCCCAACTCCTGACTACCTTTAAAACAAGACTGAAGACTTTTATGTTTGCTTTAGCTTTCTGCTAAATCTTAAATACATTGCACTTTCTAATAAAGCTTTTTTAACTTTGCCTTTATTTTCTATTTTATTACTAAAATGCCTTTTGAACTTTCCCTTTATTTTCTATTTTTACCAGAAAGATACATGATCTGATACCAGAGAGAAAGGATAAGGGTTTGAGACCCAAGTTCTGTCTGGGTAAGAGTCGTACAATCTGGCTTGGAGTCCAAGAGAAAGGACCAAGTTCCTTTAGGTCGGGTTGGAGTCCCAGAGAAATGCTGGAGTTCTGTCTGGGTTAGAGTCCCGACGTCTGTCTGGGTTGGAGTCCCAGAATAAGGCCTTTGGTTCATGGTTAGAGTCCCGACGTGTGTCTGGGTAAGAGTCCTAGAATCTGGGTTAGAGTCCTAGAATAGAAATTGACTAGAATCCGGGTTGGAGTCCCAGAGAAAGGACCAAGTTCCTTTAGGTCGGCTTGGAGTCCCGACGTGGGTACCAGAGAGACTTGATCGGATCTTAAATACATTGCACTTTCTAAAATGCTGATCTATTTTACTCATTTCTTTGCATATGTTTTCTTTTACTTATCTATTATTTTATTTTATTGTATGACAATGTTTATATATGAAGCCCTTGTGTATGAAAAGTGCTATATAAATAAAGTTGCCTTGCCTAGCGTTGTGACATGTCGCTCAAAAATATGGAGATTAAGGAGTTTAGAAATAGTGTTAATGATATTGTTTGTTTTCAAATCCAGGAAATGTGTACTCCTACACAGAGAAGACATGGTAGCCAATACACAAAACAAAACGGACGGGAGAAAAACTTAAAAAACATAACAGCTGTCTCTCTCATCTCTTCCCTTGAGTGCACAAAGCAAGAAACACATGGGCACGAGGGGTTCTCTGATCTCAATTATGAAGCACTGGTTGTGCTAGATGCCCTAACCCCACACCTGCTCCTTAAAGATGCTGTAGAGCTATCATTTGAGTGTAATTTGTTGGAAAAAGCATTGCCATCTGTCAGCTCTCAGTGAGTGAAATACGCTGTGAGAATACCTCATTTGAGGTCACCAGGTGCCAGCCCGTCTATGAGACCATTTCAACTTTAGACTTTGTGATTGGTTCAGGGTATCCAACATGGTTGTCAATCACTTCTTAATGGTGGAGAAGTGTGCTCTCTCTTTAACAATCTTAGATGTAGACCTACAGCAGCATTTATGACAGCTTACACAATAACCTGGAAGTCGTTTCGAGAGGAAAAAACCTCTGCTACAAAAAACAACGCCGTTACCTTGACGACGATGAGCAGGTAGCACAGGCATATGACCAGCAGGGGGCAGAGGAACCCCACGGTGGACGTGTAGACGATGAACGAGGCCTTCCACACCTCGGCTGGTTCCGGCCATACGATGCTGCAGTTGCCGTCGTCCTCCAGCACGTCTGCGAAGGCCACCACGGGCAGCACCACCACGAAGGACATGGCCCACACCGTGCCGTTCACTGTGCGGGCCACCCGTGGCCTGCGCCAGCCCGCCGAGCGGATGGGGTGCACCACAGCCAGGTAGCGGTCGATGGACATCACCGTCAGGCAGAAGATGCTGGTAAACTGGTTGATGGCGTCCACCGTCATCACCACGCGGCACACCAGCTTGCCAAAGGGCCAGGAAAGCAGGGCGTTCTGGGCCGCCAGGAAGGGCAGCCCCAGCATGAAGAGCTCGTCGGCGATGGCCAGGTTGAGGATGTAGATGTTGGTGACCGACTCGGTGCGCGTGTAGCGCAGCACCACGTAGATGACCAGCGTGTTGCCCACCAGGCCCACGGCGCACACCGCCGCATAGATGACGGGGATGATGATGGCCGCCACGGTGGGGAGGAACCCGGGCGGGTCGGGGGACGTCTCACTGTCCTCCAGGCCCGGCTGGGTCCAGTTCCAGCAGGTGGTGTTGGGTAGGGCGGAGCCGTCCGGCCGGGGCGGTGCTGCGGAGGAGGGGAGGAGGGATGGGGAGAGGGACGCAATGGATCCAGCCCCCCAGCAGCCAGCTGTGGCCTGCTGGGGGGAGAGGGAGGAGGCCGGGCCGGCCTGGATCAGCTCCATAGGGGGGATGGAGGACGGAGTAGAACACCTAGGAGAGCCTCGCCATCAGACCTGTCATTAGGTACACATACGTTGGATTTAAAGGAAAAACAAATACTACAACAACTCATTTGAGATAAAAAGCTATGAATTGCGTTGATCCTTGCCTCCATCTCAATTTAAATGCACAAAGTTTTCAAAACACAGGATAAATTGTAAATATAGACTCAAATTACCCTCTACAGGTCCCATGCTACTGGTAGTTTTGGGTTCCCAGGGAAGGGGAGTCAAACATTCTGGTTGTAGCAAGAGTAGAGTTTAGTTTCTCTGCCCAAGCCCGGGGCCGATATTTCCCATCACTATCCTCGGCCGGGTCGGGCCGGGCCTTTGATCGAGCGTTTGTGTTGTTGTTGTTGTTGTTGTTGTTGTTGTTGTTGTTTTTAAATCATGGTTTTATTGGCCTTATCTGAGGAGAAATCTATTCCATAATCAGAAATATTATAGGCCTTTATTACATGGGTCTTCTCAATCCGTGGAACGCACCGTTCACTTGCATGTGCTCTTCACATCTTCCGGCTGTGAATTATATTTGATAATTCACCGTTGCTAAGTATAATCATGAGTATAATTGACCGCTGTCAAGGAAAACAAAGGACTTTAGCCTCTAATGACATCTTTGGTATCGCTCCGTAAATAGTCCGGTAACTTGTCAACCCCAGCGCCTTCGGTTGCTAAATGACGTCAACGTCTTTGGCGGACTATTTCTCTGCTGATCAACACTACGAATGTTGGTAACAAATTTATTGTAAAAAGACACACCATGTGAAGTTATTTTTTAGTTTTGGCAAGTAGCCGTGTAATAAGCGGGATAATGTATAGAACGTTGCCGGTCATTATCGAAAATAAACCCCTTCAGGGCGAAGCAAGACACCTCCGCACCACCTGCGCGTCGGTGTCCTGTTCGATAATGACCAGCGTTCTATACATTATCCCTTACAAATATATTTAGCAGAGTAGGCCTAAGTAACAAATGTGTACAAAGTTACACATGTATTAAAAAAATTGTCGGGTTGAAATCGGGCTCAGGCTCTTAATTACACTTAATGTGTCGGGCCAGGCCGGGCTCGGACAGAACGTGCACAGGCTCGGGCCGGGTCGGGCTCTTGGCCTGATCTATGAAAGATATGCCGTATTGAAAGAGAGAAATATTGATGTTTTATGGCACAGCAATGACTCCTTAATGAGAAAGACTTGGTTGTGGTGAACAACCGAGCACTCTCAAATGAAGGAAACGTAAGGGGGAAAGATGAAAGTTATTAAACCGTATGAGTGTACAAAGTACATGAGTTATTTACCAAGCCACTAACTTAATAGTGTAGGAACAAAATGGCTGCTTTATTAGGAGTGAGCGTGTTGACCTATAGTTAGAACACAGAGCGTGCTCTCAACAGCCTGGTCCGTCGTTAAGCCGCCATGAAGCTGAATTAGAGATACACAAAGATGCCACCACTTAATCTTCGGTATGTGGGTCTGAGTAGACACAGCAAGGGGGAATGAAGGATGGTAGAAAACTGGAAGAAATAAGGAGAAAGTAATCGAATATGGCTTTGTCTGCCACAGGTCATTAACCAAGACATCTTTGAGCAAAAAAACATAAATTGTCATTTGACCAACAAATATGAAAACATCATATTCATTATGTATCCAATGATCCAATTTATATTATTAAAGTGTACTCCTATATAAAAGATAACTATATAGATAATATATTAACATGGAAAGGAATATACGTGATATAAGGCAGGATAGATATTATTCATATTGTTTCAACTCCGACACCGATAGCCTCTTGGTTGGTTGCTCCTGCAGCCTCTCCATCAAACTGATTGTCTCATTTCCGAGGCGTAGCAGCTTAAGCAGGAGTGTGTACGCCCGCTGGAGTGTCCTCATGCAAACACAACCTCCGTCGGCATGAGCACATATAGGCTCAATCTGTTTACCAGCTTCTCCAGCCCTGACCGGTCGGTGATCCTGAAGGATATTGACAGATTAAGTAAATAAGGTCAGAATTAGCGGATAAAATAGGTGGCTGGAATCTTCGTGTATTATGTATTTTGTTTCTCAACATGTTCATAATTTATTTCTCTAATAATTCAATAAGTATAAATAGCTCATTGAGTCATTCAGATTATTAAATTCAGTTGAAAATGTTCAGGATCTAATTGCAGTTGCTCTGCCATCTTTGAAGGGTTCCAGACCGTCTGGACAAGGAGCGACCCTGGAATCATTATCATTCATATTATATTAACATTCACTTTGCACCTTATATTTGTAGTACGTACTGTATGTTTGTTGACTTGCACTAGTTATGTATACTTTCTGTAATTAGCTGCTGTAACCTCTGCATTTCCGACGTCACAGGATTATTAAAGTATGTTAAACAGCAAGGTCTATTTCTATGCTGACGATACAAAGAAAATCTGTTTGAAAAAAGCAATCATAGGTTTGCTTGCAAAAACCTCTCCGGAGGCAATTGAGATCCAATGTACTCTGAACAAAAGAGAGTGATCGTGAACACTAATAAAACATCTGGGTAGAAGTGGTTGGAGTGGCGACGTCTCAGCGGAGCAAAAACAAACAAAAAAACAAGCAATTAGGTCCAAACGGCAGGGCACCGCAGTAATCCCAACTGTGTATATAATAAACAGAGACTCTGGAGGGCTGTGGAGGGGCTAGAGTGGAACAACACCGCACTCTGGTTAACATCTTGAAAACACTGCAGGTGATGATCTGTAATTTGCTGTTGTTCTGGGAATAATGCCTGGAAACAGACTGTCAGGCTTCAAGTGTTTTGGATGCACTCTAGGTATGTTTGTGTGTCTGTGTGGGTGTGTGTCTGGGTGTATGTGTTTGTTTGATTGTGCATGCATGTGTATGAGTGTATGTGTGTGTGTGTGACAACCTGGTTTTTCGGGAACGTCCTTGGTTCAAGCTGGGTGTCTAGTGTCCCAAGAATTATCAGCAATAAAAAATATTAGGGTTTTTTTCGTATTTACTACAGAGTGGAGGAACTGGGAGACCCATGTTAGTGACCAGACACTCTGTATCAGTGATGGCTGATGACATATAGAACAAATATTTGAACTAAGACATATATGCCTCTAAATATTCCTTACAAGCGCAAGTAAATACGTGTGTTTGGGGTGTGAAACTCACCAAGCAGCAAGTGATTTACCAGCTAAGAGATAAGTCAATGTGGAATCTGTAGGGTTGCCATAATGTGCCCACACATGTGGCCACCATACAGTTCCCACATTAACTTATCTCTATACCATCTGTGATACTACCTGTTGGTAGGGAGGGGGGCTCTGTGTTCTCTGCGGTTGCAAGAGCTGGGCCGAGGATTATGCAGTTAATACTCACATCACAAATGGGTGGGCAGGAGTCTTCCCAAACTTCCCCATGACCTGTGTGTGTGTGTGTGTGTGTGTGTGTGTGTGTGTATGTGTGTGTGTGTGTGTGTGTGTGCGTGTGTGTGTGTGTGTGTGTGGGGGGGGGTATTTGCACATATATATTTACTCCTTGATGTTTGTTTTCTCCTTGAGGGTGTTCTTGTGTGAGAGCATGATTGTGTGTATGTGTGTGTGTGTGTGTGTGTAAGAGCATGATTGGGTGTATGTGTGTGTACGTCGCCATGATTGTTGGTGTGTTTGGATTATGAATGTGTGTCTGTGTTAGCATGATTGTTTTTGTGTGTGTGTGTCTCGGCATGATTATGGGTGTGTTTGTGATTATGATTCTGTGTGTGTGTGTGTGTGTGTGTGTGTGTTAGCATGATTGTGTGTGTATGTGTGTGTGTGTTTGTGAGCATGAAAGTGTGTCTGTGAGTGTGTGTGTGTGTGTGTGTGAACATGATAGTGTGTGTTAATGTGTGTGCATCCTGCCCTATTTTTTCACTGAGATACCCGACAGATTCCACCTCAAGACAAAAGACCTCCCCCCCCCCCCCCCCCACACACACACTCCTGACAAGCAAGCGCCAATCTCCCGCCACACTCCATCAGCCCTTTTGTCTGCTGCTGTGCTGGGCCTTTATCCCAGGGAGGGCTGGTGACGGGTGGGGGAGCGTGGTCACGGAGATACGGGGTTCTGGATGTGTCCAACAAGAGATGGCTGAGTGGTGTCCCCCTCCCAACCTCCTCACCCTCCTTCTCTGCTCTGATTACTCTGACATTCAGTTTAAGGCACCATTGTGTGTGTGTGTGTGTGTGTGTGTGTGTGTGTGTGTGTGTGTGTGTGTGTGTGTGCGTGCGTGTGTGTGTGTGTGTGCGTGCGTGTGTGTGCACGTGTGTGTATATACCTATAGGTAAGCACACAAAGCCCCCCCCCCACCCATCCTCGTCCCTGGGGCTTCACTTCGTTATTGATCAAGCGACACGATCCATACATCTATCATTTTGAAGTCTTGATAGGAGCACAGGGTCATATTGGCTCCGGTTAAATATGTAAAGCCTCTAATGAATTCATGCTGTAAGGGTTGAGAGGGTGAATTAGTTCATGCTGTATCATTTGTGACATTAATTAATTCATGCTGTATCATTTGTGATGGTGAATTAATTCATGCTCAGAAAACAGATTTCATGAAAGCATGGATACGTTTGACTCCCAGAAATGTACAGCCAGAGTCAAGAGGTCAAGAGTTCAAGAGTTAACAGTGATAGGGTTTGATTTCTAGAGTTCTACAGTAGGGGTTTAGAGTTCTACAGTTCTTTCCAGAGTTCAGGATTTCCAAAGCTGGGGATTTACAGTTTGGAGTTTTGGGATTCTCCGTCAGATGGGGTTTATAATGAAAGTGGTCAGGAGAAAGGAACAAACGCACAGAGTACATGTGAGCGCATTGTGAATGACTTTGCCATAAAGGTGTGAACCTAATCAAAGCAGCTGAAAGCCTGGAATTTTAACAAGGTCACACACACACACACACACACCCACAAACGCCCTCACACACCCGCACACAGACATGCATGTCCACACACCCACCCACACACTCATAAGCACACACTCCGACACAGCATGCAGCACTATGGTGCACCGATCGCTTAATCAAAACAAATTTGTTTAATTACGTCCCAAATTTCCCAGATGAACAAATAATGACACATACACACTCATTAGCTTCCCACAATGCACTGCTTGACGCACAATTAATATTAAAAGGCCCCCACTCTTCTGCCACACAGAGAGCAATTGCGGTGTATCGGTGTGTGTTTGTGTGTTTGTGTGTGGGTGTCTGTAATTGTGTGAAAGCAGGTGCGTTCAGGGTGGACTGGGAGGGGGTGGGGGGCTTTGGTTGAAAGCTCAATTAGTATAAATTCAAGTATGAAGGAGGGAGGGACTGGGAGAAGAAGGAAGAAGGGAGGGAGAGATGAATTAAACAACTTTTATTTATTTATAAATACATTTATTTATTTATTTTCTCTCTCGCTCTCTAGCGCACCCCCCCCCCAAAAAAAAACACACACACACACACACACACACACACACACACACACACACACACACCCACACACACACACACACACACACAAACAAACACACAATTAACGGGAACGCAATCAAGAAAAAAAGGCGGACAATTGGATTTACATCATGGTTGTGCAAAACACAATGTTACGCCACATATTTCTTTTCACTATATAACCGTTGTTATATAGTGTATATATTGTTAAATACATAATGTGGTTGCTACAACGCTATATCACAATGGGATAACCTAAAGGCCAATCAAGCTACGGAGATTCAATTCAATCAAATAAAAACAACACTTACCCCTCTCTCCAAATATGTTTGCGGCACGTTCGCTTTCCATACGAAGAAAATCCTAGAAGTCTTCTGCTTGTTTTCAGAATTGAAAGGCTGCCGTCTAAATATGGTGGACCTATTTGTGCGGCTGGGTCGGAGCGCAGCCCGGCACATTTCACGCGCCCAGATCGCATTTATAGCCTTCCATCCTCCCTGAGCGCGCACTTGACAAGATAGGGAACGCGCTTTGGTGGCCAACAGAGCAAAGGCTACCCGCTTCTCAGGAGGCGAATTAATGAAGCAACGATTAACATTGTCCCTGATCGACCCATCGTGTTTCTTTAACTCTTCAACCTTTACGGACTAAATGTATTAATGACTTTTTTGATGGGCGTGGTCGAAAACTCTTGCCGCATTGGCAAAATGGAATATTGCTCCGAAGCGCCACACACGCACACACACACACACGCACACACACACACACACACACACACACACACACACACACACGCACACACACACGCACGCACAAACAAACAAACACACAAACGCACAATTGCACAAGCACACAAGCACATTCTAAGTTATATTATTTGGATATCAAAGGGCTCGTTTATTCCCAGTTGTAGTACGTTATTTGCAGGTCTGGCCGCTGTCAGCGATGTCAGATGTCATGGTGGATGGGTAGATGGGTGGACTGCAAGTCAAAGCATAAGGAATTCCTACAGATGTCTTGAGAGTCCTAAAGTGCCACTCAGTCCGAGAGAGAGAACACACACGGAAGAGTGGGACACAGGAAAAGAGAAAATGAAAAAGAAAGTGTTTACTCCACCATGACCCCAAGACACACCAGCAGAAGGAGATCAAAGAGGTATGAGAGAGGCTGTTAGAGGAACACATATGCAGCCCTTCAGGTCTTTGATCTTGTCTGCCAATGAAATATCGAATCAACATTCAAATCAAACTAGTTTGTCGGTTTTCCCCCTGTTGGCCGCATGGCAGTCTTGTAAATGTCTGTGGGGACATACAGAAATTGAAGGTTAGCTGTTGATGAGCCATTATGAAGCCATTTCCATACAGATAGTGTTGATCCATGTTGATCGATTGCCGTTATGAAAATAGATCTCAATCTACATGTACATCGATAAATATATATAATAATTAAATTGAACATTAATAATCAAATAATAAATAAATCAACAAAAGCTGTTTTTTGTTCAATGGAAAAATGAGTCATCACTCATTACTTACGATACATGTCTCTCTCTCTTCAACATCTGTCTCGCTCATCTCTCTCCCATCTCCCCTATCTCTCGCTCTCTCTCTCTGTCTCTCTCCCTCCCCTTTCTGTCTCTCTCTCTCTCTCTCTCTCTCTCTCTCTCTCTCTCTCTCTCTCTCAAAGCACTTAATTCACTGAATTCCCAGAGGACAATTACAACTTCCATTTACAGATAAAGACACCATTAGAATGATCCTGTTTTTCCTTTAGCATCATGCTTGTTTTCAAAACACACCATCCAATGAATGGCACTAACTTAGAGGAGCTCCTTATTTAGCTCTAGGCATGAAGGGGACTGGCCATTGAAATACATGTCAAGATCTACCCAAACGTGAGATCACACGTGATGGTAAAACAAGAGGAAGTTTGCCATGTTCACCTTTAAGAACATACATATATTTGTCATCCAAATATTGGCACAGAAGTGCAAATCTCTTCCGATTATAATTGAAACACCTGGTCCACTCCTACGCTATATCGTCTCTATAATGGACCAATCCCCAGCCGCGTTGTTCCAGAACACAAACAACTTTATTTGCACCACAATCTAAGTTGTGTTGTTTGGTGTCCTTGTTTACCAAGACACTTAATTAACAGTGTTGGAACAAAATGGCTGCTTTATTAGGAGTGTGTTGTGCTGACCTATAGGCAGAGTAGAGAGCGTGTTCTCAACAGCCTGGGCTATGATTAAGCTGCCACGGAAGAGGAGTTACAGGAACAACAGGCCGGGGTGGTACATTGGGCTGAGTGGACACAGGGAGGGAGCAAGTGGGGAAGGCAGGAGGGAAGGAAGGAAGAAAGGAAGGAAGGAAGGAAGGAAGGAAGGACGGAAGGAAGGAAGGAAGAAGGAAGGAAGGAAGAGAAGGAGAGAGGAAGGGATGGAGGGAAAATAAATATAGAAAGTTTGAATAAAAGATAGGAAGAAAGGAAGAAAGACAGAAAAGAAAAAAAAAGAAAGAAGGAAAGAATGAAAATTCTTCTGTAATATAATATGATATATGTATGCTCTGTGTCTGTTGAGCCTGATGTGATGGTATCGCCACAGGCGCAATGAAATAATAATGTGCAGCATTAACACATACACACTTTCTTTCTGGATGTCATTCATAATGCATGGTGGCATTTCTAGCAATGTGTGGCATCTGGGTGTGGAATACAGTCAGCTATCTAAACACACAAACACACATCCACACACTCACAAATAATAGTTCACCCTCACCTTTCAGTGTTAGCTTACTGACCCTTAGAGTCTATACAAACACACATACATGCATGCTCTCTCTTACACACACACACACACACACACACACACACACACACACACACACACACACACACACACACACACAACACACACACATCAAAATATTCTCAGTTTGAGACTGATTGATCCCCATGGTTACTGACCTAGCTCCATGGGGATGGACATATCTCTGTGCTAACTTACCCATCTCCATGGTGACTGACCTATCTCGTGGTGACTGACCTATCTCCATGGTAACTGACCTAGCCCCATGGTTAGTGACCTATCTCCCTCCTCCATCATGGTCTCTGACCTCTTCTTGGAGACCTATGACATGATATCTGCAGGTCTGATCCACAGCAGGTCAACTCTGATGGAACAGATTCTGTGGCCGCAGCCCTGCACAAAATCAGGTTTACTTTTCTGGGTATAAGGTAAAGCTACACTTCTGCCCAGTCCGGTTTTGAGCTTGGAAGTTAAAACATCTTGTCCTGAGAAAGGCCTTCGGTCAGGATGGACTCACCTGGCTGAAAAGCATTTGCTCTGCAAATAGAAACAGTTCTCCATCATGGTTAGACAACATGGATTCATAGGCTACTTCATTCATATCAATACAACTGAATTTAGTGAAAGTAAATGGATATTTTATAGGAGACAAACAATTTGACAGTAAGGGCTCAGCAGCCAATCATAGAGGGACATCCCTGATGCAGGTCTCCCAAGGAGACAGACCCATGCAGCTGGAGATTATTTGTTTTATTATGTGCAGCTATGGCAATGTGCAGCTATTCACAAGGTATCTAATTGGCTATTGTCACGGGCAGTGGGCGGAGGCCAGGGAGGATATTTCTGGTCATCGCAGACATCGCTAATTGGACGCTGACCATGCGTGTGGATGTCTGTATTTATTTATAAGTCTGTGTAGTTACGAGTGAGGGTAAGTGGAAAAAAAAACCTTAACCTGTTCTTTATCTATGGAGGCTGCCCTGACCAGGTGTCAACCAGCCTCTTGCAGGGGTAAACCACAGACAGAATCGTGTGTCAACTCAGGGAAGATGTGCGATGTTACTGGACGGCCACTAGGTGGCGTCTAGCAGGAAACGAACTTAACATTTTCACACAACGAAAATCCCACCGACGACTTGAACGGGTAATACTGTATAAACTTTATCAGGATCCTTTAAGTAACAAGCGTTGTACGCTTTTATAACACACTTATCAACGGCACACGTGCACACTGGTATCTATTGAAAACAGTTAACATGCTTCTGGTCAGGTTTGCATTTTCATAAAGAGGAACTGAAAAGCTGTTTCATGAGAAAGATGTGTGAGAGGCAGAGGGCGGAAGCGCGGCCGTGCGCGTCTGAGCGGTCGCGTGCAGCGTCAGTCCCCGGTGAGGTATCAAGATACAACGACGAAGTTCATTCCCTTTAGCAGGGTGGATTGTATGTTCAAGTGTTCATCTGCTCTTGGACTTCAATGACCGATTCCATAATGGGTGAGTAAAAAGATATTAGATTTCCTATTTGTAAACCTTTTTATTTTAGTTAACAAAAAAACTATTTAGACTAACTTAATAAAAAAGTATATCTTTTTAAATGGGTTTGATAACGTCGCTATCAAAAGCTATGTCATTCAACAAAACATAACCTTATTATGTCTACATCTTTTGTCTAAATGTATTGCCTTATTATTTACTCAGATTAATTATTTATTTGACTTTACCACTTAATTGCTGCCCGCATTAGTTTTCTCTCAAACATACGTATAGACAGAGCTACAGGCAGAAAGTGGCATTAGAACAGTCAACATGGGGCGGTCTTATTCAGAATAAAACCCAATAATAATGATGTTCCTAGGGTTTAAACGTCCTCAAACGGAAGAGGTATTCTCTGGCCTCGGAGGCTGAGGAGCTCAGGGTGGGTGGTGGTGGTGGTAGTGGTTGGGGCTGGGTGGGGTTGAGGAAGTTCTCTGGTCAAAGCCTAGCCACTGCTGCACATAATGTACTTTATCTAATCAGTCCCCTTGGCTTGCAGTAAACTGATGACATTTTCGGTATGTGAGATACCCAAAACTATCAATACCTTTTACCTAGCTCTTTTTCTACAGTGATTTGCTACTGAAAATAATAAACACAAAAGGTATTCTTGAATTAAATACTAAAGCAATGTGGACGACGACATGAGTGTGTGAGGGTTTTGAGTGGTACACGATTGGACTGGGTAGGAAGTCATCACCCTGTGTTGTGATTGGCTGTGTCATCAGTGCCATCAGACTTAACGGCAGATGAGAAAATAGAGATGGAGAGCATGAGAATCTACAAGAAAGATCTACTTGAGGACATCCAGGTGAACACATACACACACACGCAAACTCACTCACTTACTCACTTTCTCATCACTGAAAATAATAAACACAAATAATCACTCACACACAGACACAATTTAACTTAGTAAATTTTTTATAATAGATTAAGTGTGTAAGTCATTTTTTTTAAGTACAAATACCAAACATTTCCTGCTTGATGCTTCATGTTCATGTACACACATGCACACAGACACACCAACGTACACACACACACACACACACACACACACACACACACACACACTTTTGACTTTCTTAATTCCTGATGTTTACATTTACATTTACATTTACATTTAGGGCATTTAGCAGACACTTTTATCCAAAGCGACTTACAATAAGTGCATTTGTTACAATAAGTACATTTGTCATATGTTTAAATCGCCATGTTGACCTCTGACCTCCTCTTCGTTTACCAGAAGCTAAAGTCAGAGATAGACAATGTCATGGCAGACATCCTCAGCTTTGAGTCGTCAGAGGAGAGGTATGTTGGAATTTTATATCACATATTCTGTTAACAGGCACAGCTCATAGGAGGTTAGAGAATGTATATTTGGCTAGTTTACAGGATCCCCATTCAGCCTAGTAAGGAAAGCAACTTCCTGTCAATTAGTCTGTGAAGACCCACAGAGTTATTGACTGAGAGTTGCTCATATATTTTGGCAGATTTTGGCAGATGTGATGGGCGTAGGTCTGCTGTGGTGAATCTACAATGTGTAGTTGTAGAAGCGCCTCTTAAATATTTTGCCCTGTGCATTCTTACCGTGTTGGCTGTAGAACGGTGGTCAATCAGGGGAAAAAGGTGAGGGTTGTTTTCGCAAGGAATTGCCGGACGGCATAATCTCCTTTCCTTTCGTAAAGGATTTTCCATTGTACCCTAAGCTATGCTAAAGAGGATAAGAAAGAAATCATTGAAGCGCCTTAACCTAGCATTTAGGGAATTTAAACAGCTCTTATCATGGCTGACACTTAGATCATTCCGGGTCATTTCAATCACCTTTTCTAAGCAAGAAAGACTATTTGACCAGAGTGTGTGTGTGTGTGTGTGTGTGTGTGTGTGTGTGTGTGTGTGTGTGTGTGTTTGCGTGATGGTTCATTCTCTGACCTGATGATTTCATGTTTTTTTACCTACTTCTCTTACCTTAACTGTGACCTCATTAGCAGCAGGACTATCGAGAAAGGAAAGAAGTTCTCCAACGGAAAGAAGAAGTTCAACATGGACCCCAAAAAGGTGGGCTACTCTTGTGTGTGTGAGTGTGTGCGTGATTGTGTGCATGTGTATGTGTGTGTGTGTGTGTGTGTGTGTTTGTGTGGGTGTGTGTCTGCGTGTGTGTGTGTGTGTGTGTGTGCGCATACTTGTGGGTCTTGCAACAGAGTTCAGGCTGTGGTTCGACTTCACTTCCTATGTGCTCATCGCTGACTCACAACATGGAAAGAGAACAACGCGGTCTGCCACCATCATAACTGATACTATCATTGTATGATGATAGTATCATCATTAGCATCATGGTATAAAATTATGACAATATAATGAACTGACAACAAAGAAAAACAGTTGAATTACGGCCTGAATCTAGGTATGTTTTTTAACAGTATATATGCAAATATGTGTGTATATATATATATATATATATATATATATATATATATATATATATATATATATATATATATACACATATTTATATATGTATGTATATATATATTAATATATGTGTATATATATATATATTTATATCCCAATATATTTTACAATAACCAAGGACGATCTCATACCCTTAAATTGTCAAGACTAAAAGTTATGACCTAAGCAAAAGTGTAAAAAGTAAATGAAGACATTTGCTTCTCTAATCAGAACACAAACAGGGTTGGGGACAGCCAAAGAACGAGTCCATAGACACATTGAAAACATGCTGTTGTATATCCGGGTCAGGCTCATATTTACAAACTGCAAATGCTGTAAACTTTTTACTGAAAGCACTTACCGCTACACCCCTGTTTTGGTGTTGTCATGGCGGTAAGGAAATCAGACTGCTGCGGTAACCGGCTTGTGCCCTGGTTTCCTGCCTGCCTGTAAACATATAAGTGCAAGCGTTTGGTGTTCTGTTGAAGAGTGATGGTGTGGGAAGAAAGACATGGAGAGAGGGATGTGGTGGTAACCATGATGCATGTAGGATGTAGAATCACACTGGGCTCTCTGATGAAACTGCTGGGTGCTCCTACTTGTGATATAGGTCTCTATGAGATCATCATTGCGTGTCTGTTATACTGCATGCGGTGGTCTATCTAATGTGGTTGCTCATGGATACATTATTTCTGCATGCATCTTGCATTCTTGCAAGCAATTTCTGCGTTGTTTATTTTGTGTGTGTGTGTGTGTGTGCCTGTATGTGTGTGTGTGATTGTGTATGTGTGTAGGTGTGTGTATGTGTACCCCTGTGTGTGTGTGTGTGTGTGTGTGTGTGTGTGTGTGTGTGTCTACAAGTGACGTGTGCGTCAGTGGCGGCAGGTGGTTTTTAAAGTGAGGGAGGAAGGACTGCGCACTTAGTTGCCATTGGCCTGCTTGCACTGTTAGTGGCATATGGTGGCATAACTATGTGAGATTCAAGTTGTTTCAGGGTGTTTTGGTGAACTACAAAATAGCAGGGAGGGATAATTATGTGAATTGATACAAATCCACCAGTAGCAGCATTAGATTTTTAAAGCTGGTGGGCAGCATGTCTTGGACTACAAGGGCAGAAGGAGAGGATGCAAAGCCAATTAGTCAAATCAGGCCTACTCTTGATTTGTAAAACTAAATAATAAAATCTGGGCCTATCATTGGGCCTATTTTTGCCCTCAATGACTGAAGCTATTGGTTGTAATTTGGCTATGTTTATTTTCAGCTACGATTGTTTTAAGAGAAATGAAGACACAAAACCAAAAGTGATTCCATTTAAAAAGCATCATGCTCTGAATCATCCACTAACATCCTTTCCACAATATCTCAGAGTGACAAACAATTAATATAACAACAAAAACATTATTTCACAACTATTTACATGAGGTCTGTAAGCCTAACATTGTTTGAGGCAAATGTGGATGTTCAGAATGTTGGTCAAAGGCAATTAAGATTGAGGGACTTCATTTATAGATCAAGTCAATCCTCCTTGCGGGCTCCGCAGCTCGGCCGTGGTCAGCCTGGCCCCCGTGGGCAGCCCTGCACGGCCCCGGGCTCCGCAGCCCGGCAGCTGTACAAGTAGCGCACTGCTCGGTGGAAATGAGTCATACAACTGAGCGGGTTCATTGGTTCTCGTAGCCTAGACGTGAGGGGGTAACCCCTCCCTCCAGGCTGCTCCACAGCCAGGGCTCCTGCTTATTGGTTCATAGCGCGGCCAGGGCTCCAGCCTATTCGTGAATAGATGCAGGCGGGATCCAGATCCCTTAGCTAGTCACACCCACTCAGAGGAGGACTTTCCTCCTCTCTCCCATTTAACCCCATGTTATTCACCGGCCGCCAACACTTTCGGGGAAATGAATGGGAGTCAATGGAGGCTGAGGGAGGAACGTCCTCCCTGAAGTAATTGTCAATAGGCAATAGGGGGTGGTAGTATCCCTTTACCCAGGGAAACGAACATTACATATACAAAGGCATTAAAGTAGTCCTATTTAAGGGCATTCATTTATTACAGTAGTCTGGACAATCTAATTTTTTTATTCTCAACATTGTCATCCACTGGTGTGCGTATATCTGTATGTGCGTGTTTGTGTGTATGTGTATAAATGACTTGTGTGTGTGTGTGCAGGGTATTAACTACATGTTGGACTGCCAGCTCCTGGAACCCGGAGCCAACTCTATCGCTGAGTTCCTCTACAGGGAGGAGGGGCTCAACAAGACCGCCATCGGGGAGTTCCTGGGAGAGAGGTGGGGAGACGTAATCATCAACCTCACCATCATCATCCTCATCCTCATCATGGTGGTGACACTGATGATAATTATAATGATGATGATGATGATGATGATGGTTGTTATGGTCCGGGATAAAATAAAGATAAGATAAGATCGCCCTTTGTTAACCCCAGACTGGCAATTTGGCTGTAATAGCAGAAAGTACAGTACAGTAGTAGAAGAAATAGAAGAGATTCAACGTTATTATTACAACAAATAAATACAGAAAAAAACTATATCTATATATATATACACAATATGCCAACAGGAGAAAACATATTAATGTATGTACCAATAAAACCTTTGAGGCTCTCTATCCACCAAATGTGTCTAAATGTCACATATTATTAAATTATTATGATTACTCTTATCATTTAATTATTCAACCATCCCTCCGCCCATCCCTCCATCTCCAGGGAGGAGCTCCACCTGCAGACCCTGAAGGCTTTCGTAGAGCTCCACCAGTTCTCCAACCTCAACCTGGTGCAAGCGCTCAGGTGACCACCACCCACATGACCTTTAACCTCACGGTGCACACGCACACACACACACGCACGCACGCACGCACGCACGCACGCACACAGACACACGCACGCACGCACGCACACAGACGCACGCACGCACGCACGCACACACACAGACATGAGCATACACACACACACTTTTATTTGAAATAGTTCTACATGACGTGTGTGTGTGCGTGTGGGTTTGGCAGACAGTTCCTGTGGAGTTTCCGTCTGCCCGGTGAGGCCCAGAAGATCGACCGCATGATGGAGGCCTTCGCCACGCGCTACTGCAACTGCAACGCTCCTGTCTTCCAGTCCAGTGGTAGCCGACGCAAGCTTCTTCCTCTGTGTCTTTGTGTGTAGATTTGTATGTGTGTGTATGTGTTTATTTTTATTTTTAATATGCGTGTCTTATCGACAAGAAGCACGTTGGCCTTCTTGTTTATTTTCTCAAACAAGCGGATTCTATAACAGAGTAATGCATCCTCTGCCTGTGTTTGTATGTGCACATGCATGATATGTGTGTGTTCATACACAAAACGCCTTGTCTCCCCCAGACACGTGCTACATCCTGTCCTTCGCCATCATCATGCTGAACACCAGCCTCCACAATCCCAACGTGAAGGACAAGACCACGCTGGAGCGCTTCATCTCCATGAACCGGGGGATCAACAACGGAGGAGACCTGCCTGTCCCACTGCTCACGGTAACCACTCGGGCCTTCCTCACCAAGCGGCCATCTTGGGTCCATCTTGGTTCTAAACACTAGCAGGGTGGGGCAACTGAATGCAGAAGTCTTCATTCAGGCCCAATGAATACCAGCAGTTTGCCCTGTTTATTATTCTAATCGTTTCATTTCGTGGTTATTGTTATTTGATGAATAACATATTATTATTATCTTATAGCTTTTTTTATTTGCTTTTTTTTTGTTATATTGTAACATGTTGCACTGCCCCAAAATCCTAGCATTTACTGTAGGGGTGGGAAAAATAATCTATTCTTTGATGCATCACGATTCTGTGTAGAACGATTCCGTTTCGATTCAGATAAGTTGATAAACGGAATTTAAAAGAAATAATATATAGATATACTTTTTTATTATTTTTTTTAATTTGTTCACCTCCTGCAACATTCTGTTCGACAGAGAGGGATAATTTGAGTAGTTTTAAAATTATTTAATTTATCTTCAATGTGTTTTGGCCAATCTGATTTGTCTGGACGCGATTGCGATTTAGCCTACGCATAGCATGCACGCAAACTCACAGCCAGACACAAGAACGACAAACAAGTTCTTTTTCTTGTAATTGACTAAGAGCAGCGTTTTCTTTAATGACATAGAAAATAAAGATTACAAAGAAAAGAAAACTAAATCTGTTTATTTTTTACCTACTTCCATAGTGTGTTGTAATGCAAGCTGCATTTGATTATTGCATTGTTCATAGAAAGTCATATTTGTGACAAAAGCTAGTCAAAAAATGTCTCTAATAAAATATTAGATAAGGTAATTAATCTGTTGATTTCTTTAATGATCATCACAAAAGTAGGAAGTGATTAGCAAACTCTGAGTAGCAAATTCAGATGTATATATATTTTTTGAAAATCCTGCATGGAAATGCACATAAAAAAATCAATTTCTTTGAGATGCATCAATAATCATTTTAGAATCGAATCGTTGACCTCTGAATCGGAATCGAATCGAATCGTGAGGTGCCAAGAGATTCCCACCCCTAATTTACTGGCAGTTTTTACAAATAAACCTAGCCAAGCTCTGTCTGTTGCAGTGAGAGACTGACATGATAGGCAACATTCTGGCGAGCCATCACATCTATCTGACTAGCCAATCACTGCATCGAAACCTTGTCTGGAGTCACATTAGCAATGCAAAAAACAAAAACTAATGGGGAAATAGAAGGTGGAGTCCTATGCTGCAATTCCTCTTTCATTGTAGAATATCCAATAAATATAACTTTGCTTGATTTAAATAACATATTGTAATAATTATTTCATGCTGTCTTTTAATGTGACATGACTGTATCATGTTACTGTGAATTGCCCACCTTGTCAGGAGATGAATAGAGAATACTACAAATTATTTAACTTAAAGCTCTCTATTCGACTCCCCTGCCTCCCCCTTTTCTCAGAAACTGTACGACAGCATCCGCAACGAGCCCTTCAAGATACCAGAAGACGATGGCAATGACCTCACTCACACCTTCTTCAACCCTGACCGTGAGGGCTGGCTCCTCAAGCTCGGTAACTCCGGCCAAAGTGATGACACACGTTATGAGATGTGTCACAGTCATATTTCTGACTAACTATCGAATGATTATTCCTAACTGCATTGTATTTGTTATAAATTTACATTAATAAGCATGTATTGGTTTCCGGTTAGTATATATCAGTTTCTCATTAGCAGTTGTTTGTTTATAATTAACACATATTTATATGTGTTTCTAGTTTGCATGCATATTTCTGCTTGTAATTACAATGTATATGTATATATATGTATATGTGTGTGTATATATATATATGTGTGTGCATGTGTGTTTGTATATGTGTATGTATGTATGTGTGTGTGTGTGTGTATACATATATATGTGTATACGTGTGTGTACATTAAACATACATGTTTGTAATCAGCATATATATCAGTGAGCATGTGTTTCTCTGTATTTGCAGGAGGCCGCGTTAAGACGTGGAAGAGACGCTGGTTCATCCTGACTGACAACTGCCTGTACTACTTTGAGTACACCACTGTAAGACTCCCACGCCCACTCACCTCTTCCACTACAGTCACCCGTATTAATGCTCTTTCTCCTGGGCTGGGGAGCATAGGGCCAATACGATTGTAGTTCTTCTTGTGAGGCGATATTCACGCTCACAATGCTTTTGGGTCTAGTCGTCGTTCATCTTTATTTTCAAAACATAAAGCCTTTAGCCACCGTCAAATCAAACCTCTACTATGGTTTTTTCAGCGTCTAAACTGTATGTACCGTTTCTCTGAACTCATAAAATGGAGAAGTGCAAAACAGAAGTGTGTAAATGCTTGGAAAAAACTGCCCTTTCAGTGATGGATAGTCATTCAATCATTCAGTCAGTCAGTCAATGAGAAAAGGGGCTCCCACAATGAAGGAGGATGTCCATCCTTCAGATTAATTGTGCTCTGTCTGTCTGTCTGTCTGTCTGTCTGTCTGTCTGTCTGTCTGTCTGTCTGTCTGTCTCTTTATCTGTCCGTCTGTCTGTTTGTCTGTCTGTCTCTGTCTTTCTGTCTCTATATCTCCAGGATAAGGAGCCCAGAGGTATCATTCCATTAGAGAACCTGTTTGTCAAAGAAGTTCACTATCCTCGCAAGCCTGTAAGCAACACCGAGCAGACATAACTAATACATAGAAAAAACCTTTGTGAATGAGATGAACTGGACATGAATGATGGATAAAATAAGTATGAACAAACAAAACATAATTCAACGGATTGGAACGGAATTTGAAATGAAGAAATCCAATCAGACGAACAGGTTATGTTGATTAAACTCATTTTATTGATAAAGAAAGAATTAATCTGCGGATTTCCTTTGGTTTAATGATGGATGAGCCGAAAATCAATCTGTCAAGTGATGCTAGACCAGTGACCCCGGCCGTCCCCTCCACCCTCAGTACTGCCTGGCGATGACCAACTCCAACAGCCGGGGCCAGAGGATCAAGGCTTGCAAGACGGAGACCGACGGCCGGGTGGTGGAGGGGAAGCACCAGTCCTACACAATCTGTGCTGCCAGCGCAGACGAGAGGGACTCCTGGATAGAGGCCATCAGGTCAGAGACACACGCGCACACACACACACACACACACACTGATACAGACGGGATGGACTCCTGGATAGAGGTCATCAGGTCAGAGACACACGCGCACACACACACACACACACACACACTGATACAGACGGGAGGGACTCCTGGATAGAGGCCATCGGGTCAGAGACACACGCGCACACACACACACACACACACACACACACACACACTGATACAGATGGGAGGGACTCCTGGATAAAGGCCCTCAGGTCAGAGACGCACACACATACACACACACACAGCCACACACACACACTGATACAGAGGAGAGGTACTCCTGGATAGGGGCCATCAGGTCAGAGTAACGCCTCCATGAACACACACATACACACACACACACACACACATACACATGCACCCATACACACGCACACAGACACACACTGATACAGAGGAGAGGCACTCCTGGATTGAGGCCATCCAGTCAGACACGCGCACAGACACACACACCCACTCACTCCTACATGTCTTGTCAGGATGACGATGATGTCCGTGATGATGAAGTCTTATCTGTTGCTGTTGACCTCCCCTGAACAGAGCGAGCATCACCAGGGATCCCTTCTATGACCTGGTCTCCCTGCGCAAAAAGAAGGTCATCAACCAAGGCACCCAAGACTGAGTGAACCAGCGCCCCTGTGTGGAGGACAGGTGACACAGCGTAGCCCTCAATGAGGAGGACTAACACGTACTTAAGAGTGTTGACACTAGACAGGTCGCAGGAGGTGGATGGATGAGGTGAATGGACGGACATGCTATCTCTTGTTTCCCCATATTTCAGCGTGGACGGACCCAGCGTCACCGTCGACAACGTTCGATTCTATCTTCCCCAGGTGATGACATCGTGGAGTTAGGATGTGATGCGCAGACAGATTTAGGTCAAAGATACCCGTTATAGTCTATACCGTTGAGGGGATACACCTGTGTTTCAATTTGCACTTACTCTGTAATGGCTTACTTGGCTAGACAATCGTCTTGCCTCCTTTGGCGTGGTGTGTGACTAAACTAGAAATAGACACACAGTCTCTCAGATTGCTTCTGGAAACAATCCGTCAAGTACCCAGAACAGACAGACAGACGGTTTCAAATCAGCTCTGTTTATTTCCACTTCTTCTTGTTCTTCTACCCTTGTGAAAATGCATTTAATCAGTCGCTCACAATTGTTGCTGGAGATTCTATGCGTTTCTCGAGTACAGTAACCTTGGAGGTTGGATTTCATTTACCTTCTCTGGATCATTACAGTGAAGGTGTGAAGTGAAATGTATTATTGATATGAGAATAGAGCTACTAGTAGTAAGGCCATGTGATTCAGGTTTTTACATGAATACATGATCAGATGATTGACTGAACTCTTTAAAGTGGTGATATTATGCCACCAGGTGTAAGTGTGATTAGCCATTAAAAAACAATATTGTGATAAAGGGAAGCTTTTCAAATGGCTTGTATTGGCTAATCACACTCAAGCTTGGTGGCATAATACCACCCCTTTAATTAATAGACATACAGCTTACTTAATTGAATAAGGTTGCATTACATTTATAATAATTTCGTTTTGCACACTAGCTTATAAACTGTTGTTTATAACCATTCATAGCCAATTAAGCACTGTAAGCTTATAAACCGCTTATAAACTATTGTAAGCTTTCAAAGCTTTCAAACATACTAACATTATCTAGATCCTCTTTTAGTTTCAAAGAAATGGTACTCTGGGTATACAGCTGACATATGCCTACACACTGAAACCCTTACCTTGTCACAGACATCTCATACTTCCTCTTCACGAAAACTCCCACCAAAACAAGACACAAAAACATGCATGAGGTTGTTATGTGTCCACCTATTTGATGTACATTGTAGTGTATATATGGACATGTATGCAAATGTTCAAACAAATGTATAAATGTTTTTAATGGTGTATAAAATGAATGGGGATGGGGATCTCGGGAAACCTGCAAACAAATGAAGAGTTAACGGAAAATAGGAATTTGAATAGCTTGAACTTGCTGTGTATTGTGTGTTCATACAGTTTTGATGTTGTAACCTGACTAGGAAATTTGCTAAGCTAGTAATAAATTTCATATTTATTTTGATATATTTTTGCCAAAACATTTCAATAACTTTTAGGTTATTAGAATCATATCATAAACAAATGCATCTGTGTTGCTGCGCATATGATCACTAAGGTAAACAGTGACGTGCAGCACACCACCACAAGCAAGTGCTACGCTCATGTCATATTTGCACAAGTATAATGTGCTACGTGGAACCAACGCCTGTGGTCACATCAGTAGAGTAAAATTAGTCTGTGCATGGGTGCGCCTACGGCCCTTCTTCCTCCTGATACTTTGACTTCCTGTTTCGGTGTTGTGACAGAAAGTTCTCCAACCCAAACCACCATAAGGTTTGCTGTAATATCTTGGTGTGATCAGTATGCAGATAGAAATATAAAAGAGATGCCAATCAGAAGCTCTTCCTCAACAGTTCTGGTGTTGTCCTCTTTTATCTCGGCCAGTTCGCTCATGAACCAACACACACTAGACTAGAGTGATGGGTGGCTAATTATAGAAATATGGATGTATGAGCAGAACGATAAAGATAAAACCGAAGGGCAGTGGTTGGTTCTCAAAGTCCTGGACCCACCCCCTTCAGGGCTGTGAATGAGCCTTACAGGGGGGCATGGATCGTTATGGCTGAACAAAATGATAATTGCTAGGATAAAGGAGTTTTAAATGTTGCGTGATAAAACAATACCCAAACGACCTTTTACTAAAAAACCACCTGTGTTGTTTAACAAGAAAAGATTATAGATTATACCTGGATAAAACAACATCACAAGGGGAGCAACAGAAATAACATGAAACCTACTGCTTGAGGTTCATTTTAACACCTCACTGGAGACATGGATGGGACTATAGGTACCAGCCTGCTACGAAACCTCCAGCATCATCCCCCTCCCCAAAAGCCCAAGGACAACAGGACTTAATGACTATGGACCCATTGCCGGACCTCTGTATGAGGACAGCCTCTGCTGTTCTCCTGGTATCCCTACAGCGGCACCTCCAGTCACCAGTCACCAGTCTGTCCCCAGCCTGATGGTTATCATCTCAGGTGGAGATGAGTCCGCCTACAGGTGGGAGATTGACCATCTGGTGACCTGTTGGACTGAACAACATGGAGCACACCGCTGTGACCACAGTGGGGATGGTTGTGGACATCAGGAAGAACACGGCCCCCACTCGCCCCCCATTACCCTTTGTTACTCCCCAGTGGACACTGGGCAATCCCTCCACTTCCTGCACACCATCATCTCCCTGGACCTCACGTGGGAGCTGAACATCAGCTCAACAGAATCCACAACAGGATGTACTTCATGCGGCCACAGAACGAGTTCACCCTGCCCTAGACAAAGATCGTGCACTTCCACACCGCCGTCATTGAGTTCAACATCACCTCCAGCATCACCATCTGGTGCGCTGCTTCCACTACCAAGGACAAAGGCAGGCTGCAGCGTGTCAGTCGCTCCGCGGAGAAGGTGATGGGCTGTAATCTGCCAACTCTCCAGGATCTGTACGCCCCCAGGACCATGAGGCGAGCAGGGAAGTTTGTGGATGGCTCCTCCTCCCAGACCAAACCCAAAGTATTTGAAGCCCGACCCCTTCCCTCTGGCAGGAGGCTGCGGTGCATCAGGAGCAAAACCTAACGCCACTTCCGTGTGCTTCTGGCCTCAACAACAAGGGGGCCCCCCACTGACACAGACTATTACACCATAGACACTACACGTTTCATTCACGTAAATTCTCCACACCTGTCCCAATGCTTCACAATAAAACATATTTCCCTGGACTATGTTCCTTGGACATTGCACATATTGTACATCTTTGCAGTCTAGTGTAGTACTAATTCGCGCCACTAGATGGCTCCAATGTTATTGCTATGAATGCATTCTTCTAAGTCTATGAAAACGTATGGAAACCTGAAGTAGACCAGGCCTTCATACAGGAAGTGCAAACACATAAATCTGTTGTTCAGTCAAAAAAAAGAAAATCCTCGATGTCAAACCAAGGTTTAAAGACCCATTTCCAAAAAAAGTATTTTTATATTTTATGTATTTCATAAATCTTGGACAGGAAACATGGGCGTCACAGTAGATAAGCAGGAACATAATGTAGGATTTGAAATAATAAGTCATTTTTGGGTAGAACTTGACAAATTATGACATAATGATTCAATAAATTGCATGGGATTTATCAGCTTGGTTTCACTGGCCCGACCAGCTGCTGGGCTTTACTCTGCAAAGGAATTTCCCAAAGAAAAGCAATTACCAATCACTGCATATGATACTACATATTATATTACATATAGATTTGATTCATGTTTTCCCCACCCTCTAGATTATGCTTCAGTCTTGAGAAATGTCAGCTCATATCCATTCATGCATTTGGTTTGGTCAGGATCTATAATATACCCAGTTAAATCTAGTCAAGTGCAGACATTATTCTCTCAAGCTCTCAACATTTATTTTTTTAAAAGGTTTGACTCAAAGGGTATGCCATTAATAATAGATTAGCAACTGCTTTGGAAAATGTAAATGATTGTTACATTCTTTTATTCAAAACTTTTAGTGAAAATATGCAATGAGAATTTGAAATCCAACTAAATAGAAAAAGAAAGTAATTCTCTTCCAAATAAATGTCAGACACACACACATACTCACACGTAGAACAGAAAGATGACCTACCACATGATTAGCTATCTAAACCGCTCGTTGTTGTAGGACATTGTACATTATATGTGGTCTGCTAGGTTATAGTTTTATCTAGCACTAGTATGTTCTGAAGCATCATACTTTCACACAACAGGACAAGCTAGGCTACAGAATGGATACTGTCACATCCAATAAAGTTAACTGTTAGGAGGACAGTCTTGTGATTAGGGTATTTGATACTGAGCTGAAAGGTTAGGAGTTTGAACCCAAATTTCCCATTTGTACCCATAAGTATCCTTTTTCCTACCTGCTCACTAATGACACGCATGTAAACAAATGAAAAAAGTATTAGTGCCATTTGGGTGAGCAAGCATTTCATGGGTATTTCTGCAGGCTACTAGTTGTACCAGTTTTAGGAAAATTAGTGTCACTATGGGCCACTTTCATGAGTTAATCAAGCTTTATTGGCCTTTGGAATGTGGTTAATTTCAACAGACTGAACCAATGTCTGTCTGTCAGTCTACTGCCATTTTGACACTGTGTAGTCTGTTGGTCCGAAATACGGGATACTCATCGCTATGTGCGAAGATACAGGCACATAGGACGTGGGTAATCATTGCTGGAGTAGCTAGTGGTGTGCTTTAGGTCGGACTGTCAGGTATAACTTATACACATTCACTTGGTCAAAGTAGTAAACATTACCGGGAAGCCTAAAGTACACAGACGATGTCCAGATGGATGCAGAATGATGTTTTTGAATATTTACGTCCCAAATAGACTTGAGCCAATTCCAAGCAAGAAACAAATGAAAACATCTGCTTCTTGCCCTCTCCGTGTCCTTTGTTATCTTAAAACAACATGATTCTATTAGTATTTTAGGTCACAAAACAAATTTGTGCTTTGGATTTAATGCAATTATGCTATAAGCTATTTTTCCTTGTTCTTCGAAGTGCTCACGGCGTTCCACATTTTTGAGGGTGAGGTGGTGTTCAGAAGGGAACCATACACATCCATGTGGTCCCCAATGGGACCTGCTAGGACTGTGTAGCACCGGGTCACGACTGGGCACAGGACCTTTTGGACCTTTGGCTCTTCCGACCTGGGACCAAAGGAACAGAGAACGGGACGAATGAATAATCAAACACGTGAAGGGAGTGAGGGAATCAAACCCGAGAAAAGGTCATCTATAAGTACTTATTTGCAATGTTAAAACAAAAAGTAGAATAGAAGTTCTTTCAAGATCCAAATCTCGCAAAGGGGAGTTTCCTTCATCATTGTTTGTTGCGTTGTTTTTTCTTTATAATTTGACACAGTTCAAAGCCTTTAAACATATTATCTGTGTAGTCCGTGTAGTCTCTGAGGGCCCTCTTCCTCTCTTGATCCATGAATGTCTTTTTTTGTTTTTATTGAAATTCCTCATGCACAATGGCTAACTGTACATACTGAAGATCATTTGGGAGTGGTTTACATTCCACATCTTTGGGTGCCATTTTGGTCATGTCTGGTTCTTTTCTGCACATTTACTAGCCAGTCTGCAAACAATTGTGTCTCTCTGATGATCAGCAAGCTTCTCTGGCCCTAGCCCTGGGTCCTCTGGCAAATGCTGTTCTGCAGTGCTCTCACATTCATCCCCTTCTCCTCACCCTTAGAGCAGCCTTCATTCCCCTTAACCTCTTCACCTCCAACGTCATCTATCACATTTTCTAGAACAGACCCCTCTACAAGCATGACGCATACAGGATTGATATTAGCCTCTAAAGCCTGCAGGTAGCCTTACATACAATAAAACAGGCTACTTGATGTTAGTGTTGTTAAGCTCACTTCAGTTTAAAGTGTTACAAATGATTACTTGGATTAACTAATAGTTGCCATCACCAGCCACCATATGAGCTCACCTTTCCTTCCCTCCTCAGTAACATCAGGAGATGAGGAGGGACCTGCCTCTGCTCCACTCCCTGTGGCTGTCTCTGAAACTAAGGGCCATGTTTGTCATGATGTTAATCTTTGATAGGTATTTTATTTATTTCCTAGGTCATTTATTTATTAGATAGATATAATGTCATATGACGTTGTCGGTATAATGCAGATTACTTTATGATGCCGTTTACTGTTATATAATGCAATTTTGCTTTTTTTTCTCCTTACTAGTTTCTTTTCAGAAATAAGTTAGCAGTTGTTTCCCCTCAGCTTTCTTTTATTCTCTATCCTTTCTTTCTTTAAATTTTTGCGACCACAATTTCCCTTGCTTGGGGAAAGACATGAACATCGTGGTGCAAACTAGCGCGCCAGCATTAGCACTCCCTCCACTCGACTTTAGCTACGTTACTGTTTTGGGGAATCCTTGTTCATTGGTTGAATAAACCATTTATACCCCTGCTTCAAGGCCTCAACCTGAATCACTTCAGAAGGCTAGGGTTAGGCTACTCGATTATGTAAAAAATCATAATCACGATTATTTGTGTCAATATTGAAATAACGATTATTCAAACGATTATTTTAGTGTTTGAAAAATTATGATTTTTTTGCAAAATTTCTCTTAAAAAAAACGTTTTAACTGAGAACTTTGAAATTTCCCCTTAAAAAAAAATAGACAAAATAGAAAAATAGAAAATGTTCAAGCAGAAAAGAATACTAAAAATAAAATAAAAAATAAATATATATAAACTTAGCACAAAAAGTAAGGACATTTGTGTTTGGCTGATTATTTCTCTGTGGTATCAATGCTTTTTGGCAACAATTCTTATACCGTTGGAAAGAGTGTATAGTTCCCTTTCAAATTGTGCCCCATTTGTAAGGAACATGCACTTGTGGGATGAGCAGCAGAGCTGAGTATGTGGGTTGCGCCCATGAAAAATTTGCCAAATCTTCTCTCCCAATGCCAAACAGCTTATTCTGCCATTGACTCGTTTGGTGTTTGGTGGACTGGATGATTGAAGTTTGAAAAAACAATATTGGCAATTTAACAATTTATTCATTTCACAAACAGGAGCCTCAGTAGCGTGTGGAAGAACCATACACAGCCACAACAGCCTGGCACCTCCTCCTCATGCTGGTCACCAGCCTGGTCACACACTGCTGTGGGATGGCATCCCATTCTTCAACCAGCATTTGTCGCAAGTCAGCCAACGTGGTTTTGTTGGTCACTCTGGCACGAACAGCACGCCCAAGCTGATCCCACAAGTTTTCAATGGGGTTGAGGTCAGGACTGCTAGCAGGCCATTCCATCCTCTCCACTCCCACATTCTGGAGGTAGTCTCTGATAAACCCTTGTTTGTCATCTTGAAGGATAGAGTTCGGTCCCAGACTGTGGAGATATGGGATTGCCACTGGTTGCAGAATCTCATCCCTGTATCTTTCTGCATTGAGATTGCCTCCAATGATGATAAGCCTCGTTTTTCCAGTGAGGGAGATGCCACCCCACACCATCACACTGCCTCCACCAAAAGATGTTATTCTATCGTTGCAGCAATCAGCATAGCTTTCTCCGCGTCTTCTCCACACTTTGACCCTATGATCCAACTGCTGTAGGCAGAATCTGGACTCATCACTGAACATAACGTTCCTCCACATGTTCAGGTTTCAGTGCACGTGTTGCAGACACCAGCGCAAACGGGCCTGACGGTGAAGTGCAGTCATGGGACGCGTCTCGAAGCAGACAGACATGAGCGAGTTCCATATCTCGCAGTCATGAGCTTAGACTGCGAGATATGGAACTCGCCCAAGCCATTCGTTTAAAATAATTGGATTTAAAAGCTTGTGAATCTGGCATTTCAAGCCATAATTTTGATGTCACTCGTAATATAAGACTTGTCCCACCATTTAATGAGAAGGATGTGGACAAGTTCTTTGCTCATTTTGAGAGAGTCGCTACGGTTTTGAAATGGCCACGGGATGTGTGGTCCATGACGTTGCAGTGCGTTTTTGTGGGAAAGGCGCAGCAGGCTTACTCCTCCCTGTCGTTGGAGGATGCTGCTGATTACGAGAAAGTAAAACAATCAGTCTTACGCGTTTATTCACTTGTTCCTGAAGCGTACAGACAGAAGTTTCGCAATTACCAGAAGCCTGAGTCGCTCACGCACGTTGAGTTCATGCGGGAGAAAGAGTTGTTGTTTGATCGTTGGCTTAGCTCACAGAATATAACAACATTTGAGGACCTTCGTGATACAATAATTCTAGAGGACTTTAAAAACTGTCTCCCGAAAACTGTTGCCACGTTCGTCAGTGAGCACAAAGATTTGACGGCGTCTAGCGCGGCGGTGCTGGCTGACGATTACGTGCTGGCGCATAGGGACGCGAGCTCTGGTCATGTGAACTTTCAGCAGAACCGAAACCGCAGCTATAGTTTAAGAGGTTCTCCTCCTGCTGTAGCAGTACGCACTCAAACTTCGGAGCATAAAGGAGTGACTAACCCTAAAGATTATGTCCCGGTCTGTGGATATTGTAAAAAGCGTGGCCATTTAACTCCCGACTGTTTTTTACTAAAACGTAAAAACAAGTCTAACCCCACGGCTTCATCCAGGACTGAATCTGGTTTGGGTTTATGTGTTTCGACACTCCCTTTGACGTCTCGGAAAGACGAGAGTATTTGTCAGGCTTTTGCACCATTTATTATGGATGGTTTTGTCACTTTGCTCGAAGAGCCTAATGCACGCATTCCTATTAAAATACTTCGCGACACGGCTGCGTCGCAGAGTTTCATTTTGGAGAATGTCCTGCCTTTCAGTGAAAAGTCCCACATTGGTGCGAGTGTCTTAGTCCAGGGTTTTGATATGGGATTTGTGAATGTGCCACTACATGAGATTTCACTCTCTTCTGACTTGGTCACGGGCACTGTAAAAGTGGGCGTACGTCCCTCTCTCCCTATTGCAAATGTATCGTTTTTGCTTGGGAATGATTTGGCAGGTGGGAAGGTATTTCCTAACCCTGTGGTAACCCATAATCCTGTTGTGACTTCGGCTTCTAAAAGTGAATGTCCTGACGATGTGGCTGTGAAATACCCTTAGGTTTTTCACGCCACTGTTGTTACGCGCGCCATGGCGAAAATAGCCAAAGAGACCCCTGTTCGTGAACGCAGTGATTAGTTTTCTGATCTCTATGATACTTTTATTGCTCATCCCATGTCGTCTGCTAGTGGTAAAACGTCTGTGAAGTCGGCCCCGCTATCTGCGGTTCCTTGCGTTTCTAAATTGTCTCCCAGTCGCGAACAACTTATGTGCGGACAAAAAAACGATCCCTCTCTCTCTACACTATTGGCGGAGGCTGTCTCTGAGAAAGACATTGAGTCTGTGCCTCATGGTTATTTTATTCGTGAGGGGATCTTGTTGCGAAAATGGAGGCCGCTTGTGGCTTCTGCTGCGGATGAGTGGCGTGTGCTGAATCAGATTGTCATTCCGATGCAGTATCGAAATGAAATCTTACGCCTTGCTCATGATCACCATTTCGCAGGTCATTTAGGTATCAATAAAACATCCGATCGCATTTTGCGCTATTTCTTTTGGCCCGGTCTCAAGAGTGACGTTGCGAGACACTGCAAAACATGTCACGTATGCCAAGTTACGGGAAAGCCTAATCAGCTGATTCCTCCAGCTCCGCTACAGTCGATAACCGTCACGTCGGAACCGTTTGAACAGGTCATCCTAGACTGTGTGGGTCCGTTGCCGCGGACTAAGTCCGGAAAGGAGTATCTGCTCACAATTATGTGCAAGCTGACACGTTTCCCAGAGGCTATACCACTCCGAAGAATCACCGCAGCTGCCGTTATTAAGGTTCTCGTGGGTTTTTTTTTCTCTCTTTGGCCTCCCGAAAATAGTGCAAACAGATCAGGGCACTAATTTTATGACCAACGTGTTTAAACAGGCTATGGAACAGCTAGGCATCAAACACATAACGTCCAGCTGTTATCATCCCCAGACACAAGGCGCACTCGAGCGTTTCCACCAAACGTTAAAATCAATGCTCCGCGCATTCTGTCTCGAGTTTGTGTGTGACTGGGACGAAGGTGTTCCGTTTGCCTTGTTCGCTGTGCGTGAAGTAGTGCATGAGTCCTTGGGGTTTAGTCCCTCCAAGCTTGTCTTCGGGCATACGGTACGCGGCCCGTTAAAAATGCTCAGTGACTCCATGTTGACCACGAACACATCACCTCCTCCCAGCAGTCTGTCTGACTATGTGTCTAAACTTCGTTTGAGGCTCCATCGAGCTTGCGAGCTGGCTAAAGAAAACCTTGGCGTTACTCAGAAACGAATGAAACAGCGTTACGACCAAAAAGCTGTCTGCCGGGTATTTAAACCTGGTGATAAAGTGATGGTGTTTCTTCCAATTCTCGGCTCCGCGCTTCAACCACGCTATACCGGTCCCTATCTTGTAGAAAGACGTGTCGGAGATGTGAACTACGTCATAGCTACCCCTGACCGGAGAAAGCGATCTCGTTTATGCCATATCAATATGCTTAAACGCTACTGTGAGCGGGATCACTCTGACATTAAACCTCCCGCCTGCATTAAAAGCTCCCCCGCTTCAATGAGGCGTGTGATCGATCCAGCAGTGGCGCTGTCCAGCACGGCAGGTGCAGAAATTGCCACGACTCTGCCTGTTACCTGTCGGCCTGCCCCCTGTAGTTCAGCGCCCCCGTGTGGACAGGGTGGACCTGCTGCTCCGCCGCATGACGACGAGGGGGTTCGCTGTCCTGCCGCTGAGGTCGTCGAGGGCAGATTGAGGAACTCTGAAATCCTTGTGGGTCTGAACCATTTTTTTTCACATTTACCTAATTCAGAACGTGAAGATTTAATTACTCTTTTCTCTTCTAATATTAATTTGTTTTCCGATGTTCCTGGTCGTACCACTGTCATGGCTCACGACATTGATGTTGGGGAAAGCAGGCCCATTAAACAACACCCTTACCGCGCCAACCCACTAAAACGCCTCCTACTGCGAAAAGAAGTTAAGTTCATGGTAGACCATGGTATTGCTGAGCAGAGTTTCAGCCCGTGGAGTTCGCCCTGCCTTCTCGTGCCAAAACCTGACGGCACTTCAAGATTTTGCACAGACTTTCGAAAAGTCAACGCTGTGACCAAGCCCGATAGTTTTCCGTTACCACGCATGGACGATTGCGTAGATCGCCTTGGCTCAGCTGTTTACGTGAGTAAGATTGACCTTCTAAAAGGTTATTGGCAAATTCCTCTGACTGAGCGTGCTAAAGAAATAGCCGCATTCGTTACACCAGACAGTTTTTTACAATACACTGTCATGGCGTTTGGTCTTAGGAATGCACCAGCTACGTTTCAACGGTTGGTCAACCACATTCTTGCTGGATTGTCTAACTGTGAGGCGTACCTCAACGACTTGGTGGTGTATAGCGCCACCTGGGATTCTCACGTTAGCCACCTGAGAGACGTGTTTGAAAGATGGTCCACTGCTAATCTGACAATAAATCTGGCAAAATGCGAGTTTGGCCAAGCCAAGGTTGTTTATTTGGGCAAAGTGGTTGGTGGTGGCGAAGTGCGCCCGGTGCACTCGAAGGTTGAGGCCATTCTTAAATATCCTGCCCCCACAACTCGTCGTGAACTTAGACGCTTCCTTGGTATGGTCGGCTATTACAGGTCGTTCTGCAAAAATTTCTCCGTGGTAGCCGCCCCTCTGACTGACCTCCTCAGCACCAAACGGTCTTTTGTATGGACCGAGGAGAGTCGTGTCACTTTTAATTTAATCAAAGCGTTGCTCACAACGGCCCCTGTGCTCGCCGCTCCTAAATTTACTGTCCCTTTTGTTCTTGCAGTAGATGCAAGTGATCTAGGAGCCGGTGCAGTACTTATGCAGGGTGGTAATGACGGACTGGAACATCCCGTTTGTTTTTTTTCTAGAAAGTTTAGCTGCCATCAACGCGCTTATTCCACTATAGAAAAAGAGGCCCTTGCCCTCGTGTTGGCGCTCCAGCACTTTGAAGTTTACGTTGGTGGTGCTGCGCATCCGGTGACTGTTTATACAGATCACAACCCGCTAACTTTCCTGGACCGGATGCGCAATCACAAGCAACGGCTAATGCGCTGGTGCTTAATATTGCAAGCTTTCAATATTAACATCCAACACATCCGTGGTCGCAAAATGTCGTGGCAGATGCGCTTTCACGTGCATAGGTTTTGTAGGCCTATTGAAAAATTTGTGTAAATAAATTGGATGGTTTTCTTTTTTTTCGTTTCTTTCCTCATTCATCCACTGATGTAAATATTACCTGTAACATGTGTTTTTTTTCCTTGTGAAAAATTGAAAAATTCGACCCCAATTTATTTCTTTAAGGGTGGGGGTGTTACGGGTGCTGCCTCCTTGTTGTCTCTCTCTTTTTCTCTCACACCCTCGACATGGCAGGCGCTGGCTGGTCGCACTTTATCTTTTGTTAAACCAGAACCCTTTTGTTCAAATCCGTATGAATTATTGTTGATCTTGGATCTTTTGTTTTATGGGGGGAGCGGTTGCTTTCTTTTCTGTTTTTGTGGCAACCCTCTCATTCTGTCCGATATATGGAAAAGAAATAAACCAAAACGTTTTCTTTCCAGAAAATCCGTTTCTTTGAGTTATTATGTTAGTTGTTCACACGATTTTAATGTGGGCTCGTAACAACCAGCTTGAAGTTGCCCAATCAGGTACCCATCAGGCACCTGATTGGCAGCACCTGGAGGTACCAGAAGCTCAAAACAAGTGTCAATAGCAACAGCAAATTAACCTGTTTGGCAATGGAAGAAAAGATTTGGCAAATTTTTCATGGGCGCAACCCACATACTCAGGGCTGCGGCTCATCCCTCAAATGCATGTTCCTTACAAATAGGGCACAATTTGAAAGGGAACTAAACAGGCTCTCCAACGGTATAAGATTTTTTGCCAAAAAGCATTGTTACCACAGAGAAATGATCGACCAAACACAGATTTCCTTACTTTTTGTGGTAAGTTTATATATAAATATATATATATATATTTATATATATTTGAAACTTGATTATATTAGTTTGACCAAACATCGAAATCGCGATAGATGCTTTATTAATTGCACAGCCCTAGGCTGATGACTTACTTTGATTATCCGGCGAGGTGGCGTTGATTGTCTGCGTGGACTCACTCTTGGGGGGCTTCTTCTTCCTCCAACTCCACGTGGATTTAGCCTTGGCCCCAGCCCCGCCCGACTGATCCTCCGTCGGCGTTGGCGACGGCTCCCGGCTACCCCCCCCACTGGCCCCGCCCTCGGCCTTTTTGCTGCTGGACCACCTGCTCTTCCACCTCTGCTTCCAGGTGAGCTTCCGGGCGGGCTCGTCCCCCCCGAAGACCTCCATGGGGTCATCGAGGGCCCCATCCGAGGGCAGCGGGGACAGGTGGTCCAGCCGCTCGCTGCTGGACGTCCGGGGTCTGCCCGGGTCCATCTCCATGTTCTGGGCCATCTCGCTGGTGGCCAGGAAGTCGTGGAGGGAGCGTGCGGGTGGCGCCGCGCCCCCCAGCGCCAGCAGGTACTTGGGGTTGTGGTACTTGTGCGCGGGCACCTGGAGGGCGTTGTTGCGTGAGCGGTCCAGGCTCATCTGGAAGCGGGAGGTGGTGGCGGGGATGGCCGGGCGCTTGGGGGCCACCTTGGGCCTGGGGGGCGGCACCTTGTCCGAGGGCCGGGCCACGTTGAGCTCCTTGTAGAGGTCCAGCAGGGCCGAGATGGCGTAGAGCTCGCGGAAATCCCGGTCAAACGCCTCCACCACCTGACCCGTCATCACCGTGATCATGTTGCGGTCGATGCGGGAGCAGCTCCAGGCGTAGCTGGAGGGAGGAGCACAGAGGCCTGGGATCAGAACAGGCACGCAAACAGGAGTGTTTGCACACACACACACACACACACACACAGTCATGCCCACACACCCAACCAGACACACACAGCCAAGCACACACACTACCATACGCACATTTGCGCATGCACGCACAAGCACGCGAAAACACAAACACACACCCACACAAACACGAACAAACCATCAGACACAGTCAATCGTGCATACACAACTTCACAGTCGAACCCACACACCCAACCAGACAAAAACCCACAAGCACGCAGTCACACATGCACACATTAAGATAACCACACCCAGTCATACATGCACCTGGCCACTCCCATGTGTTACCTGTACGAGCCGAACGCCACCTTATCTCCGTCTACTAGCATGTACTTGTTGGAGAGCGTGCCAGGGAGCGTACCACAGGACATGGTCAGCCCCCAACCGTGTAGAGTTCTGCAGCGGATGTTCTGGAAACACAAGTTATAAGTTACCATAAGTTATTAGTTCAGTTATAGCTACCATATCAAACTTTTACTATTTGTACAAATCATTTGGCAAAATACCCATTTAACATTGTTCATTCAGTTTTCTGAATTATTTAATGTATAGGTAATCATGTATAATCAATGCATAAGCATCATCTTATTTTATGTCATGTACATGTACTGTATATGTAAAGTAGAGTACTTAAATGTTTAGATACTCTATAGTTAATGTATATAGTCTTTTGTTAAGTATACGTCAAAGGAGAAGATGTTATAGATAATGTACTGTATTTTAATGACAACATAATTTATATATAGAACAGGTAATGCAAAAGGTAATATGGTAATGTATATGTCATGTAAATGTAGCACAGTTCACGTGTAGGTGATGTATACTGTATGTTTTATACGAAATGTCTATGTAATCTCAAGGTCATGTTCAGGAAATGTAACTGGCCATGTATTTCTACGGTATGTATTATAGGTAATATATATTTATGTGTAGGTAATATACAGGTAATGTATACTGTATGTACTATGAGTAACCTAGAGGTATCGAACAGGTATCGAAAGTTAGCCAGCTCTGCGCCCTCCTGAGTAGAAATACTGGCTTCTCTTGAAGCTAAGTGGTCTTAGCCCACCCCTGGATGGTTAGTTGTGTTGGTTGGCCAGTGTGGGGTGCTATGGCTCTGGCCTATCTCATTAACCCAATCCCTGAGGACGGAGCTTGGGAATCTGTCCTGTCATGACCTAGGTGGCTGCTACACACTGGTAATGGAGGATGGATCATTGGCCTCCCCCCGACACACAAATAAAGTAAATAATGTAGATAAGTGATGTATGGTACTTTTGGTAATGTTCATATAATCTATAGGTAATGTATTGGTAGTATAGGTAATGTATATGTAATCTATAGGTAATGTAACGGCTAACGTATGGGCAGTATAGACAATGTATATGCAATCTATAGGTAATGTAGCGATCATGTATGGGCAGTAGAGGAAATGTATATGTAATCTATAGGTAATGTAACCAATCACGTATAGGGAGTACAGACAGTCCACCAACCCGCAGGTGCTGTGATCCCATCTGCAGCCTGCAGCACATGTCCAGGAAGTGAGGCATGCCGCTAGCGTCCAGCAGGATGTAGACGGGGACGGAGCGCCGAGACGCCGCCTCCATCAGGTCCTGCAGGATGTGCAGGTCCGTCAGCAGGTCCATCACTATGGCAACCACCTGTCAATGAACACCACACGGGTACGGACTAGGGTTAATAAAGGAAGCAGGCAAAACGGACTGAGGGGTAAAACAATTATTTCACGCCTCATGCAAGTTGGCCTAAAGGGCGTGGGATATGAACTCTGATGGAATTTGAATGGCTTGAATGTAGAGATATCCACCGCCATGCAAATGGGAGACATTTGCAGAATTCATTAGACACAAAGACAATGTTCGTCACTGTGTGCCTTGAGTCAGCTCGGCCAGCTGGGTGGCATGAGTGGGAGGGGCAACAGCCGTGCCATCCGTTTTTATTTTTTGGAAATAAAAGTTACAGGATATGATTCTATTGAAAATTCAAGCTTATTTTAGGCTACGAGCTAGTCGAAATGTTACAGACTGTGTCTTTACTGGACCCCCCAGGTGCAAACAGAGCATGCAGTCAACCAACTCATTCCCTCTCTCTCACAACCTCAGTCAACGCAACAACATGAAGGAAGAACAAATCACAGAACAAAGTTCCCCTCAGTGGAGGGAATACCAATCTTCACTGTATTAACAATGGTTTACTTTCTTAAAAGTTAGCCTACTCAATAGGCAAACACTATGAATAGTGTTTTATCTAAGAGGTATTTTCCAGACTCACGGTCCAGCCACCACAGCAGAACAAGCCTTAACTCTCAGGACTGACAGCACTACAAAGACACCATTAGCCCTAAAGATTCAGAGCAGAGCAGGAGAGCCATATCTTGGCTCCATTTCAACAAAGTAAACACAATGATGTGTTTATCCTTTTGCTGTGAGTTAGGATTGCAGGCAACGCTGAACTAAAACATGAACAACAAAAGGCAAAATACAACAGAGGGTTGTCCGACTCAATACCTCGACTCTTAGGAAAGAGGAAAGGTACGAGAAGTCTATCCTCGTAACAACAAAACATACATTCAGTGGCAGAGACCCCCACACAGTACAAAAGGGTCTGAGTAATAAACTGGAGGAAAAAGTGTTCTTGTAGTTTTGCATACAAACTAGGCCCATTGTTTGAGTTTTCCCAGAACCCTGAGCTAGGAATGTGCTGAATGCAACTTCTGCTGTTTTGTATCAGCCAAATACAAGATGTGACTGGAGTCAAGACACAGAAGTTTAAAAGTATCACACCGCCTGTCTCTTTTTGTGCCTAAACTCTCTCTCTCTCTCACACACACACACACACATTTAAAATTGGTCGAACAACTCCGTAAGAGTGGTCCACAAAATGCTTGTTTTATGAATCTAGTGGTGTGTTTTGTATTGTATAATTTGTGGACTGACTTTTACATAAAATGTACCTACCAACCTATATTGAGACGCACAAATACATGCATAACTGCACACATTCACGGAACCTAGTTGCTATACCTACCGTGACAAAACAATTCATAAAACAATCCGGATATGCATACAATGAAACCAGCCACGGAACTGGTTCATCCGGATGCCTTATGTCAGATGTGTTTGTGAGTGTTTATTTGTGTGGGTATGTTTGTTTGTGTGTGTGTTTATGAGAAGCTCCTCAGCTTTATTTTCATGGCATGGAATCGTGTTAAGCGATAAATACAGACTGGTAAAGGAGAAATACCTTGAGAATGAGAATGCACATGGTGAGTGATAGCCCCATAATAAACCACAGGAATAGCCCAGAATCAAAAGCAATAAAATAGATTATCAGTTGTAACCTGCTGACGTTGAGACTTGGGCGTGCTCTGGTTGAAGATAGCAAAGCAATAGCAATAGGAGAGGAATAAACAAATGATAACGAGGGTATCCGAAAAGGAATGATGTGGGAAAGGGAGCAATTAAAAAAATAAATACTTTAATTACTTTGAACATTAAACTCTCCTGCGCGACCTGCCCCTCTTTGTTCCTCAACTGTTACGCTTTTAAAAGTTTTAATCAAACTTTGTTTATTGATATTTAGCGTTTTGTGCATATCATGTCTTATTATGTAAGATGTCTTAAGAAAGGGGTTATAAAAATGAAATGTTTTATTACTAATAATAGATTCTTAAAATAGCATTCAAGATTTTTATAAGATGACAAAAAAGGTATAAACCGAGTCAAGCAAAAGACCAAAACAATGGACAAATGGGCGGCCGCGAAGGGATTAAAGAGGGGAAAGAGTGAGTGTTTAACCTTTGGGAAAACTGCCATGTTTGGAAAGAGGGAGGCGCCGAGTCCTTCAACAGCTACCAGTGATTGAGCAGGAACAAGTGAGTCAGCTGGACGGGACCGTACTGGTCTGTGAGCATGGGTTGCCAAGGACAACGGCTGGCCGGCAGCCCCCTCACCCTTTCTCTGTGTCGACTACTGTCACTGCTGTGTTAAGGCATGCTTCCCCGACCGTCCAAGGCACATTCTTGGTTTCACAGCAGTGAAGGTTGTGCAACCGGGTTCATTATAGGCCTGGGGGGGTTACTTCAAAGTCACTTAATTAATGATTTGCATTAAGCGTGTATCCAACAACTGCTTGGTTTTATAAATTTAAGTGAATGGCATTATTTGACTGTTTTTAAACCGGTGACCTAGCTCCTGTGCGTTCAGTAGAGCCTTTGAAGGGTCAAAGCACACACAAATCACGACACATCGACAGCACTCACGTGACGTCACGCGCGGCGCGCCTATAAACTTTGTTGACGGTACCTGTGACTAATTAAACTGGGACGGTAAGGACATGTTATAACCAACTCATCTCTCTCTTTCTCACACACACACACACACACACACACACACACACACACACACACACACACACACACACACACACACACACATTTAAGTTCAGGTGATAAAGAAATATCAGGCCTACTCAAATGAATGTTAAACAGGTTTGTTTAACAGTGTTTTCACTTTTGCATTGCACACATCATCCCAAAACTCACACACTCACACATACATTGCAATGCGGTTTACTTTCCAGTTAGGCAAATTTTTGGGTGATATTATCAAATGCGCCTGCACCTTGCTGGCCTCCTGGATCATTCGGCGTACAACCTCCTTGATGTGCGGTCCATTGTCTTTGGGTGGGTGCGTGTGCACCGCTACTCTGGTCACACCTCGGAAAAATCCACCGCTGGGCCAGCCAATGTCCAACGGCGGCACGTTGGTGTCAGACATCTGGGGCCAATACGTTGAGTGGAGCCCCGAATCCCCGCTGGAACCCTCCGCCTTTGCGGGGGACGATTTACTTTGAGCGTCGGCATTTTCTAAAGTGTTGTCTTTAAAATTTGCGAGCAAATACTTTATCTCCCGCGCGGACAAAAAGTCATTGGCCTGGTCTTCCTTCAGTCGAGTTTTAAAAGCCCCGTCTCCGTTCTTCAGGAGCTCTTCAACAGCGGCGCGTTGAGCCTCGCTGTAATAAAACTCCGGCTTGGTCTCCGGGACCGCCGGACGGATCTGGCCGTCTTCCATACACATGAGCTGGGACTCGGCCATGGCTGTCACCAGCCCAATGCGGGAGTCCTCCTCGGGTTGAAAGGACAAACTCTGTTTGTTTGGGGTATGAAGCCGCGGTCACATCTGTGATCCGAATGACGTCGCGTCCAAAGTGAAAGCCTTAACGTGTAGCCTACCTGGTGCAGCGCCGGGGCGGTGAGAGACCAAGAGGGAGTTCCCAAACACTCATTCCCTTCAGATTGTTTAACGTTAATCATACCGATTTTCATAACAATGTGGAGATTCCGCAGGCAGACCTCGAAAACCTAACTAGTCCTAAAAGGCAATGCTGTTGAACTAGCCTCGAGACTTGTTAGGGCCACGCTCCTATCCTGTATACATATTTCTGATTAGAAGGTATTCTAATATTAACCAGATGATAATATAATATGGAAAAGCTAGGTATCTGACGGAACAGCTAACTAGTCGAAAGATAACCTACAACGAGCTTGAGCTGCATAAAATGAATTAAAAGCATCATCTAAGAACATGCTTATTTCGAGGAACAATAGGGGTGCGCTCGGGTAGATGGGTCCTTTTTTTTGGGGGAAAGGGACGTCTTACAAGATAGGCCTACGTCATTGAAAACGTTCCTTCTCCTTCAGAGGAGGACTTTGAAGCAACAAGTGAGGCTATAGGCCCATGCCCTAAAAATGTGACACCAACAGTGGTGGAAGAGTAGCCTGCTCCAGCCTGCTCCATTTCTTATCTTTCCAAACATGCCGAACCCCTCTCTGGCGCCACTCCAACGGGGCTGTTGGGAGTCAGTTAGGAACTTTGGAGTTGTTGCATCAACAGTGGTTTTACAAGATGAAATACTGCCCCCTGTTGTCATACATAATTCTCCAACATGCTTGTTGGATCATACCCTTGTATTTGGTCTCACACAAATGTTAGCGCTCCAAGTAGTGTGAAGTATTTTTTCTTAATGACACACAGAGGACCCAGAGCATACTTGCGGTTTGATTAACGATAGATTACTTTGCTCATTAAAAACTTTGCTTTGATAAATGCACGTTCAGAGTCTCTCTCTCTCTCTCTCTCTCTCTCTCTCTCTCTCTCATATACGTACAGATCGCACGGTTTTACAATTTCAAAATGCGTGCAGTACATACGCCATATGCCAATTTCGCGTGCATGATACTCAAAACCCAGCATTAACTTCTGTGGAGGGCAGATGCGTCCACATACCACGCATCACTTTATACCCATACCGACGTCACCAGCGAGGCATGCTGCGTTCCATTGTACTCAGAACTCGGGAATTTCCGTCTTCCGATAAGGAAAAGTGCAATAAAATGGTTGTTAAAGTCGGAAATTCGGTCAACACTTGACTTCACTGAGGTGACGCAAAGTACGTCACAGCCCAACCCAGTCGCCAAAAGCATACATTGACAGTGTACGTTTTCGTGAACACTGGATTACGTCGCATTTCAACGTAAAATAGCGTGTTATACCTACAGTATCTCCCCTTCAATAAATGCTATGGCAGAATAAAGAATAAATGAATGCATTATCATTCAACTTGAACATGTGTTTTTACAGTTTAGAGTAGTGGAGGGATAACGTATTGTGGCGAGCAGCACTGGAAGGACGAGACGGGACGGGACGGGAGCCCAGGTTAAGCGGCTACGCAACTCTCGTGCCCCATACACCGCACGACTCCGAGAGTTGCCTTTATTGAACGACCCCCGAACGTAACAGAAACACGGCACACCTGACCAACACACACAACACTCTCACTAATGGTCCCGATCACACGACACGTTAACACACACGTTAACCCCACTTAACCGAAGAACAAAACAAGTTGACCAAAAAACCCTTTTGTCAACTGACAGCCCCAATTCCCAGGATCCCCTGCGCGACCCCGGAGGAGTCGCCACACAAACCCCGCAGGAAGGCGTGGAGCGCCAGGGCCTCCCGTGCAGCCGCGGAGAATTCCGGGTAGCTGCGTCGGGTCAAGAGCTGGACGTCAGCGGCGTAGACCCCCAGGCTCTCCTGCTCATTGCGGCGGTGAGAAGCCAGCAAGTGCTGCCGTCCCCTCCAACGCCTGAGCAAGGTGGACAACCGCCTCCTCGGCACCCCAGCCGTTGTGCCACTCTGCAAGCCGGAACTGGGCCAGGTATGGCTCCAGCTGCGTTACCCCGGAGTACTTAGGCAGCCTAACCGCTGTCCTTGCCACCAGGGGGCGGTGGGCAGCTGCTGGTTCTCCGGCCTTTCCGGTCGTGGCCACATGGGGCGCTGCGCTCCCATAAGGCAGGGTCCTTCGTTCTCCATGGGCTCAATTATCGTTATAACAAGATGACGCTAGAGCGTGCACTGCGCAGCCCGCCCCCAATTTCTGAAGTCGAAAAAAATCTCTCGATTGAAATGCATTGGTTTAATATTGAATTAATTTAATATTAATATATATATAAATATAGATATTATATATAAATATACAATTATTTAGTTAGCCTCTAATATTTAGACCATGTAGCTTTTATTCAATTATCGTTATAACAAGATCTGTAGCCTAATTGACCGTTGAAAATCCACTTCCACCAATTTGTAAGTGTGGTTCAGGTATACCAGAAAATATTAAACTATTCATAATATAAAAACAATGTAAAAAAACAAGGTTATGGGCCGAATTCGGTTAAAATTCAGCCTCTGCTGGCCCACAAGTAGATCGTCTGATTTCCTCGTTACACGCTTTAATTTAATTATATTTAAATTATTATGACCATGGAGCCTTTATTTGCATGGGTTTACATTTCGTTCTGTGTAGCATGGAAAAATCGGAGAAACACTCCCATTTAGAATGCATTGGTTTACATTTCGTTCTTTGGAGCACGGTTATTTCTATTTACTTTTTTATTTTCAGTTTTTGAGGAGGTGCTTCAAAAATGCTAAATTTTCTGCAATAATCCAAAATCCAATGGAAAAACCCGTTGGATTGTTGTCAAGGGAGTCCAGGGCGACGCTCACTTCCGGGTTGACCAATATACTGTGGCGACTCCTCCGGGGTCGCGCAGGGGATCCTGGGAATTGGGGTTGTAACTTGACAAAAGCGGCTTTCGTCAACTTGTTTTGTTGTTCGGTTGAGTGGGGTTAACGGCTTTGGGGTTTTTATTGGTTGTGTGTTAATTGTGTGTAGTGTGATCGCTCGGGACCATTAGTGATAGTGTTGTGTGTGTTGGTGAGCTGTGCCGTGTTTCTGTTGTGGGTCGTTCAATAAAGGCAACTCTCCTAGTCGTGCGGTGTATGGGGCACGAGAGTTGCGTAACCGCTTAACCTGGGCTCTCATCTCGTCCTTCCCGTGCTGCTCGCCACAATACGTTATCCCTCCACCACTCTAAACTGTAAAAAGACATGTTCGAGTTCAATGATAATGCATTCATTTATTCTTTATTCTGCCATAGCATTTATTGAAGGGAAGATACTGTAGGTATAACACGCTATTTTACGTTGAAATGCGACGTAATCCAGTGTTCACGAAAACGTACACTGTCAATGTATGCTTTTGGCGACTGGGTTGGGCTGTGACGTACTGTGCGACACCTCAGTGAAGTCAAGTGTTGACCGAATTTCCGACTTTAACAACCATTTTATTGCACTTTTCCTTATCGGAAGACGGAAATTCCCGAGTTCTGAGTACAATGGAACGCAGCATGCCTCGCTTGTGACGTCGGTATGGGTATAAAGTGATGCGTGGTATGTGGACGCATCTGCCCTCCACAGAAGTTAATGCTGGGTTTTGAGTATCATGCACGCGAAATTGGCATATGGCGTATGTACTGCACGCATTTTGAAATTGTAAAACTGCGATCTGTACGCATATAGAAGAGACTGGGTTGCTCTCTCTCTCTCTCTCTCTCTCTCTCTCTCTCTCTCTCTCTCTCTCTCTCTCTCTCTCTCTCTCTCTCTCTCTCTCTCTATCACACTCACTATCACTCACTGTGGTGCTCACAAAAATTGCGTGCGAAGTACGCCTAGTGAAAATTAGATCTGCTGCTTAACGACACACAGGGACTCAAAATGCACAAATGTTTTTGGTCAGCGATATCATGTTATTTTCAACGGCTTAAATACATAATTGGAATGACAGATTAATGGATTCGTGGCTATTTTCCTCATGATTCGTTTTTTCGTATACAGGGCTATTCATTAAACATTCCAGACTGCAGCCACGGATTCCCATGCCAAAAGGTATGTTTTTTGGGTCTGTTTGCTTCAACAATCTAACCTGATATTTAAATTTAAACCAAAACCATAAAAGTGCATAGTAGATTCTCATGTCAGCTGCCATAAGCAGATTAAGATCAATATTACACTGTCACAGCAGCAATAAGATGAAGCAGACAAACAGACAGCAGCCACTTAATGAAGACTTATATACGTCTGCCCCCAAAACAAACTTCAAAGGAGTAGTTGAAGCATCTCACGCTGCCATCAATAATGAGCTGTACACTACTGGTAGGTACAATTTGATTTATTTCATATGCAAGAATCTAGATTCATCAAGAGAGGAGGCAATGTTATGTGTGTACTATTGGACCATTTTTAAGTTAATAGAGCTATAAACGAACTGGAAAATGTCTAGTACTGGGTAAAAGGTGATTATTTTAAATACTTTCGTTAATGTTCAGAATTTACCAAGTTGCGTAGTCTGAAGTAGTTGAAGTGTCAGAGTTGAAGTGTCAGAATAGGCGGACGGCTTCGCTTGTCCTCCCATTGACTTCCATTTTAAAAATAATATTTTTAAAGTAGAATATTAAAAAATATATATATGTAGGCTATTTTAAACATTTGAATAGTAGTGTACAATTCCAAGCTATTATGAACATGTTAACATTGGAATGGAGTCTCTAGGTAAATAATTGTTAAAGGAGTAGGGTCCCGAAATTTGTAGAGAATAATAAAGAAAGAAAGAATAAAGCCGAATATCCATAGTTCTCCCACCAGGGGGAAGCAGAGGACTACAGGATCAACTAAACGGGCTGCCAGGGCTTGGAGGGACAACACGGGCATAAACAGAGGCGATACAGTCACTGCACACACTCAGTATCAGACGCACCACATCACTGATGTCTCGGTGACAGGGTGATGATCTTAGGACGTGGGTAGAAGTGGTCGCTGTGGCCTTGACTGTCCATGTGCATCGCTAATGGCCCGAACTTTCTCTGGTCTTCTTTCACACTCTCTTGGCACACACAGCCAGATTTGTGACACCCATCATTGACTGATATATATATATATATATATATATATATATATATATATATATATATATATATATATATATATAATAGCTCTGTTTTATCATCGCACACCACAAAAAGGACTAAAACAGTCATCCAGAGGGTTTTCAATATTCTGTAATTGGAGATCCTGAAATGGGTGCATCCAATCTGGCTTCCATCTCTCTGTTAGGAGGAAGGGGGCATTATGGTTGGGAGGAATTAAACAGCCATGTAGAGACTAATGGCAAACCTCTGCTTTTTTCCACTTTTCTCGTGTGTGTGTTTGTCTCTTCAGTTTACAATGTTTCCTGGCCCGTGCGTTGCCACAGACACCAGATGGCCAGGCCGCAGGGGTCCTGGTGCACATGTGGATGACAGGTCCTGGCCCACTAGGCGACAAGGCAAAGCATGTCTGGCTGCTGCTGAAGCAGGGTGGCTAGCATTTACCAGCGCCTGCTGCATCATGCCTGCCCAGAGGCAAGTAGGCAGAAAGGTTATTTTTCATTCAGCAGAGACTTTTATTCAAAGCAAATGGGGGGGGGGGGGGGGGGGGGGGGGGTTGAGGAAAAACCAAAGCATGCAATCAATTTAAAAGAAGCTTACCATGTGTATCCAAAATCAATCACAGTACGATTTTCAGAAGTGTGTCGGTTTTGAGTTTAAACAAATTAACAGTTTTAAAGTGTTTTCACAGCAAAGTTTGGTCTTTACAGGCTTTTTGAGTTTTTGTGATGGACTACATCATTTGGGAGACATTTTTGTCCCATAAGCATTCTATTAACATAATAGATAAGAAGTCAGGTCCATTTTAGTTTTCTTCCAGAATCTCTCTGAATTACAGCATCAGCAGATGACTTTTAATCAGCATTAAATGCCCCATATTATAAACCCCCCCCCCCCCCCAACCCTCAGCCCTCTGAAGGTCAATGAGAATTTCCTGTAGTTATCAATGGAGGGACCTTGAGAAGAAACAGAGAAGAGGGACTTTCTTTCCAGGGAACCGATGCCATCAACACCACCACTCCAACCACATAATGCCTCTACACTGCACCCCTCCAACATCACACTGCATCTACACATCCACATCCTCCTGCAGCATCATACCAGACTATTTTTACCTTGGACGATGAACCGGAACCCTGCATGCATGATGCTCACCCCGGCCCCTGTTGCCCTGTAGATTCAAAGTGTGAAACTTGCAACCTGCAGCCAAAACCTCCCCCAATTGGGATCACAAGGTTTCCTGGATTAATGGGGTGCTACAGACCAACTAAGTGTGGCCTTGTCTGGTCCATTGAAATGTCAAGGATAGAAAAGAAAGTGATGCCTTTTTAAAAGGCTTTGGCGAGGGGTGAGAAGAGGAAGGGACAGGTAGCCAAAAGTGATTTGAGAGCCAGCAGAGAGAGAAGGAATTACAAAAGAGAGGAAGAGGGGGTGGA